>NC_134212.1:20755551-21058581 GCF_965140235.1 Caretta caretta | reverse complement strand
TCGGGACTGTCCCTATAAAACTGGGACATCTGGTCACCCTACCCTACATGAGTGGATCTTTCATGGATGTCAGTGAAGGAGAACTACTTATTGAAGCTGGGTGATGCCATGAAAGTTACAGAGAAGCATTTTTGTTTTAAGTGCAGGACATTGGCGTCACTTTAGAAAGGAATGAATGCCCTGACCAGGCACATCTGTGTGCCTCCTTGCCAGAGGATGTTGTGAAGGCCAAGACTATAACAGGGTTCAAAAAAGAATTAGATAAGTTCTTGGAGGATAGGTCCATCAATGGCTATTAGCCAAGATGGACCTGGATGGTGTCCCTAGCCTCTGTTTGCCAGAAGCTGGGAATGGGAGACAGAGGATGGATTACATGATTATTACCTGTTCTGTTCATTCTCTCTGGGGCACCTGGCATTGGCCACTGCCAGAAGACAGAATACTGGGCTAGATGGACCTTTCTTATGTTTTCTATGTTTTTTTCATTGCTGGACACAGTGGAAAGTAGCCCTCCCCGACTCCCTCGCCAAATACTGTTTCTGTAGGAGGTGCAAAGATAGCTGTTGTGATGTGCTGAGGGCCTTGCTGTAGGACACTGTAGGGCATGAGGAACAGTGGTCACGTTTAGGTTGCAGTTAGCTAACAGATGGTAGCTAAGACCAACCTTTCCCCTAGCGTACATCTAGAACATACAAAGGAGCTTAGAGTGCAGACAGAGAGCGCAGACAGTGAATGGCTTCTAGACAAGCTTCCAGTCCATTTGCCAAATATTTCCCAGTTCTTTTTTTAGTGCAAATGAAACAATAATAAAGATGGGACAAAGGAAGATCATTGTGTATCCAAAAAAATGATTTATAAAACACAGTGCAGAACCACTGGCTGTTGACAAGTGTTGGGGATGTTTTGTTTGTTTTTGGTGCCCTCATTGCCAGGAAATTCACATGAATTGCCTCAGACATCAGTTCCTCTTCTTTATTATCTTGTTTACAGAGGGGAATTGTACTTTTTTCTGGGCCTGATCCTACACAATTTCAGCCAAAGGAAATTTTCCCATTCATTTAAATGGGAAAAGGATCTGGCCCTATCTGCAGTTTCTTGTTTGGAGTAAGGGGGAATTGAAACAAGGGTTACATAGGGTAAAACTTGTTTTTCTACAGCACTTTGCTTGGTGACTTGGCTGTCATCCCCCTTACAAATATTATCTCCTGACAAAATACCTTGTGCTGTTCCACTGATAATTCTCCAACTAAGTTTCCACAGTCTCTGATGGATCCAAGTTGTGCCAGACTATGTGACTTCCAAGACTCAGTGCTGCCAGGAGCTGCTCTCTGTTGAAGATGGCAATTCAAAGAGCAGTTTTTGCTAGGGGAAAAATTAGCCTCAGTTAGGTGACTATCATCAGAAATGTTAATGTATTGTAGGCTACCTCAGAATGAGTTCTAGGGTCTCCCTACTGTTTTGCCTGAATAAGGACTGAATTAGGACTCCAGGGTCTGGTGCGCCCCATTTGAAAGAACAGGAAGAGATAACACAGACTATGTAACAATAAGTAGTTTGTTTAAGTTTCATGGACCACACGTAAAGAACATTATATCCCTGGCACGTTTGCTAGCCATGTTAGATACAATGTTTTTCCAGGACTCCCTGCTGGAGCGGTGGATGAAGAAAGATGGCTAAGTTTCAGATATTGTCTGAGAGAGAAGCTGCCATAGCTAGCATCACAGATAGGTTCACTTGGATTTTCTTAGGAGCAGCTGTGGTGGAGCAGAGGGCTCCATGCAGTATGGTGCCCTGTGAGCCACAGATGAGAACCGACTTCAAAACTGCGGCTTTGAGGGTATGTTTACACTGCAGTTAAACACCCATGGCTGGCCTGTGTCAGCCCAAATGTCTACACCACAGTTAAATAGCACAGTAATCCCAGCCCCGTGAGCCCGAGTCAGCTTACACAGGCCAGCAGTGGGTGTTTAATTGCAATGTAGATATACCCTGAGTGACAGTCAAGTTCCCCAAAATGATCTAATCCAAGGCCAGAGATGAATGTTCAGACCCATCTAAAAGGCCAAATCCAGAATTTCTTAGGCAAAACTCCCACTGAAGTCAATGGATATATTGCCTAAGTAGTGACTGAGTAAAATCTGAGTAAGGGCTTCTGGACGTGGCTCAAGTAGCTGATATCTCATGTAGACTGTGAGGAACATTCCTACGTTAAGCTAAATCTCTGTTGTTGCCTGGCACTAGAAACAGGGCCCAAACCAGAATGCAGCATCACTAAACTTTGGAATTGTTTGAGATTCAGACCAGAATGTTCTAAACAGTCTCGCCTTTATTATGGGCAAATCCTAAACCCCTGATTCAAATACCCTCCAACTTTGGGACTGACACCATCCCAGTCTGGAAAATGCATTTGTCCTGGTATGAATTTCTTGTGGACTATTCCCTGCTAGTACATCTAGCAGCACTAAACAGGTCAGGTTTTTTTCTTTTTTTCTTTCAGATAGAGGATGTAGCAGATATTAAACTGATAAGGGCCATGGTAGGCAGATCTCTCAGTTTCAGAGGTTCATTTCAGAAGTTCATTTCAGTTAAAATAAGGACCCAGTAGTTTGAGTTCCTCTGCAAAGTATTTCTGAAGTTTCTGAGTTCCTTGGGTCTCCAAAACTGAGCTCAAAGTCTCAAAGAGCAGGCACGCTCAGAGGATTTCTGCTACTTCCTACTCCCAGATGGACTAGAATACCTTGAGAAAAGCCTACCCAGTGGTATTTTGACACTTTAACTTCCAGCTACAATTGCAGGGGCACTTAAAAATGAAAAGTAATGAATAAAGTAGTTAATCAAACTTTTTAGAATCACCAGTGTTTGGGTTTGCGTTTTGGGTGAGGGTTCAGGTCAGATTGATTCACAGCGCCCTCATTTTTGGAACGCACCCACTCTACTGTTGAGCTCTGAATGAAATTCAGCTGTTGGCCCCATTCCTTCTTACAAAGAAGGCTAATTTGCTGAGCCCATACTGATATTATTGACTGTACCCTGTAAATATACTGTAATGCATGGCATCTTTCTGTGTCCGCTGCCCTTTGCTGGTTAGAATCAGAACTACTCAACCTGGGGTCATAAATCCTGTAGCTAACATCTAATGGAGATTTGAGCAGGGGGTTGGACTAGATGACCTCCTGAGGTCCCTTCCAACCCTGATAGTCTATGATTCTATGATTCTCTGTTGGCTGAAATAGGGATCTGTGCTTTTAAAGCAAGAGGATCTGAGTTCCGTCCATGCTGTCAGTGTGAAGTTTTGAGTGGCTGTGGTGTACAGCATAGCAACAAACATGATAAAGCCCTTGGTGACCATGTTATCATACAGTGAGCATGTAGTCTAGGATTATAAATTCAAGTAAAATATACTTTCCCACATCCCTCTGCCAAGAACCACATGTAGTGCTGAATTACTCTTATTAATGTCTTGGAAATCTCTTTTATTAATGATTAAGGCTCTGAATCAGGAAACTTACCTATTCAGGAAGGCTGTTTAAGTGCTTTCCTGAATCAAGGCCTGAAAGAGCATTCTTTGTTACTTACTTACACACACCCCCCCACACACACGCCAGGGAGCAGCCTCTCTCTCTCTCTCTCTCACACACACACACACACAATCTTTGTAGGAAGCAACACTTCTACTCCACTTCTTTGACTTTAAACTATTTTGTGTGATGGGGTTACAAACTAACTCCCTATCTGAGACTGTATTAACTTTTAAACACAGCCTTTTATTAAATGTAATGGTTAAGAATGAAATGTAAGCCATTCAAAAGTATGGTAGTTTCATTTTATTGCTTAACTGGTTAATTACTGGTAGGTTGGGGCTTTTTTGGTTATTTTAATCACTTAATTGCTGCTTTCATCTTCTGTGAAAGAACCACACTACTCCTGCCAGTAGAGACCTTTGATTGGAAGCACTTGTAAATACCCTTAGGGCTGGTAAAATGGTTTAATGTTCCTTATATTGCCTTCAGGGGGTTGTTTTTCTTTTTAAAGATGGGGGAGGGGAAGAAATAATCAGCTCTGTTTAAAACTATCAAAGACCATTTGAGACCAACATCTCTCCAAAGAGTCAAGTACAGCAAATTTCAGAGGGTGTTTATTTGGTTTCCATTTGATACAAGCTGTCCAAAATTAGACTTGATTCAAGCCACACTGATATGCTAGCAAATCCCAGGGTCATGGCAGTTGTTTTGTACAGGTGAATATCCACAGTAACAATGTAAGTATACCAGCTGCTGAGCTCCCTGCTCTCTGCTACATGAGTCTCACAGCCAACTAAAAATAACAATATCACCCAGAATGTACTTTACTGTTTATCATTATCAGTAGTTAATATTAACTGAGTACTGTAAAATGAGATAAAGGAAGGAATTTATAGCCACAAACATTGGTTTGACCACTGTAAATCCCAAGTAATTCCATTACAGTCAGTGGAGTTGCATCAGATTTACACACTTGTATAAGTGACAGGAGAATTTGGCCCACTGGTGTGAACAGATGGTGTTCAAGTTTCTCCATTACACAGCCATGGCAGTACTCCCTGGTGCTAACCTGTTATGTCTGTGCTGGGAATCCAAAGATCTCTGATAATGTACTTTAGGTATGACAAAAAACACTTCTCTTCTCTCTTGAAACCCAGTTCCGGGTCTCTCCCCAGCAGAGCTGGCCACTCCTGCCAAAGTGTTTTGTGCTTTTGTGATGTGGACCAAAAGAATCTAGGATGTGACCACCAAACTCATTTTCACCATTTGATCTGAGAAGATTTGAACTGTGGCAAAAGTTCAGGTTAATGCATTGACCCAGTAATATACTGAGCCTCCTTTCTCTTCCTCCCTTGAAATAGCCAGTCTCCATTTAATGGGGCAATCACTGGAACCAGGTGACCTACTGCATCTTATTACTGTAATTGTAATGTCCTATGTTCCTCAGGCTTTATGTCAACATAGCAGCTATTATTTGCATGCTATTTGGTAGGCACTGACAATATGCTCATCGCTATACAAGACAGACGAGGGCAGCCCTGCCCAAAGACACAGAAAAGTCAAGCCTGCACAGAGACAGAAAATTATAAGAAACCAGATTGAGATGTTGGCTGGGGTGGAGTCATGCATGAGCTTGAAGGTGATGCTTGATGGATTAGGCAACAGAGAAACACAGGCAGCTCTCAAATATCCCCCAGCAGGCCTGACTTGCAGACATAGGAGATTGGGTACCAGACAAAGGCCAGATTGGCGACTTGAAACCCTCAAAGGCCCAGCTCACTCTATGACATCCCTTTGTTGTAATGTATAAATTTTGTCTCTTTGTGAGATCACGCACAGCATTCCCTACATTATGCCTTTGTCACTGTTCAGAAAGTGACTTGGTCTGGCCAGCCTGTGGATTCACCTAACTCATACAAGCCACCTTACTGACTTTCTTCATTGTTGTTCTCTAGTGAATTTGGGGAATGCTGATTCATTAGCAGTCTGGGAGACTGAAGCCTTCTGTTTATCCACAGAACAGGTGCCACACTGCCAACTTCCTAGCTCACCTTCCCCTGCCAGGATCTCTCAATCCTGTTTTACAGAAGCTCTTTGGGATGGATGGACATTCTCCTTGGAGAATGCCTACAAGGGTAACAGTCATGATGACAGGGGTAATACAGACATGAACTTAGACCAACCTACTCATATCACATAGACCAACAACACATGATGTGAATGGGTAATAGCCCTCAGTCACTTCTAACTTTGTCAGGATTTGAACTGGTGACCTAAATGCGGAAAGCACTGCAATTCATCACTAATTCCCTCTGCCATTTGGTCCCCTAGGGCTTTGCATGCTTGAAAAAGTTGAAATAGTTTTTTCATTTGACCACACAAAATGATTGAACAGGTTCATGAATTTCCCTCAAAGGCTCAAATATTGATGATATTATCAGAAATCACAGACATCTGATATAGCCAAAAATCCCTTTGTGGAACCAGAGAGCATGCATGCACCTCTCAATTTGGGGAGGTCATAAGGACAACGGGGATTAGTTTGAGGCAGAACGGGCAGATGAATGTTTCACTGTTTCTCAACTACCCACAAATGGTGCCCTTCCTAAAAGCCTGTAAATGACTTGCTACTGACATGGTTGCAAACTGCTATGTCCAAAACTGTTCTGGCGACACTACAAAGTGAATACACAGCCCGAAGACAAACATTTTCTCCGAATCAGCAACAGTTGCTCAGTTCTGGATGGCTTCCAAACTTAACCTTCATTCAGTAGCAAAATAATGAAATACACTGACAGCAGCCAAGGAGCAGCAGCAAAAACAACAACAACAATTACTAAAAAGATAAAAGAGCCCAACCAGACAGAGGGAAAATCAAAAGAGTGAGGTATGATGTAGAACTGAATGGAAATACTATGCATATTCTGCTTTACATAAAGGTTCCAGCCACTTAGAATTCTCTCTTTTCAAGTGTGTTTTGCATGCTCTTTATTAATCATTTTATGTCTGTTAACATCAGATATGAATGGTTAGGGTTCAGGAATTAAAGAATCAGAGAAATTAAAGATGGAAAAGACCTATTTGATAAATCTCTCTCTCTCAACTGCTCATGACAATGATATGTGCGGATGATACTTGATATTGGGCAGTCAAAGTATGAAGGAGTCTCTAATGATCACTTGGGGTCCTTCAGTCAAGACTCTGTGTCTTTCTCATAGATATGCTATGATTCAACTATAAGTTACTGGGCTCAGTTCAGGAATCATGGGATGTAATTTTGTGACCTTTGTCATGCAGGAGGTCAAACTAAATGACCATAATAGACCCTTTTGAAATCAGATTTAGGGGTTTGACATGGTTGACCGTCTTGCATCCTGGTCTGGAGAGATACCACATAATGTGCTCGATATCGCATCTCCCTGAGGATTACTGGTGTTGAGTTCTGAGAGAGAAATGCATACCCTGAAGTCTGTGTTCATTCTTCCGTGAGGAGGCAGCCAACCGCTCTGTGAGGCGGTCAGTCTGCCAGCTGGCTGTAGAGGAGCAGTGGCATCAGCTGCAGCCTGTCCCCTCTGCTAGCTACATGAAATATCTGGTCTGAGAGGATTAGAAACTGGAGGAATAGGGAGCAAATTGCTGCAGGCAGCTGGGGTTGGGATAGGAGAGAATGCTAAGGTAACTATTATTTTTTTAACATTCTTCTCATCATCTCAAATTACCTACAATGATGAGGGTGGGGAATCGAGGAGACTAGAAGTTCAAATATAAAATCTGACTTTCAGGAAAGGCTATGGAAAATCATAACTCACATTAGCGGTGAGATTAAAGGATAAGATTAGATTCACGCTCCAGTCAAAAATGAAATCTCAGTCTTCACTTTTTGTGTCATGTGCACTGGGCCAGAGTTGTGACTATGTGGCTATAGGGCTTAGTCACCAGTGTGCAAGAAGGGAGGGGAGTCTTAAGTTCTTGACTTCTTGGCATTACCTGCCCTGCTGTTAAGACCATTTCCCGTGATGTACATGTCAATGATGGATAGCCACTAGCCTGACAGGTGGAAAAGCAGAATTGTCACTTGTGAGTTTACCTTTTCCATCTCCTGCCTCCTAGGCCAAATATCAGGCACTTCCTGAAGGAGATTCATTCTTCTGAAAGTAATTCTCTTCCTTCCTTTGCAAGACCCTGCAAGCAGAGAACTTGGTTCTCCCTTTTTAAAAGACCCTCTTGTGTCACAAAAGTTCTCAAGAAACTAGATTTGTAGAGTCCTGTGTGCTCAGGTGTTACCAGTTCTTGGATGCACTCAGACATTGTGGCAAATGCATAGAGGGAAGACTTTGCCCTCCACTATTTAACAGGACATTAGTACAGTGGAACACCAGATAAGCAGGCAAAGAAGACAAGAAGCCCCCTGGCTCCCATTAGTGGTGGTTGTTTAATGCACAATCTGATACTGTACTGTGAGATTACTTGGAACACTTGCACTAGCATCTCTTATTCTGAGGGAAGCTCTTCTCCTCCGCTCACTCCTCCTGAAGTGAATATATGGCTTTGCTATTCACATGTTAGCCATGCAATGACTTTGCTAACTGGGTACCCAGAAGGAGAGCTTTGTTGCCCTTGTCACAGGTTCGCTTGAACTTGCAGAACAACTTGCAAAGCAGAGCTCCTTTTTCATTTTACAGCACTCCACTGATATCCAACTCAGGGCTTTAAATTCAGCCCTTTAAAACAAAACCATCTTTTCCTGGCTACACTAAAAGATGCAGTCAAAGTTAGGCCCCTGACCAAGCTGGGCATTTGGATTAAGACAGTGGAGAACCTTCCTTCCCCACATTCCCATCCCAGCTTCACCCAAAATTCCCTCACCTAGAGGAAGCACCCAGTCCTTTTTACCTTGCCTGCTGGGCTCTGATTGGCTTCTGCCTGCTTCCACCCCTTCTAGCTGCTGCTGGACCAATTATTGTTGGTTCCACCGGCAGCCGATCCTGGGTGGCCTCTCTCTAGGAGCTCTTGGAGGTCTAAACTCACTGCTCTTTTCACCCAAAAGGTGGGCAGGGTGTGCCAAGGCAGCAGGGCTTCAATCATTCACTGGTTCAATCAAAATAAGCAGTCAGAGTTAGGCCTCTGACCAGGCTGTGCTTTTGGATTAAGACAGGGGAGATCCTTCCTCCCCTGTCCCTGCTTCGCACAGGACTGCCCTCCTGGAGGAAGCATCCCACCCTTTTTTACCTTACCTCCTACACCCTGAGCAGTGTGACCTAGTGGCTAGTGCACTGCACTGGGATCCAGGAGACCTGGGTTCTGTTCTTGGTTCTGCTGGTGGTCTTGGGCAAGTCACCAACCTACTATGTGCCTCGGTTTCCCCATGGGTAAAATGAGGATAATAATACTGACTGACCTCCTTTGTAAAGCACTTGGAGATCTATGGTGAAAAGCTCCATATAAGAGCCAGGTATTATTATTCCAGCAGGGGGCATCAAATGCCTGGCACACCTCATCACCCATTCAGAATCTGACCCCAGAGTTACGGGAGGGCAGAGAATGAACCCACATTATTAGAGACTTCATGAGGCAATAAAGCTGCATGTATAGAAATTCTAGATGGACGGTGTTGGTGTTGTGAGAGTGCTGGGGAACTGTGCAGGAGAAATCCTCCTCGCTCAGAGGCTGTGCTGTGCTCTGTCCTGTTAATTTTTTCAGCTGCTTGAATGTATTCTCCTTCCCTGACAGGTCCATGGGACATGTGTGTGCAGACACAACACAGCAGGGAACCACTGTGAGAGGTGTGCACCATTATATAATGACCAGCCTTGGAAGCCAGGAGATGGAAAAACTGGGGCACCAAATGAATGCAGAAGTAAGTGGCGGGGGGGGGGGTCGGGGGCGGGGGAGGGCCTTAATGTGTCAGGGCAATAAATCACCGTCCAAGTAGGCAAGGCTCTATAATAGACAATTCACCCAGTTTGGATTTATGGTGCTCTTGCAGCAGATGGGGAATGAATTGCTAGGTAACTGCTAGAAAATCCTTTCAATCAATGTATTTTTTTAATGTAGCTGGTCTATTTGATCTATTGCAATATAGAACATACAAGGCAGAACTCTGCTCTTCAAAGAGAAACATTCCCTCATTCATTTCACCATTCCCAAGCATGAGTGTCTACAGAGCTGCAGTAGGCTAAGAAAGCTTAAGGGGATAAGTTTAATGGGGGGAAAAGAAATGTTCAGTGATCTCTGTCCTTGGCATGTGCATGGGAACAAGGTTTCAGGAATGTTTTGATTTGAGTTGGTTCCAAGTCTATATTTAATATGAGATATAATTACATTATGTATTTATTAATAACTAGAAATGGATTTCAACCAACCTCCAGCCCCTCCCCTTCCCCAGTCCAAACAAACTAGGGCATTTGTGTGGTGAGAATCAGAATCCAAACTTGGATCTGGATCTAAATATGTTTATACAGTGGTCTGAAACAACACCCCAGTTCTGAGCACTCCGAGACTTAGGGAGGTTTGATGTCTATATGGTGGACTCATCCAAAACCCTGGATCCAAACACCCCAGAACCTTGGAGTGAAGTCCAACTCTGGATCAAATCTGTCCATCTCTATTTTTTCCTCCTCTAGCACTAAAGGTGTGCATACTTTACAAAACACAAAGTATAGCATTGCTGCCCCAAACAGTTTACAGTCTAAACTGGATGGGAAAAAAGCCAACAGTGTTTTAATGTGGGAGATTCTAACTGGAGCAGAACAGACAGAGTCATAGCTGATCAATCTCGGAAAATAAAGTGGACTTTCAAGTTTACTAATGAGGGCTACAGGTTTACTATAACATATATTAATTTTAGTACAATCAGCTTGCATGCTTCAAGCTAGAATTGCAGGACATTGAAACAATCCTGAAAAGTCTTTATCTTTTTGTTATATTTGCGTTGCAAAAGCAAAATTATGAGTGGCTAGAGCTGGTTGGAACACAGGGGAGGTTCTGCGGAAAATTTTGACAATATGGCGAAAAATCAAAATCTGGTTTCAGAGTAACAGCCGTGTTCGTCTGTATTCGCAAAAAGAAAAGGAGGACTTGTGGCACCTTAGAGACTAACCAATTTATTTGAGCATAAGCTTTTGGGAGCTACAGTACGCATCCGATGAAGTGAGCTGTAGCTCACGAAAGCTTATGCTCAAATAAATTGGTTAGTCTCCAAGGTGAATCAAAACCTGAAATCTTTCAGTCAAAAACTGAAATATTTTGGCCAAAAAACAAAATGTTTCAACCAAATATTGAAATATTTTTATTCCAAAATGCTGTCACAGTGCCTCATGTGAGTTGTCATTCAGTTGTCTCATGTTCCCTTTCTTCTCTACAGGAGGGCTGCCTGGTTGGACTGCCTCTCCATGGTGCCTCATGGTTTCCCCTCTTGTTGAGGAGAAGTGCTGTATCCTGGGAGTCGTACGGCTATGGTGCATCATGGAAGATGAAGTCCAGCTGAGGAACCCAGCCATAGAGAATGGGGAGATGAGCCAACTGAACTACAAATTTCATAAGGCACTGCGGCAGCATATCTGAATCTGAATTCTGGGGGTTGGGCCAAAATATTTCTGTTTTCAGGCATTTGGTTTTTTGACAAAAACAGACACTTTATAAATAATTTAGTTGAAAACCCAATTTTCTGTCCAAAACCAGTTTTGACAGGAATTTTTCAACTCGCTGTAGTAATGATAGATCTGTTATGGCCCAAAGGGCTCAGTTCTACAGGTGGAAATAAACAGGACAACACGAAAAGAAAAGATGGTCCAAGACGCATAGTTTAGATCTAGATTTGGATCTTAGCTTTACCAAAGTTAGGCAGTGTTCAGACGTGGGGTGTTGGTCCAGGCCCACCTGTAATTAAATTTAGATACTTAGATAAGGTATACAGTTCGTGACCATTGGCTTTTTCACCTGACTGTCAGTCTTTCTTGGGATTTACTAGGAGTTTCATTCTGCTTTGACATTTCTGTTTTTAATGTAAACCCAGGAAGGCAGGCAAAAGAAAAATGTTTGGCATAAATTAATTTGGTCCTAAGTTCATTTCAATGAAACTGTCACATAAGTGATACTGTAGGCTCTGTGCTTTATAAACATGAGTGAGAAATGCATTTCCCTGCTCCCTAACAGAGTGCCGCTGTCACAACCATGCTGATAGCTGTCACTTCAACCTGAGTGTTTGGCTGGCATCTGGGAAACACAGCGGTGGAGTATGTGACAACTGCAAACACAACACGGAGGGACATCGATGTCAAAGGTGCAAACCAGGATTTTACAGAGATAGGGGAAAACCTATGTCTTCCCCAGAGGTCTGCAAACGTAAGTCCAATATACTACAGTACAAATGAATGGTGAAAGTTGTTTAGGTCTACACTTTACAGAGTGAGCTGAGACATGCAGCCCATTAAAAGTATCTACAGGTATCTGTGGAAATACATCATAAATACATT
Source organism: Caretta caretta (assembly GCF_965140235.1). Taxonomy (NCBI): domain Eukaryota; kingdom Metazoa; phylum Chordata; order Testudines; family Cheloniidae; genus Caretta; species Caretta caretta. Next base: position 21,046,586 of record NC_134212.1, on the reverse strand, counting down.
ATCCTTTCCTCCGACCCTTGTTTGCGAGCTCTGGTTTCCTGGTCAAGGACACTTTCCTCCTGACTCTGGCACCAAAGTCTGATTTTGGTGTGGGATCGTGGAATGGTCTGATATAAAAAAATATATATATATTATCTGAAGCCATTCTATTTTTAGGGAAAGTTTTATTCTGGTTGCGTTTGCATTTAAAATGCTCCTGTGCTAGCGAGGCACACATTTTATTTAGTTGGGTTTATCTGTATCTCACCCAAAAGGGGCCTACAGTGTCCATGGGTGTATGTTCTAACTGCTGTGAGGCTCCAAGGAGCCACAGGTTGATTTTGCATTCTCTCCACAGACAAACATGAATAATATTGGCTGCAGGGGATGGGTAGGGAGTTTGAGCCTCTGAGCTCCCTCCCACATCTGACACCTTTGATCCCATCTAGTATTCCCCAGGAAGGTTTCTGTTTGTAACAATCCGTCATTTCATTCATCTCTCCCTCCCCTTGGATACTTCCCTTTCTCTGCCTCGGGATGAAGCTTGTTCTCTCCCCTATGCAATCATGATTCCTCCCCCAGCCCTGTCCACGCAGTCGTCAACACAGAAGAACTGCCTCCTTTGTCACCTATGTTCGTTCCCATTGCCAGCCATTGCTTCTGAAGTTCTCCTGCCCCTTTGACAGCCCTGATCAAGGTTTCTCTAGACATTTGGGTTACACATGCGCTTCTTGCTGGGACCAGCTGGCCTGCGATAGCACTTGATCATTCCGGGCACAACATGCCCTATGTTTCTGATCCTTTGTATTCACCTTTCATTGGATCTTAGAGCCAGCTCTGTCTCCCTCCAATTCTTTCTTTTTGATTTCTTAACCTTGCGACAAAGCTCATTGATCAGGGGAGGAGGCAGGGCTTCCTTGGCTGTCTTCCCAATTGTGTTTGATGATGCCCAGATTTCTAGGGATTTTTCTGCTGGTTTGTTTCTGCTCTGAGAGGACTTGCAGTATGCAAAGATTTGTAATGAGAATAAATTCTTGTTCCAGTAGATTAGATTTCAAGTCTTATGGCACCTGAAAGAATCAATGTACAAGCTCTTTTATTTGACAGCAAGGTGACAGTGTAGTAACCAGCACTGTGTGTAATATGAGATAATCATTAAGGCTAGGAACATTAAAGAGTAGCAGAGAAGAGAAAACATTATTTAAAAATACAGCCTATCTGTGAGGAAACCCTAGAACAGGCTGCCCGGGTGAAATCAGACCCTGAGCCTACCTACAACTCTTTTGTCCGGTCTGGGTACCACCTTCTCAGCACATCTTGCCAATGTTCTGCAAAACGAACAGGAAAACATTTCGGAAGGATGCAGTCACACAAGCAGAAATATACCCCGTTCAAACAGAGCTAGTCCTGTGGTGGCAGCATTTTAAGTAATAGCGTTTTTCCCAGCAAGATGGTTAATGCCAATAGAAGGCTCCCTGCAACTGTTCCCATCATGTATAACTTCTGCATTAAGACTCCAATTCTGCATAGCACTTATGCACATATGCATGACTTTAAGCATGTGGGACTGAAGTCAAAGGGATCACTCACACACTTAAAGTCACACACAGTGCTTAACTGTTTGCTGGCTCCTGACCTAAGGAACAGGTAGGCACTTTCCTCTCTAGAGAACCCCCTTAGCTTTCATGGCTGATTTGTGAACTGTGGTTGTATTTGTGTGGAGCAGGAGAAACATTCAGTCTTCAGAGCCTGTTCAGAGAGACGTATTTTCACTGGGTATTATTCTATGCCCTTTCCTATCTTATTTAAAGGTGAAGTGGAGAATTCCTACAAAGACATTCAGTTGGTTACCTAAATGGGCAGCTTTTTGAAGCTAAGAGCTGAGCTCCACAAATTTCCCAGTGAGGGCTGTGGGTCGGTGCGGGTGTAAAATGCTGCATCTACACAGGTAATTTTCAGGAAATCTCCCACTCTTCTGCTATCACTGTTTAGCTCGACCAGTGACACTACCTGTGAAGGCACTAATGGAGATAGAGCCCCCATACTCCGCCGATGCAACAGTTGTGGGGAGGAGAAGCATTGCACTGGGTGAAGCAACAGTAGGTTTGGTAGGGGGAAAGATTCATCCCACAGGGTCCCCCCTGATGCAAGGGCATTTACGGAAGCTTGGCACAGGGTTGAAGATTTATCCCATAGTGAACTTTAACCCAAAGAGGTGCATTTCTCTCACACCTCAGCCTGCTGATCACGACCTGAAGAACTACCAAGTCTGGGTGAATAGCTTTGTGAAGGATTGGGCATGCCACCTCCTACACATCCACTCACGTTGGCTGAGAAAACCCTCCGAATAGTATCAGAGTCACAACATTAAATAACTAAATGTTTTCGGGAAATGATGAAGAGAGCCATAATGAATTGGTCACGGCAGACTGCACGGATGCTTTTGGGGTGAGCAACGTGGTTCTTGGCTTCACATTGGTGTGGAAGGGAGAAGAAATACAGGGGATTAAAACTCACCCAGTATTTACAGTAGACACTGACCTGGGAACTAAAAGATAATGAAAAAGATGAATGAAACGCTGTGTTAAGCCTTTTGAGAAATCATGCTTTAAGAGAGTGCTCTTCCATCCAGAGCAAAGTCTCGGTTAAGCTACGACAGCCCCCAAAAAGTTAGCAGGACTCTGCTAAGGCCCAGAAGGAATCTTTAGGCATTAGTCATAATAATCAGCAGCATTCTTTCTTAATCACTGCTAGGGGGGAAAAGGGTTGTATAACAACTGGCTGCACTGCTGCTATCCAGATCCCCCTTCCCTGACTTCTCCATTTACAAGACTGAAAAGACATTTGCTTTAAAAAAAAAAAAAAAAAAATCCCAGCTGAGATTTAACATGTAAATATGATTCTGCCATTCCTTTTCATCTGGAGAGATCGCCTGTCTCTGACCTCTTTGCTTCTGCTGTTCCTGGCAGCTGGGGATGAATGGGAGCCAGGTCATGCACAGAGCCTTGTTTTGACACTGCTTAGATTAAAAAAAAAAAAAGAAAGAAAGAAAAGGACATGAAAAGAGCCACAGAGCCCAGCACACACCTGCTTGTTATTGCGGGTGACAACACAGGATTAAACAGTTTGGATATAGGCTTGTATGGGAGCTTTGAGTCAGAAGCCTCGTGAAGCCGAATCGTTTCCCAGCCAGTGGTCAGAAAAGCTGCTGTATCCTTGGCTCTTTCCTGTGGCTTATTTGGAGGCTTAAAGGATACTTCTGAACTGACACCATCTTTTGTATTCACCCTTTGCTTATCCAAGGGGGGAAAAAAAGCAAGTATGTAGGACCGTCAGGCCAAAGTCTTCAGGGAAATGGGCTTTTTACTCTAGCAATCAGCTTGAAAATTAAAATGTGCGCATGCACACACATCCCATCAATAAAGCTGTCCCTTCCCTTCCCTTCTTTCCCCTCTAGACAGATCTGTGAACCTCCCAGTTGTAATATTTGGGATTAATCACATCTTTGTTAGAGTCAATATCTCAGTCGGCCACACAGATGGTGACCACACCCGCACAGACTGTAGTGTATCTAATTTCCTTGATTTACGGGACATTGTTGAGTGGTTTTGGCTCCACATTTGACCTGCTTTAAAAATTGTTCGAATTTGGTTGGGATTATATTCCAGATTCCAAAGATTTTGTTTTGAAATTTGGAAAAGATTGAATCTGCTGTTAACTGTGTTTTGCACCGTAGTTTTGACAGAAATGAAAGGTTAGTTATCTTTGTCGGTATGTCTACACTGCAACCAGAAACCTGCAGCTGGCCCGTGCCAGCTGACTCAGGTTCACAGGGCTCAGGCTAAGGGGCGGTTTAACTGTGGTGTAGACGATCCAGCTCAGGCTGCAGCTCAAGCCCTGGGACCCTTCCACCTTGCAGAGTCTTAGAGCCAGGGTTCAAGCTTAAGCATCTAGCACTGCAATTAAGCATTCCCTTATAGCCCACGCTCCATGAACCCAAGTCAGCTGGCATGGGCCAACCGTGGGTTTTTAATAGCAGTGTCGACATACCCTGAGCGTCTCTTACGTATGAATTCATTGGAGTACTATATGCCTGCTATATTCATGTTGGTTGGAACCACATTGTTGCAACTAATATTATAGTTTACATCTGTATCTAATTAAGATACAGCTGGAGACATCTGTGCTGAGAGCAGACAAATATTTATCTGCTTTATGACTGCTTTCATTCCTTGGTTCCCTCTCTGTCAACAGCATCCTGGCAAAAATCTTATAACTGCAGCTGCCAATAAAAATCCAAGTGGACATGTGGGATACTTCAGTGACCAACAACAGCCACCTCTAAGATACAACCATGTAATATTTTGTAGTGTAAATATTTTGCTGCTGTAAAGGGCAGAACCCAAATAAACAGGGCCCTACCAAACTCATGGTCCATTTTGGTCAATTTCATGGTCATAGGATTTTAAAAATCATAAAGTTCATGGTTTCAGCTATGTAAATCTCAGATTTCACAGTGTTGTAATTGCAGGGAGATTTTGACCCAAAAAGGAGTTATGGGGGGGTCACAAGGTTATTGTGGGGAGGGGGGTTGCTGTACTGATACCCCTACTTCTGCGCTGCTGCTGGCGGCGGCGCTGCCTTCGGAGCCGGGCAGCTGGAGAGCGGCGGCTGCTGGCCGGGAGCAGGGTGGCAATACCGTGACCCCGCCCCCACAAAATAACCTAGAAACCTCCCTGCAACTCCCTTTTGGGTCAGGATCCCCAATTTGAGAAACGGTCTCCCTTGTGAAATCTGTATAGCATAGGGTAAAAGCACAGAAAAGACCAGATTACACGGTCTGTGATGCGTTTTTCAAGGCTGTGTATTTGGTAGGGCCCTACAAATAAACTAGCCAGCTCTGTGCCAGAATTTCTGTCCACTGTCCCTAACATCCTTTGACAAAAAGGAGGTAAACCATCCATTGTCATGTTGGTTTGTGTTTCATTAGAAAGAGGTGAATGGAGAGAAAACTCGGGTTTGCCAAAGGGAAAAGAGCAAAAATCAGCAGAGAAAGACATTTTAGTTACAAACACTGGGAAATACAAAAAACTCAGTTTGTAAGAACTTACTTATGACTCTTTAATTGTGAGGTTTATCATCAAACCTGTTATGTTATTTGACAGATAAAACCTGGTCATCAACAGCTGCCCTTCAGCATGTGACATTCAGATTCATATTTTGGGAGTTACCTTAGCCTCAGAATTGTGAGTTTGGTCATAATACTCTAAAAGCCAGACAATGCACACACCCGAGTTGATATGCTAAATAAACACAGACTGAGGGAAGCATTTGTGAGCCATTTGTGTAACTCATCTGAAAGTGTCATGCATTTATTTGTTCAGTTTTGCTTTATGACCCGTCAAGAGCTGCCAAAGCTTCTAACTGGAAGCAATGCCTGCTTTTCATTTTTGGACCATCAACTTTCCTTAGTTATATCCCTGAACTAAATACATGCACTATTTTCTCTACCTCCCTCCTTGGCCTCTGCTATAAATCACGGCCCACTGGAGCACTTTCCCTTTGGCTGGGATGGTGAAATTCACATTCTCCACCTATCTGACATCCTGTCCTCAGCTAGAGTAAGCTAGCATAGCTTCATTGGAGTGACACTGATTTACACCAGCTGACGATCTGGCTCCAGATACGGAAACCTGGAAAGACAAGAGATGAGACCGAACAATCTGTAAAGAACAGAGATAGATCCAAACTAAAACTCTCAATCCAAATACCAGTGAACTTTGGGAAAGCTGGATCCTAATGACATAGTAGGGGAAATCAAAAACAAGGATTCAGACAAACCCAGACTGTGGCAAAGTTTGGATTTTTTTTGTCTCAGACCTATCTCTAATGAGGAAAGCACCCATTTCCCATGTCCAAAGACCAAGGACAACATTTTCAAAAATGTCAACTAATATTAGATACCTCCATTTTTGGAGTGGTGTTCAGCACTTCTGAAAATCTGGGCCACAGTGTCTCAAGCTGAGCACCAAAAATCAGAAGCAACTTTTGAAACGTTGGTGCAAACGTGCCCTGTGATGTTACACCTGATTTTCAAATCCTGGTGAACAACAACCCTCAGATTGCTCGCAGGCTCAAGACTCCTGTGTGACGGCAGCAGTAGAGCCTGATGCTACCGAGCCACTAGCCAACAAGCTCATTGTGTGGAATACATTGCTCATTATAGTATGCTTATTTTCTGTCTTCAGGCTATTGTGCTAATGTTCCCTTGAAAACAACTGAATAGGATCCTTCTGCAGCACAGTATAATAATATTATTAAAAATATTGGCATGAAGAACACAGCTAGGACAGGGTGAAAATATAATATCTAATGGAAGATCACAAGAAAAATGCCCATTACACAAACTGCTGGGCACTGCTTTTTCTCTTATTAGTATTCCCAAAAGAGATTTTTCCTTTCTAAAGAACAAACATGATGATGCGCATGAAAGTAAATCCATCATCACTGCCATTATCCTTCTTCATAGAGCTCCCTTCTTGGACAGAGATGTGTGGAACCAGTGTGTTCATTTGGTCTCTTATCTGTGAGCTCAGGAAGAAAAGTTGTTTGATCAGCAGTAGTGATAGGCAAACTTCAAAAGCACTGGAGTAAAGATAATCGTCCAAAAGGCTGGCCCCTAAGCCAAACATCTTGGGTGTCCAACATCTGACTGGAAATCCCTGTTAGGGCAGGTCTTATCCCCAAGATTTTTGTTTCTTCCTTCTTGCAGGTGGATGAAATTGTGACATCTTGGCACTTCAGGCTTTGGTGCCAGCAGAAATCAAGAGGTGTCACAATGTTCAAAAATGAGAGGGAGCTAAAATATGAGCCGGACCTGAGTTTGGGGTGAAGATTCAGCTCAAGTCTCCATTTGTCCAAACCTATTCAAACATCAGATGTCAGCGGGCCAGATCCTCTCTTGTGATCTAGCCTGGTAGAGCTGCCCTGACAGAACAAAGGGGCTGGCAGTCTGCCAGATCTCCCCAGTTGAGAGTTCCCCTGGTGGAGAGGTGTCCCAGCTAATGCACAGTCAGCTCTGGCCTCACCCACTCCCCAAAGCCCCTGGCATGGAGACTTTGTTAGGGGCAGGCCAGAACACCACTGAGCTCCAAATTGTCTTAGCTGGCGTAGTAGCCCCTGGAGGCCATAGCCAGCTGCTCTACTTTACAGCAGCCTCCAGACTATTCTGATGTATGCCAGGGCTGGTGTTGAAATGGCACCAGAATCAGAGAGCCGCACCTGGCTCTTCTGTCCCCTCTCTCGCTGCACTCAGCAGATAATGGTCATAACTGAAATATACACAATGGGTTTGGAGATCTCTCTCTCCCCCTCCCTCTTGTAATGTATCCATTGATGTGTGCATGCAAACTTCAAGTTCACATTGGGAAGAGAACCTACGGCCCTACAGGTCTCACTAAAGCAGAATCATGGACTCCTCAAATCTAGAGCTGGAAAGGGCCTATCCGGTTGTCTGGTCTGTCTCCCTCGGCCAGTGCAGAATTGCTTTTCATATTGTACTTTTACTAGTGTTTTGTCCAGTTTAGTTTAAAATATACCTAGCAGTAGGAATTCCAACACTAGCCTGGGGAGCCTGTTTATCCCGATCTTCAGCCTAAATTATTATCTCCTTGCTTGGCACATCCTCTCGTATATCACACTAGCAAATCCTCTCTCTCTTGTGAAAATTCTCCCTCTCGCTCTCTAAATGTTTGGGCACTATTATACGGCCGCCCACTGTTGTAAACATATCCCTCACGCTGCAACCAAGTGCTCTTAGCGCTAAACAGCCTGGCTTCTGACCCTTGTGGTGCAAGTGTGCAGCACAGCGGGCACCTGAGAGGTCTTTGTGCGTACACAGAAGACTATGACTGATTTATATTATTTTATTGTATAGCCCCACACGGGGCAAATCCTTCCAACCCACAGCCTACAGCCACATACCATCCAAAAGGCAAGTTCACAGATGGGCATAATGGGAAGCCCACTCTGGCGACGTATGCACCTTGGGGCCCCAGACATGGTAGCCCAGTCAGGTGTTTTATAAATTCACTTGCCTGCCCCTCCCACCTCCTTGCAGAGTGAGTCCACACCAGTAACACAGGCTACTGCATATCTGTATAACACTCTTTATTTGAGATTGGTGCAGGGGGAAGGATTTGGGCCACAGGAAATGGTGCTGGCACATGAATCGGTCTCAGGTGAGCATTTAGCAGTTCGGGTTTTATTTTGAATCCATTGTTATGCTGAATGAGACAACACCCCACCAATGCTTAAAAATTACATTTCCATTTTGAACCAAGGCTGCCTGAGAATACAATGCTTCTCAGTGCTGATGTAAGAAGACTGGCTGTTGGGAATGAGTGGGACCCATGGAGGTTATCAGCCTTGCAGAAACATCACCTAAATTGCTGACCCTTGAGATATCATCTCAATCACTTCTTATGTCTTGTTAGCTTGCTCCTGTCAACCTATGGGATCGGCCAATGCAACCTTCAGCAGAAGCTGGCGGTGCCACCCAAAGACGGGGTTCTGTTACTGCAAGCCAGGCGTGGCAGGCCCGAACTGTGACAGATGCCTTATGGGATACTGGGGCCTTGGAGAAAATGGCTGTCATCCTTGTGACTGTGCCAGAGACTGCGACCCCCACACTGGAAACTGTTTCAATGGGTAAACAAGGCCCCTTTTATGGGGAGATAATCCTTTGGCTCACTTTTGGGCCTTTAATATGAAACTCTGATTAACACTTGGAATCCTGCACAGATGGCATAAATTCAAGGAAGTGGGGGGAGGTAATAGGGGAAACAAGACAGTTCTCTGCATCCACCTGAATTTGAGTGGATTGCAGCACTGGGTCATTCAGATGCCATTTGACTGCTTCCATGTAAGTACATCCATAATACTCTTTAAAGGCAGTTCTGAAGCAAAGGTCTTTTCTAGTTATGATAGGTAACTCCATGACCCTGCTTGTGTCCATGAAACTACTGTTTGCTTTAGAAAAAGTAAATGAAAGCATCTGAAGAGCTTGCTGTGCTCTGTGGCCTAGGTGAAACAAGTTGGAGAGTCTCACTCCAATTCCTAGTGTGCAAATGTTCTCATCACATAAAACACAGACACACACGTGACTAATTGGTGACAGACTCAGCAAAGGCCAAGCCTGAATGGCCCACAGAGACTGAAGTACTCTTCCATCCATAGTGGTAGTCCTTTTAGATCACTGGTGGTGTGAGGAAGCCTGCACAGATGCTTCCAGTGCTCGTCATTTTCGACAGATAACTGCAGGAACTCAGTCCCAAGGACCATTAGTGAAGTGTTTCACAGTGTGAGTCAGTGAAGTTGAAGTATAAGCCCAGATATCGTAGTCTCTCTATAGGGCAGTGAGCTACGGTTTTGCTCTTATTTGTATTCAAGACTAGATGTGTGATTAAGTTTGCTCATCATGGCCTCTGAGGCCATGTTCCTTTCTGGCCCTGAATGCTGCTGGCATGTGGTAGTAGCTTCCTCCCTGCTAAACATCAGAAATCCTAACATGAGATTTTTCTTCTATGTTTATCTTCTCCAGTTATGAAAATGAGCCATTTTTCAACATCCCCATGGGTGGGCGAATCCCTGACCTCCTACAAATGCCAGCCAATGAAAGCGATGAGTGGAAATGGAATGATCATGAGCAGGGATTTTCTGCATTGAGACATCCAGGTATGTTTAGCGTTATAAAATCCATCGCTCAGTGTTTATTAAATAAATAAATAAATCTTATAGAGTGCTAGAAATAGGCACGGCTTTTGAACAAATGCATATATTTATTTTATTTATGATTTGTTTCTTCACATTTCTAAAATGAAGGTGTTCATCTAGTGTTCTGGGTGTCTATCCCATAAATTAAAAATCACAACATAAACAAAGGACTGCCTATAAAATATAAGTCTTCCCTCCTCTTTAACTACTTGAGTGAAGAGAGTAAAAAGATAGCTAAGATAGGTTCTCTGTCCCAGAGAGTTTACAGTCTAACACAAGACAATACACAGGACAGCAGCTCAGGAGAGGGTGAAGGAAGGGAAGAACGAGGCTGCTGCATCAGCCTGTGCTTCCCAGAGTCCCACTGCTCTGCAGCCCTACGGCACCCTTCAGAAACTTAAAGCCACAATATAGCTGGCCCACATATAGCTGTCCAGTCTGATCCTTTGCATCTTTGTAGGACTATTCCCTGCACCATTTCCTCTCATATCCTATCAAAACTGCTCCTGCATATTGGAGATGTAAAAGAATGATGGTGGCATCATAAGTTATTCAAATGTGGAGGCAAATGTGAGCATCCCATGAATGGGTCTGAGACTTCTTTGCCCCCAGCTCTGATTATTTGTCAGGACACTCCAGGATGAGTTCAAGGAGAGATCTGAACTGTGCTGGTTATTTGTATTTTCCAGTGCAGGTTGAACTATCCAACTCTGGCTTTGCGGTCAAGAAATGAAAAAGTCATAATTTAAATCAAATCTCAGTGAAAAATACGCTTCCCATTTGTATTATTCATTGATTTACATAGTGCCCTTTGGAAGCTTTCAATTGCTTTGTAGAACTACAGATGCTATATGTAGAAGGATCATTTGATCCATGGCTGAAGTGCAGCCACCTGTGGGATGGAATGTAGGTGCTTTTAAGAACACCTTATGGCCACACTAAGCAACAATTCAAGACAGGCAGTAAAGAAGTATATTGTATTCAGCTAAAGTAAGAGGGAAATTAGTCCAACACAATACAGTGGAACCTTTAATGCCTAAAAGTGGTCAAAACCTCAGTTTTACATAGCATATTACAGACAGCACCAGTTAGTTCATCGCTGGTTCTATACTGACTCAGAGGAAAACGTGCCTCCTGTTGAATCCCCAACATGTCCTGAAGCACCAGGGATTTTCCTTAGAGAACTTCCATCTAAGTACTGATAAAGTTTAATATTGCTTATCATATGACATCTAACAACAGCATTATTTATATTACATTATTCACACCTGGATCTGATTCTGATTTATCTTTTGTTAGCATCAGTTTATGAACTCTGTAATGGACCCGATGCAGACCGCTTTTTACTTCACAATACGGACCAGATTTCAGAACCATTTTTGTATTGTTTAACAAGAACCAGCTTTGCAAATAACTGAGCTCACTCTGAAATCTTCTTTAACCATCTGTGTTTATTCAGATAATTGGAGCAACTTTTATACATAGATATGTGTGTGTATATGAATGAACATCATTTGCTTTGCTTTTCTCTTTCATGTTCTGGCCCTTCTTCAACCCCTTGTGGTCTCCGGTTCCTACACTAGAAAAGTGTGTGTGCAAAGAGAAAGAGCTCGGAAGTGTCACTGATTTCTGCCAGATGAAATACGCATATGGTAAGTGGCTGATGTGCCTTCATGGTATGATCATTCCACTGTTTTCTTAGCTGGTACCTGTGAAATCATAGATCGGTTTCCTTCCTCCTTTTTTATCTAGTGATACCTCCCAGTCCTGGGAAGAGCTGATCAGAGGACAGCATACTTCCTGTAATGATGATTTCTTCAATGCCAAGCAAATCAACCTGGCCTTCTTGAACTCAGGCACATGCTTACACCTATATGTGTATGTGCTGTAGACCAGCAGACCATGTCAGGACTCCTTTTTTCCTCGGTGCTCCTCTTCTGTCTACACAGCACCTCCCTCCCATTTAGCAATAGAGGAAGGGCAGGGTGGTCAGGATTCCCTGACACCTGCCTGCTACTCCCATCACCCTGAGGTTCAGAACCCATTCTATAGGTCTTGCAGTAGGATTGCCACCCTTTTGCAGTTTGCCCTGTAGGATAAACTTGCTGTGTCTGTTTCTCAATACCTTATTTATCACCCTGGCAAATAAGCAATTATGTCTTGTCATCACTCTGTGAAGGGTCATGGCCACCAAAAGACACCACATTTTGACTCAACATAATCACATCGTGATCAAACAAAGCCTATTTGTGGGATTAGCCTGTTGAAAGTTGGATGATCTTGCAAAATCAGGAGGAGTGGCAACCCTGTTAGGTCACAAATCAAAGTAGCTTTTTCCAGCTTATCATTATCATCTTAGAATTCTAGTCATGTGGCATTCCTGCACTCCAGTAGGAAATTTCCTGCCCTACAGGGTGAATTCCATTGCTTAACACTGAATTATTGTACAGCGGGCAGGTGGAATTTTAAAGGCTCAGGATTGTAGCTATGTAAATCTATTGCAAGACTTCCAATGTCCAAACAAAAATCTGCCCAGGCTCTGAGTCAGTTTGCTTAAGATCATACTGTTGGCTGCTGGACTTTCTTTGTTTTTTATGGCATTCCTATTATCACGGGTTCCACTCACCACAGTGGCGCCTTCTGCTGGCCACCCTGGGGATTAGCTCTGCCAGTTGGTGCACCCTCTTCCGGAGGTACCTCTCCTGTCATCGTCTCTGCCTGCAGATCTGCATCACTCCAGGAACCAGAGAGTCCTCTTCATGACTCGGCCCTTCGACTGGGTCACCATCAGTGTTTCCCCCTTCTGGGATGTATCAAAGTTCAATATTTAGGCCACTTCCCCAGTGGCTGATGGGGGGAAACCCAGGCCCTCCCACTACTCCTGGTCCTGACCCAGGGACCCTGAAGATAGCAACCTCCTGCTGTGACTCTTTAACTTCTCCCAATGCTGCTACATTTCCCTAGGCCACTTCCTCACAGCCCCAACACCTTCTTCGCCCTCACCTCAGGGCATTCAGTCCCAGCAGCCAGCCAGGAGCTCCCTCTTGCTCCCCCGGTCCCTGCCAGCAGCTGCTCTGTCCAAGGTGCTACAGTTCCCTCAGCCTGCTAGGGACACAGTCCTCACTCCTTGAGCTCCCAGCAGCCATTAACTTATTCTACCTTGCAGATTCTCTTATATGGCCTTGTTGGGCCTGGATTGATTGTTCCCTGAAGCTTTTCTCTGATTGGCTGCACCCCAAACAGCCACTCTAGGCTGCTTGGAGGACTCACCTCCATTGCTCCACTCTGGGGCAGGGCATGCTAGGACCATGAAGCCTCCACTAACCCCTTCCACTCCTGTGTGGGGTGGACACCCCATCACACTATACATACCCTAGAGGTTTCCTATGACTTTTGAGCTGTTGGCAGCAACCCATTGGAGATGAGCTGATAAAATTGGGAAGGGATTAGTTAACTGTCTAAATTGAAAAAATCCAGCATTCCTTCCCCAGATTCATTTAAATGGGTGCTGTGATTGAACCAGAATGCTCATATGTCCCTGACCAAGAGCCAGTACCCTGACATGATTGTTTGTGCCTCATCCAACAGTCCCTAACATTCTACCCTCTAGCCATATAAGGAAAATACCACTGCTTACTTTGAAATGAATTACTGGTTTGTGCCCATGTGTATATTTTCTGGCAGTGATAAAAGCAAGAATCCTATCGGCTCATGACAAAGGAACCCATGCGGAAGTTGTAGTGAAGGTAAAGAAGGTCCTGAAATCAGGCAAAGTGAAAATTGCCCGGAGTAACAGAAGTATCTATCCGGAGTCCTGGACCAACAGGGGATGTACATGCCCCATTCTCAATCCTGGTAAGTATTAAATGCTTATGGCGTGGATTCTGTGGGGAAAAGACTATGTCAGTTGTTAAGGTATTAATGTTCCCAATTCTTATGTCACTTTCACTAGTGTAAATCAGCTATTGAAGCTAATGAAATTGTATTGGTATGGCACCTATGTGAGAACTACACTAGTTGACCATGCTGCTGGAATAATCCATTGAGGAAAAGCTGGTCCGGGTAACATAAAGCAAATGAACAGATTAACAGAGTAAAGCTGGTACGCTTATTGGAGTATTAAAGAGAGAAACATAACTGAGAAATCCTTTATTCAAATAGTTAGGGCTGAACTATGCCTCCCTGTGGTGGGTTTGCTACAGGGGAGTGGGCACAGAGACCCATTCTCCCTTCACTGCCCAAGCATCTGCACAGTGACCAGGCATAATCTGTTTCCCAGAGCTGGGGAGTGCAGGGCTGGGGGGCAGTTAGTCCTGCCAGCAGCTCTAGCAGGTTCAAACTGGTTCAGTGATGCCTTTCTGAGTTTGAAGACAGCCTGAAACAATAGCTGTGAGGTGTGAACTGCCCCAGACATCTTAATGTATTGTTACTTTGAAACTTAAAGCTCACAATTTGCAGCATGTGGGGAACTCAAAATATGGGGCTAACATACAATAAATGAATTTAATGCCACAATAAATGAGACAGGGGCTTCGGTGCTGATTGGATTATTCATCTTTAGATCTAATTCAGTAAAAACATCCCTTTTAAACATTTATCTGTAGCCACCGCAGAATTCCCACAACAGTGCCATAGAATCTAGGGCAAAATTGCCGTTGCATACATGCCTTGCATCATATACAATATGCATAGAGAAAAGGAAATGCAATCTCAGTGTTAACCATAATGCAATCCTAGAATGTAAATAAATCCAGATCTCACATTTCAGTTCATTACTACATTAGATTTATGCTTCTGAATATACAGGTTTGAAAGAAAAAGAGAGAGAGTTAGAGAGGGAGGCATTGTCTAGTGGTTTACGCACAGACTTTTGGTCCAGGAATTCCTTGAATCCCATCTCACAATGACTCCCTCTGTGGGCACGAGAAACCCTCTGCCACAATTGCTTCATGTGTCAAGTGGAGCTAATGTTTATCAGAACTTATCTACTTCACAGGGGACTTGGAGGATTAATTAGTTAGGGCACAACTGGGAGCCTTGCTGTGCACCTGCACAGGGGAGGGGCTTGTATGAACTAGTGACAACACCAGAACAAGCAGCTATTCCCCCTCCCCCTCAGGTAGGCAGGGAGGGAGTAGAGCCACCCCATACCTCTGAATACTACACCCAAGATGGCACAGAAGGGGAAGTAACCTGTGCCAGCAAAAGGGCTGGTGCATATTACTTCCCTGCAGGACAAGGGGGAAATAGGAACCAAATGATGTCTTGGAGGCACAAGAGCAGCACTGCACAGCTTAAAAATTGAAAAGCACATCGGCGCTGATTTTTATTTTTCCCAGTGGGTGCGCTACCCCTACTCTGCCCAGAGGCCCTGCCCCCACTCCGCCCCTTCCCCCAAGACCTGGCCCTCGCTGCCTCTTCCCGCCCCTGAGCACCCCCGGAGTCAGTGCCTATGCCAGAAAGCAATATTATTAGTAGCTGAATGGATGGATTTTTCAGCAGAGCCCTCACTACTGCCTTCTTTCCCATCAAGCAATTTAGTGGACTGGAGACAGAAATATTTGTATTGCCCCAGCTGAAATCCCATGTGGATAATTATGGGGAGATGAGCTAGAGAGCCCACGTAAGTGCCTTTAACTGTGCTAACTGGAGTCTGGAAATGTCTTTTGGACCCTGCTTTCTTTTTTTCATCCAAGTAGGCAGCAAAGGGCTTGATCCCGAGAGGTGATGAGCACCCACAGCTCCCATTCACTTCAGCAAAGGCTGCAGGTGCTCAGCACCACTTAGGATCAGGCCCTGAATGAGACAGGTAACTTGGGTTTTTTTTGGATGAGCTAAACAGTGTCTCCAAGGATCATGTTTCACTACTGTGCCTTACACCATGGAGAGTGGGGACTTATCCACATTCTAAAACAAAAACTTGTTAGATAAGTTACCCTACATTTTTTCCTCTGAACAGATTAAACACACTTTCATGCTGAGTGAAAGAATTCCTTGTATTTGGTCTGAAATCCAAGGCTTACCCTGAGCTCTAAGGCAAATTCTCATCTGAAATCAGCTACATACAAAAGAGCCAATTGTTCTGGGATTGGCTGAGTCCAATCAAATCCAGTGTGAATTCTTCCAATCAGTCCAAAATGATTTGTGCCCTCTCAAAAATTATTTGGGTCTTGCATTATCTGTACCACCAGGTGAGGAATTGGGTTTGAATTTGCAGGGATGCACTATATGGTCTCTGAGAGCTGTACTTCAGCAATGTAACTCAAACTTGGTCAAATACATTTTACTGACTGTGGTGCAAATGGTTAAGGTATTCTCTTACACTTCCTGTCCTAAACTCTTTTATGGTATAGCTGTGGACCGTTAAACAGCTGCAGGGCTCCCTGCCCAGCAGTGGGAGCTGTAGGTCAGGGTTGGTGAAGATGTGTTTAATATAGGGTTAGACTGTGTTCAACCCTTCACAGAAGCTCAAGGAGGGGAGAGGGCATAAGGAGTCCAGCCCCCTTGATTCTCTTTAGCTGTTAGGAGTATGGGGCCCCTGAAACACTATTGTACAGTTCTGATGCTAGCCAGTGTACCTGCAGTGATGCACCTGCACACTAGCCAGTTCTTCACAATACAATAAGTTTGTAAACTAGATTTTCATCACAAAATTATGCACTAGATTCACACGTGGTGTAAATGAGCATAATTCTATTGACTTCAGGTTTCTATGCCGATTTCTACCCACTGAGAATTTCACTGTACATGCTCACTCATGTTGAGATTCCCTGCTTTTATTCGGCTCATGATTTTTACACACCCCTTTTCCCTTACTTCTGCATGCATATTAGCTTTTCATTCCCATCACTTTACTTCCAGCAAGGAGGGAGCGGGGTGGCGGTGGGAGGGGTAAAGGGTAAGCAGCAGCCACCAATGCCAGTCCAAACTGCCACTGTCGTCAGCAGGGCTTTCTGCTGTGCAGGGTGATCTGGCTTCCTGCCCAACCGTCTCTGCAGCATTGTGTTGTATGTTCTTCTCTGGCTGATGACAGGAAGTCCATATTTAATCTCACAGCCTTTAGAGTTTAATCATAAAACTTTACTTATGGAGCTACCAATGGATTTGCTGTATGGATACTAAAGAAAGACCTTCTGCTTTCCATATTAGTAACTCCCGGCAGAATAAACTATTGAGCTGCCCTCTGCTTTGCACATGAACGAGCATTTCTTAAAAAAAAGCATAGGAAACCTCAGGATTTTTAAAGGCCGAAGAAGTATAATTTGGGGGTAAATACTGCCCTCTCTCTCCCCTTCCAGGGCTGTGGAGTGCTCTGTCTGCAGTGAAATTGGTGTGCTTTCACTGTGCAAGGGGTTGCAGAGCAGGATTTGGGGGAAGGGAGGAGTGAGCCAAGGCCAGTGACTCCCATCACTATCAGCCTCAGTCCTTCTTAGGGAGCGGGGTTGCAACAGCAGCCTCTACTGAAATTGCAGGGCTCCTGAGTAGGGAACATAGGGAATGTATAATCCCTCAGAATCCCCTTTCATCACTACACATACTTGGGGGTATCAGGGGATTCGGCCCTGTGTTTTTAATAAACTTTATAGTATAATAGTGGGGTTTGTCCGCTTGAGTAATAAATCATTAGCAGTATCTGTGTCTTGCTAATGAACTGATCACAGTTGGGCGTCTCACCTCTGTGGTTATGCCTCTAATCCTATGGGGATGTGGTGGTTACATTTCCTGGAGTTGCCTGAGCTGCTGTTAAAGATCCTTATTGTGTCAGGAGAATGTGCATTGTTGTACGAGAAGAATACCGAGCTGGCAGTTGTCATGTCAAACAGCCATTTCAGCTAATCTGTGTGGCGCACACAGATTAATCTAGCCCTTTAGACTGCTCACCAGCCAATCGGAACACTGCCTCAGCTCAGGCGCTTTAATAATTGTGTTTATTTTGTTCCTCACCAGAAAACACTGACTGACAATGTGGTCTTTCTGTTGCTGCAGGTTTCAGCTATGATGGGGGAGGGAAGGCAAGATCTGTACCTTCCCCCACCCCCCTTGCCTATCATCCAGAAGTTTTGTTCCACACATTGAACCCGAAGTAATAAAACTTTGGATATTAACAGGTTGGATATAGAAAGGCTGCCAGTCCCCCCCCCCGCCCTCTCCCGCAGATGGATGTCCAAGCTTCATTTCAATTAAAAATCAAGCAATCACATACACATGACATAAATACACAAGCAACCAGATACCATACAACAGCCATATGCAATAAGGCACAAACAAAAAAAAAGAAACAGACACAGCAGACAAACGGATACACAATAACAGACGCACACACACCAGGCGTATGGATAGGAACGCACACACGTTGCTGAAAATAAGACAGTGTAAATTGCGAGCCAAAATCTAGCCATCCTTTTCAGTTGGCAGATGTTTCTTTGTTGTGTTTTAATGACTAGGGAATTTGCACCTTCCACTTGTGTTTTGTGCTATTAAACCAACAAAATCAAGATAACTTCAGAGGGACACAGCTCCCTTCATAACATGCCCCAAGGTGCTTTAGCTGTTACAAGGGCCTCTGAACAGTAAGGGAATTTTACATATCATACCGGATACAATACACAACAAAAAAACACCTCTGTGTTTAATGCAAAACATCGTGATTTTCCGTGGTGCCTCAGTCTGGCCTTTCCTTGAAGGTGTACAATTTTGTATGAACTAGCACATTTTCTGTACACTAGCAGTTGCGTGTGCAGATGATAATCTAACAGGGATGCTTTAGAATTCTCACATTCAAAACCAGCCCACACCTGGCAAGACCTGATTCTGCTGTCACTTGTACCTGTGCAAACAAGGAGTAGTTCCACTGAAACCTATGGAGTTAAATTGGTGTAAAAACCAAATCAAACCCCAAACGCCACAACAACAAAAAACCAGTGACAGGGAGATCAGAATCAAGCCCAATCGCTTGCTGGTGCGGGTGTTAAGATTTTGAAAGGTCTTAAACCCCTTGGAACAAATAAGGTTTGTGTGTGAAGGTTCTAATATGTGCACACGCACGTTAGAATGTATTGCTGGTGTACAGAGGAATTAGTGCAAAGAAAGTGTATGCACATAGAAATGTATGTGCACAACCTGGAATATTCATTTTAAAAAAAAGGTTGAAGCTAGCTAAGGTGCAAGATCCTGATTCCCCGGGGAGTGGAGATATTAAGTAGGTACTCCTCTGTTTTATTTATTTAAGTAATTATTTTTTTAACCAGGAACAGACTACCTGATAGCAGGCCAGGAGGACTCAAGGACCAGCAAACTCCTCGTGAATATGAACAGTCTGGTGAAACCCTGGAAGGCATATTTGGGAAAACAAGTAGCAGACATTCTTCGAACTGGGTGCAAATAATTTCTTCTTCAGAAGTTAAAGTCATAAACTTTATATTTTAATAACACTGTGGTGAAAGGTATAGCTAGTTCATATATTACCATGCAACACCTTCCTAGCTAAGGGAACAAAAGTGGACTTACCCTCCTTTCCCTCATTATGTGTTTAAACCAGGAATCCTTGGACATAACTTTTCTTCCATAATTACACACTGTCTTATATGAAATTAACCAACACATCACATGTAGGTTACAAATCACAGTTCTTAGCTTGAAGCCATTTTCACAGCTCCCAGAGATTCACTCTCAGGGGAGAAGCAGAAGCTATGGTTTATGTGTTTCCACTCTTCAGGAATGAATCTGGTATCGATACTTATAAACCGCTTGCATAGTGCAGTCATTACTCCGGTGTCATTTCTTTATTTAAGTGGCCATTAATGGGCAAAAAAATTTCAGCTTTGCAGGTGGCAAAATATTGAACAGTCAGCATGTCAGATGACACTTGATTTGTTTGAAAAGAGCTGAGTTATTTTTATTTACCAAGCAAACTGCAGTTAGCTCAGTATAAGACACGTTGCTTTCTTGAGTGAAAATATCACATTGCTGCACAGAGACTAACGCTGGAACTTTATCTGGTGAGGGCCTCTATAGATGGGAGTTGTCAAAGTCAATGCCTAATGTGAAAGCACTTCTGGTTCAGTGTGGAATCCTGGCGCCGCACTCATCTATTCTATCAAAGGTCTCCTTGTTCTTTGCTATTTGTACTGTCACACAACAGGTTTCAGAATGACTGCTGCTAAAAAGCCTTGAGCCAGTACAGTAGTGTCAAGCTGCAGCTCCAGACCCATAGGAGAAGGTGATGGAAGCTGGCCCAGATCTGAGTTTGTGAAGCTACAGTAGATAGAGGTGTGAACGGGCAGCAGGCTGTGCCAATTTGAGGATTAAGCAAGGTGTTGATGTCTTATAGGGCAGCTACCTTGTTATTTTGACCAATGCCCTTGAGGCCATGCTCATTATTTAATTTTCGCTACCGTTTTCAGTCTGCTGTTACTCTTGCCCCCTTTGTGTGTTGTACTGTAATAGTCAAGTGATGTTACCTTTCAGTTGTGCTTGAAGTTTGTTTAGCGTGAGAAGCAGGGGTGGTAGCATCTCCACTCTAAGTAAAGTCCTGCTGTTCTGCAGAAGGAGTCCCCAGTAGATTTATTTTAGTCTGCTCCACAGTTAGTAAGAAGCCAGTCCATGGAAATGTGAGTTCCTCAGAGTACCATGGGGAGGGGGAAGGGAACAATCTCCTCCTGGTCTCTGCCCAAGTGACAGGAAACTCATGACCAAACTGAGAGGGTAAAGGAGTATGTTCCTTTGATAAGTGAAGCATCAATCAGAACTTTGTTCAAAGATATCTTTTTTTTTTTTTTGGTTTGTTCATATATGCAGCTTTTGCACATCTTTGTCTATGCTTACAGGAAGAGGAGATGGGGTTTGATCTGCATGCCACTCAGTCACTGTGACATGAAGGAATCTAGGGGACAGCCCAATAGCCATGAAAAGAAAGTGGTGGTTCTGGGTTATGAAGCATCTGATGAGAAAGAGATAAGTTATTGGCACATTCAACTAATGCAGTTGGGTGACAAGAATCTGAAGACCAGGGATCCTGGAATGCCAGAGCTACTTTTTTATTTCCATTGTTTGTTACCCCTCCTTTTATGTAGGGCCTGATGCACATCAGAACAGCAAAAGGACACATTTCAAATCATTTGTAAAGAGAAGACCAGCAGAAATTTCTTGGAATATTCTTCCAGCTTAGGTGAAATTCTGGATGGCCATCACCTTGAAGTGACGCAGTGTGTGTTTACATAAACAACCTTTCCCTCCTCCCTTCACCCAGTCCCCTCAATCTATGGATGCATTATATATTGTCTCAGGCCAACATGACCTCATCCTATGTTTGGCTGTGAATTCAAAGGAGGTTCAGTCAGTTAGCTAGCTGGACTGATGAAATATTCCTAAACCCATTATTGCTCCTACAATGGCCCTGTTAAAAGCAACTTTCCATTTTGTGCCTGAAGTTTTGTAAATGCAAGTGCAATCAATATCACTTAGATGTTAAACTGTTTGGTTGCAAATAACATTGAGGATACCTTCAAATTTGCAGGCACAAAATGGGGAGCTGAATAGAAGCTCCTTTCAAAATCAGGTCCATACAGTATATTGCCTCACGCACAAGTGGATCTAACTGCCCTTGGATAATGTCACTTAACTATAGGCTTGTTCCAGTTTTAAAGCTATCCTGTGGAAAAGGAAGCTCCACATAGTTATTTCAGTAGTTAGTTGTTTTAGATTTCTGTGCTTTTAAGTAAATATACATAGTACCTTGGGGATTCCTTTATTTGTATTTAGTTCAATTTTCAAAGGAGCCCAGGCCACTCAGTTCCCATAGAAATGAAGTGGGACATCGGAGCCCAATTTCCTTAGGCACCTTTGCAGATCCCAGCCTAGAAGTATGTCCTGTTCACATTGAAACTAGCATAGAACTTGTCATCTCCACTTCATAGTTAACTAGAAGTATTCATGGGACACATTATGATATGGATGGAGGTTCCCATCTGAGCGTATACATTGACCCCACTTCCTCCCCAAAATTTGTTTTCTCCTAAGGAGCACAAATGCTATGTTTTCTTTTTCCTATCATGGCAGGAAGAAAAAAGTCACTATTATCCATTTGTTGCTACCTAAAGCAGTAACCAAGAATTTGGCATCTCTGATTAGGCATTTAATTAATGTAATAAAACACTATGCACCACTAAAGTGGCTTTATTTAAAATGTCAGCCCATTAAGTTAGAGTAGCAATCAAGTGATATTGTTTTCATTCCTGTGTCCAGAAACAGACTGACTACAAGGATTAGCTAGTCATCTTCTTTTAAAGACCATTAAAAATAATGATGTGTTTAGATGACTTTACAGTCCATTCTCAAAGGGCCTATTAGGAAGAGTTTCAATAAAGTAAAGCCTAGGGTGAGAGAATGTGTTTGAGGGCATTTAACAAATGCATTTATATTTACCACTGTGTGTGCTTCTTATCTGCTGAAGGTCATATTCTGTTCTCATTTACCCAAGTGCTATCCCATTGAGCTAAATGGCATTGCAGAGGGTGTAAATCACAGGACTAGAAGGTTCCCCCCCACAGCTATTTTAATTTCCAGGGGTGAAACTTACCCTTTTTGTGGGAACCTGAGAAGGGAACCCCTTGCAGCGACCGTTTCAGGTTATGGGCTGGGATAGTGACCAGTGCCTTTGTTTTTTTCAGCGTGCAGGCTGCTGAATCCACATAGTCCAGTCAAGCCCTTCCTCTGATCTACCACCAATACGCTCCTCCATGCCAGTTTATTTGGCATCAGTAGGAGCCCACTATGCAGCATCCACTCAGTCTGCCTGCCTACTCCATGTAGGGCTACTACAGGAAGTGGGGAATCACCAGCTCAGAGGGCCTTGTACTAGCCTTTCAAGGGGATATGAATTCCACACTTACAGAGTTTCTATGTGCCTAATCTTATATGTAAGGGAGGAGGTTATGTGAACCCCATTACAAAGCTACACTCACCATTAGGGTGCCTCCTCCTGGCTGTTCAGGTGATTAGCTCCATCCACATCTGATGACCTATTGTTTGCTCTCATCGTGGCCCCTCCCACCCTCTGGGACTCAGCATGCTCCCTCTCCATAACTTGGCCCAGGTCACTATACATGTTTCCCCTTCCAGAATACCAAAGTCTCTCCAGATCAATTGTCCAGTTGCCTTCCCAAGCCATCCTCTAATTCAAGACTATGCCACTTTCCTGAATGGGGGGGGAGGGGGGTATGGGACCCCAGCCTGCCCATTACTCCAGATTCCAGCATAGGGACTCTGTTCAGCAACCATGGTCCACTTACCCCCAGACCTCAATGCTATTTCCCTGCTCTTCTTCCTACTTTTCTCCCCTAGCTCTACCCCCTCACCCCAGGTTACCAGTAGAGCTCCCTCTGCTATTTCACCCTTTTCAGTTTCTTGCCAATTTATATTCCAAACACACTTTCCTCCTCCCAGGGAGTGACTGTAGACTACTTCTCCTACAACCCCTTCTGTTTTCAGCTTGCTGGTTTTGTATGAGACCAGCCTACACCTGCTCAGCTGAAATTCATCTTCTATTAGGGCTTGCCTGGCCAGCCTAATTCTCTGCCAGGCACAGTTTACTGGGTTAATTAGCCCCTTCCCAGCTATCTTAACCCTTCCAGGTGATGTGTGGAATGAATACTCCATCACAAGCTTATACATACAGCTTTGCAATGTACCTTAACACCAACTTTCAACTAGGTGATTCCCGACCATATTCATCCATTTGTGCCAGACTGTGGTGGCTTTGTGGTATATGCAAATGCCCACTGCAAACCAGAGTGGGACCAACACATTTACGTCACTAATGGTCAAGCTACTATGTTCTTGAATCTATTGCAGCCATTTCTTATAACCAGGGATCTGTCTCATCATGAAAAATATTCATTAATGTCATTCCCAAGTGTTCTATCAATATTAGATGGGAGATTTGAAACAAAGGTACTTTTATAATCTCTATCACTTGCCTTGGGATCCATTGTAATAAAAACAATCAGGCTAACAATTTTTTTTTTGCATTCAGATACATTCTCCATTGTGTAGCCAAACGTTTCCAAAAGTGAATCAGCTGACATACAATAATGTGAGAGGAGTGGGGTACAACTGAGGGCAAACGTGAAAAAATATGCATAGGTTTTTTCCCCCTTCCTCTCTTTCATCCTATTTGATGGTGGCTGGAGAGCTGAGTCTACTTCCTATTCTACAATCTCCATTACTTAGAAATACTACACATTCCATTTTGACTGTCAGGCTAACTGCTGTCTGATGGCTTCTGCTTTGCAGTCATTCAGGGTAAGCAGATACCCCACCAGCGTGTGACACTGGTGAGCCTACAGGTTGAAGGTACAGAAGCCAGTTATGGTCAGCCTAAGAGCAAGTTGACTTTGCTATTATTCCCAGCTGTTCATGAGATCTCTGGTTAACTAATCCAAGAAGAAAGTCAAAGAATGGGGAACAAAACTGAAAATTATGCAGAACTATAGTGTCCAGCCAAACAATAGTACCAGCATGCTCTGCAGTGCTATAAAGCATGTAGCCTGCCTGAAAATAAACGTCCAAAGTACAAATGAACTCCACAGATTTGAGTGAGAACAGAGTTCACTATTTGCAATGGAATTAAGACTGTATAAAGGGCTGGTTATCTTGGGTATGGGGAAAAAAATAAACCTTCATATACTGTGATGGCTCAGAAGAAGATTATTGTGAGACAACGTGACACTATCAATACTTCCCAGAAGTAGTTGCTATGTATTTCCTGTGACCAGAACAAACAAGGCCCTACAGAACTAACAAGAGGATCTGCCAAAGAAGATGCACCTATTGAAATGGGAAAAGAAATCTGTTGGTCTTGTCCAGGGGTTGCTGAATACAGCTCTCCAGTACTTTCTACCAGATTGTCCGATCATCAGCTTTGCCAAAAAGCAGCAAAGACAGGGCAGCTGTGTTACATTCTGATGCACCCCAAACACCAGGAAATCAAATCAAGACACACAGGTAGGTGGTCAATCAAAAACATGTAATAACCCTAAACCAGTTAAGTCAGCAACAGTCCAAATGGCAGGTATGTAGCAGAAGGCTCAGCGTAACTGCACACGCCCAAAACTGTGTGTACATACACACATGTGCACACCCACCCACACACAGAAGAACAGGAAATGGAACACTGAATTCAGGGAGCGGGAACCAGGAAACAAACAGAAACAAGGAGCAGGAAGCAATAAGCAGGAAGTCAACACAGACCAGTCATCAGCATCAATACTGAAAATGGTCATACGAACAATCCAATCCAAACCATAGTAGACAGGTTGCCTTATCGCTAGCTGTTATCACATGTCAAGAAATAGCAAAGACAGCTGGTAGGCCCTGCCTAATGATGAAATAATAGCGTTTACCCCCAAGAAAAGTATGGAAAGCACTGGAGGAGTTAAACTGGGGCAGGGAAGGGAACAGGCTGAAAGCAGCCGCATATGTGGAGAAGAGGCAGCAGCACCATTAGGACAGTTTCAAGTCAGAGCAACTATCTGTGAGAGTTGTGCAGCTCACGTATCAAATAAAATGTGGCCACATCTATCCTAGTCTTGGTAGGGAACTTTAAAGGATCAAAATATTTCACTAGGTAGTTCTTTGTGAGTGCTGAGCTCAATATGCAAGGTTGCTATGTTGTATTTAATCATGCTTCTGCATCTCCTGCTCTTGTACACTGGTACAGCAAGCAGATAGGAGGAAGGAGGCAGAAGGAAGGCAAACAGACCTACATACAATATTGTATTACTTTGGCAAGAGTGGCTCATTCTTCTAACGGCTATACAGAGCAAGGTTTCTCTGTCGTGTTCTCCATCTGTGTATCTCAGATTGTTTCAGTGCTGCCTGATGTAAGCTTTCCTTGAATTTATCTAATTCACATGGTGTTCTCTCCAGGGTTCCTCAAACCTGGAAAAGTGATTGTGTTATTTGTAACGTGTTGTGCACATTTTCTGTTTTGTACTTAAACTTTGATTAAAAATACTGATAGAAATGTATATGGATCTTGAGTTTGGGTTTTTATGTTTTAAACTATGTGATTTTCAAGCCAAATTACACTAGTTCTGTTGAAGTTAATAAACCTGAAACATTCCAGACATCAAACTCTTGGTTCAATAGTCTTGCACAGAGTAAAAGAAACAGGAGGAAAGAATTTAGTTAAGGAAATTGTACCAATTTTCCTAGCAAGCTAATTCTCACTATTAAAAACTAATATGTATATTTTGTGTGTATGATAAACACACAAAAGAAAGTGTCAAAAATAGATGCTGATGACTTGTATCAACAGCATATTAATTCAGAATTTCAGCCCAGGTCCTTCAAAACCTCATATGGGTATTTAACTTTAGTAATATGAGTAGCACTTAGGAGCATAACATTACACATGTATAAATGCTTGCAAGTTTGGGACCTTAAAGCTCATCACTACATTCCAAAGTCACTCCCTGGAGCCTAATTATTGCCCACACCAGGCATCAGGCACAACAAAATACAAGTTCAAGGTGGGTGGAGAAGCCTTGACTCTGGTCTGCCCAAAACTTATGTAGGCTTAAAACTACTACTTTTTGGGGGTTCATAATTACTTTTGCTTTTAATACACAAAAATAAATGCATCACAGAGACTTGGCAGTGTGACTTTGGCATTGATTTTGTGCTAGCTCTTCGGGACATATTATGAGTTCAGGATCCTTGCAGGTCTTCCTACTGAGATGTTTGCACCTCCGTTCTCAGCAGGCCTTACTCTGCATGCAGATGATTAACACAACGAACAACACTGAGGCTTCAATCCATGTCGTATTGACATGATATAACATAATATGTCAATAAGAAGGTGACCTTTTGAACTGTGGGGCAATATTCACTGCTGGCATAAACTGCAGGGGATTTATTACAATAAAATCAATTCTGCCTAGACAGGTGTAACTCCCATTGAAGCTAATGGTAGCTGATTTACCAAGGCAGAATTTAGCAGTGGGAATTTGTGCCTATGTATCTGAAAGTAGTACTATATGTAGTGTAGTTGTAGCCAGGTTGGTCCCAGGATATTAGAGAAACAAGGGGGGTGAGGTAATATCTTTTATTGGACCAATTTCTGTTGGTCCGAGACACAAGCTTTCGAGCTCCAATAGTACTGTAAAGTATATACTCCCTTAAGTACAGTACAGTATATACCCCTTTAACTAAAGTAGTTCCATGTGTCACAGCTCTACAAGTACATGACTCTCAGTTTGTTAACTGAATTTAAATTACAGGAACAATGTGGTGCATAACAACACAAACAGCTTCAGTATCTATACAACAAGTGGCTCAGTACTCAGTCTCTGAACACTGCTGAATTTCAGGGAAGCTCAGATCTGGGTCTGTGCTTTCTGGCTCAAACCCATATCTAATTAATGCATTTGTAATGACTTTTTTAAAAGAGAGCAAAGATCATAGGCATTAAGGACTTTTCCATTTTTAACTGAGGAGATACAATGCCTGTTTATTATTGTAGCTGGCATGGCTACAAAAGTTATGTCATGGAGCTGCTTCAGGATGTAAACTGGTCACTTGGATGTTTTGTTCTTGTTCCTCCTTCCACGTACACTAGTAAACAAGTGGGTAAGTGTATTACGAGTGGGGTTTTTTCCTGCAAAGTATCAGGTTTTTGTAACTTCCGGAGATAAGACACCAAACCCGCTGGACCAATAATCAGATTTGGTACAGCAAATCCTACTCCCACTTTCCCCCTTCACCTCACTGCTATGGGATCCGAGCTAATCGTCAATGAGCAATCACTACAAATCTTCCAATGCTCTTTGTGTTGGCTGCCATGGAGCCTTCATGAGCTGTCTGCTCACTGATATATCGACGCTAATCTGTAACACGCTTTTCTTTTTTTGTGCATTTACTCTTGTTTTAGAGACTGCCTCTCCTTTTGGTCTCTTTATGTTCGGCCTCTGAGTGCGGTTTATGCTAAGGATACGGAATTCGAGCCGGGAGAGAGAGAAAAATAAAAATAAAGGCCAACGATCCTAGCAGAAAATAAAGTTAATAAGAGAAAGGAGAAGCTGACAGTTCACTATTAGGAAGCCTCTGTCACACATTACCCCTTGACACCAGTGGTGGAAAACTGCCAACTCCGAAGTCTATTTTCCTTGAATTGCAAAAGTGTTTTTTTTTTTAAAGCAACCACACTGCACTCACCCCAACAAGTAGGACAAAAGGCCCATTATTAATTATTTCAATTAAATCAGCAAATGACAGGAAATAAAGCAACATTCCAAGCATTTTAATGCGCTATGCAGGCTCCTCCAGTGGATCAAAACATATGAAAAAAATTGCTCTGGCTTAAACCGTTGGTGGCGGCGGGTACAAAGCCAATTGCAGCCTTTTACTGATTAACATGTTAATAGCAGCCTGAGCTTTTAAAAGTTCATGAGTAAAAATAACCATGCATTGCAGTTGCTTACTTTCTACTGTTCAAAACCAGGCACGTGTTAAATTGGTGAGCCTCTCTTCCCCAACCTCTTCCCCACTTTGCTGTTCTAAGAAAGAACGGCTACTGAGTAGGGGCTGGCATGGGTCGATGACCT
This sequence comes from Caretta caretta, assembly GCF_965140235.1. Classification (NCBI taxonomy): domain Eukaryota; kingdom Metazoa; phylum Chordata; order Testudines; family Cheloniidae; genus Caretta; species Caretta caretta. The sequence goes on along the minus strand of NC_134212.1, from coordinate 21,018,228 downwards.
AGTGCCTCCCTCCCGTCTGTGGAAACTGGACTTTTGGTGTTTGATCGGTACATCTGACCGGACACTGCCAGGTGCCCTTTTTGATCAGACTTTCTGGTTGAAAATCTAACACCTGGCAACCCTAACGGGGGCAGGCGACAAAAGCCCACAGATAAGTCCAGAACATGGAAACGTGGGTGAAGAGTCAGAATCTGGGGAGAACGTGGGTAATCATAGCAGGGACAAAGGAGACAAGAGGGAATATAGAGGGGAAATTTAATGAACATTTTAGATAGCTGTACACTAATGCAAGAAGTATGGGAAATAAATGGGAAGAATTAGAAATACTAGCGAATAATCACAATTACAATACAATTGGCATCACAGAGACATCTTAGGATAATTCACATGATTCGAATATTGGTATAAAAGGTTATAGCTTGCTCAGGAAGAACGGACAGGGAAAAAAGGGAAGAGGTATTATGTTGTATATCAAAGATATATGCACTTGCACTGAGGTTGAGATAGAAGTGGGAGGTAGACCTGTTGAAAGTCTCTGGGGTAATAAACAAGGATGATGTCATGGTAGGGGTTTAGTATAGGCCGCCTACATAGGAAGAAGAGGTGGATGAGCCTTTTTAAAAAAAACAAAAACCAACTAACAAAATCATCCAAAGCACAGGATTTGGCGGTGATGGAGGACTTCAACTCTCCAGATATCTATTGGGAAAATAATACAGCAAGGCACAGATTATTCAACAAGTTCTTGGAATGCATTGGAGATCACCTTTTAATGCAAAAGGTTGAGAAAGCAACTGTGGGAGGCTGTTCTAGATTGGATTCTGACAAATAGAGGTGAACTTGTTGAGAATTTGAACACGGAAGGCAGCTTGAGTAAAAGTGATCATGAAATGGTAGAGTTCAGGATTCTAAGGAATGGTAGGAGGGAAAACAACAGATTAAAGACAATGGACTTCAAGAAGGAAGACTTTAGCAAACTCAGAGAACTGGTAGGAAAGATCCTTTGGGAAGAAAGTTGAGGGGGAAAAAAAAACAACTTCGGAAGAGTTGGCAGTTTTTTTTAAAAGAGACATTATTAAGGGGACAAAAGCAACCTATCCTAATGCGTAGGAAAGATCAGAAGTATGGTAAGAGACCGCCCTAGTTTAACCAGGAGATCTTCAATGACTTGAAACTCAAAAAAAAGTCATACAAAAAGTGGAAACTAGGTCAAATTAGAATTATGAATATAAAAAAATAACACTAGCATCTAGGGACAAAATTAGAAAGGCCAAGACACAAAACAAGATTAAACAAGCTAGGGACATAAAGGGTAACAAGAACACATTTTACAAAGACATTAGAAGCAAGAGGAAGACCAAGAACAGGGTAGTCCCATTACTCAATGAGGAAGGAAAGACAATTACAGAAAATGCAACAATCAGCAAAGTATTAAATGCCTTTTTTGTTTCGGTTTTCACCAAAAAAGTTAGCAGTGATTGGACGATGAACATAGAGAACATCAAGGTAAGTAGGGTAGGATCTGAGGCTAAAACAGGGAAAGAACAAGTTAAGAATTAATTAGACAAGTTAGATGTCTTCACCTTGGAAGGGCCTGATTAAATACATGCTAGAATAATTAGGGCACTGGCTGAAGAGGTCTCTGAGCCATTTGCCATTATCTTAGAGAACTGATGGAGAATGGAGAGATCGCAGAAGACTGGAAAAGGGAAACTATAATACCTATCTATAAAAAGGAGAATAAGGACAAGCCAGGGAATTATAGACCAGTCATCTTAACTTCAGTGCCCAGAAAGATAATGGAGCAAATAATCAATCAATTTGTAAGCACTTAAAAATAATGTGATAAGCAACAGTCAATGTCAAAACACAGGGTAGCAAGCCTTGTGGATAAGGAGAAAGCCATATATTTGATATATCTAGGCTTTTGATACTGTCTTCATTCCTTGCAAACACCACTCTTGTTCTAGCTAATCTGTTGTAAAGATGCAAAGCGTGTTAGATATTTTAAAAAGGAATACCTATTTACAGCGTTATAAAAAAGATATGATTAAATAAACCTCAAAAGTCCCATTGTAACCCCCAAGGAGCTTACTTGGTTCCTGGCTGTCTGTGCTTGTAACTCAGGGAGAGGCATGCTGTCCCTGGGAGGAAGGGGTGCCAAGGGCAGACTAGGCAGTCTGCTAGGCAACCAAGAGGGAGAGAGGAGAGAGACTATTTGGGGCGCCCACTGGGTAGGGGGAGGATAGCAGGGTGCCTGTATAGCCACGAGTATGCCTGTTAAGAGGAGGAGCAGCGACTGAGTAAAAGGAGGGAGGTAGAGTCAAATGACTGAGGAAAAAAAAGCCTGGTAAGAAGAGCTAGCTTGATCAATAGGAAGCGAGATACCCTACCGTGGGAGCACTGGAGAGGGGAGAAGCCATTTTGGAGGAGTCGGGAGCCAGCCACTGCAAAAGCAGGATTTGCTATGTGGTGAGAGGTCCTGAGTCCCAGGCCTGCATGCAGGGGGCCCAAGAACTGGCCTCGGGATACCTGGCAGCAAGTCTTAAGCTTGGTCCTTTCCCCATTCAAGGTGACTCCCCAATGCATACAATTTTGTTGGGAAAACTCCCTACCCAGCCAGGTGAATTAGCCCTCCAGCACCCTAGATCCACTCAGTTACTATGTGGCAAATACTGCTCTTGCTGCTAGTTTGGGGTGCCCACTTGCTGTGAGTGTATGTGAGCACTATGGTAGGAGGTTGGAGTTCAGATTTTAGTAGAGCAACTACATCCCTTTGCGGTGACGGGAAATCTTAGGAACAGAAACAGCTCGATTCCTGCATGAAGAAGATGCCTACCAACTAGTTGCTGAGGAGTCGAGAATGATTCATCTCTGAACCGGAGGATCATTTGTGGAGTTGTGAGTATACCATCTTTTAGTCAGTCAGGGAAACTGACTAAGCAGGGGACTATCAAACAGTTTCCCTGACTAAGCGAGGTACTATCAGTCAGGGAAATTGTTTGATAGTCCCCCTGCATTGTGTCCTCAAGCCAGGGGGCAAAGGTTTGGGGATTTTATTATCTGCGGCCTACTAAACTTGGGGAGGGACTTACCATCTTATACCCATGTGAGAGTTTTGTGGACTGTACTGAACCAAGTCAGCCAAGTTGCTTTGCTGCTACAGATGATCTTGCTGCTACAGATGATCTTTGCTGCTACAGATGATGATCTCACAGGTCATCAAGGGCCCCCGCAAAGTACACAGAGCAATGGGACACTAAATTTTACTCTTGTTCTCAGGTCATGTGACTGGGGAAATTCATCAGTATTATCATGACACCGGTGACTCAGAGTAGCATTTTACCCTGTCATATTTATTTTATGTTTAATAGAATTACTCTGTTGAATATAAAAGAAAAGGAGTTGAATATATTGCATGTGTTTGGGTTACTTCTTGGGAGTGTCCAACTATCTGGAAGTAAGGGGGGGGTTACCCTGTGGTTAGAATTTTCCTGCCAAGCTGCCCTGGTGATCTTGCTAATGAGGCGTGATGGGGGTGGAGGCACCGCCAAATATATTCATAGGGGAAGAAAAAAAGGAAGTTACATCCTGCTGAGATGAAGGCAGAACCCTAACCTCTCAATCAAAACCTGTAAGGAGACTGGCGTTAAAAGGAGGTAACTGGGTGGAGAGGGATGTTACCTACTATTAAACAAACAAAAAGTCCTTCAAAGACTTTTTGACCTAGATTTTGTCTGGTTAAGACTGCATAAAACGGATGCAATTGTTGGCAACCCTTTAACAGACAATTCATTCCAAACATTTAGGTGTATTGTTGTCTCTCAAAAAGATTTTTTTTTAAATAAAAGGTTAATTAAATCAGTAATTGTTTATTATATTTAAAAAGAATTGTTCAGGAAAGACACTAGGGTCACGTCTTCACTAGTAATGCTAAAGCGCTTAGCGTTGCGAGTGTAGTCACGGCAGAGCACTGGGAGAGAACTCTCCCAGCGATCTAAAAAACCCATCTCTGCAAGGGGTACTGCAACCAGCGCTGGGGCACTGTCTACACTGGCGCGTTACAGCGCTGAAACCTGCTGAGCTCAGGGGGGTGTTTTTTCATACCCCTGAGCAAGAAAGCTGCAGCGCTGTAAAGTGCCAGTGTAGACAAGGCCTGAGGAAATAGGTCATACCTAAAACCTTAAGTCAGATGTCAGCAGTCCAGGTAGACAACCATAAATCTTTATTCATGTGTAGGTTAGGTCAGCAACTTCACTTTGTCGTCTTTACTGTCTGACTCATAAGCTCTTTATTAACAAATTAAAGATAAATGTGAGGCAATACATTTACATAGAACTTGTCCACAATTCCTTTAGGCCCCTACAAAACAAGCTCAGGAATATCCCAGATCAGACATTGAAGATCTGCCACTTTAAAAAAAATAAGGTATGTTTGTGGCAGAGATCCAGTACATATTGTTAAAAGTAGTAAACAAAAGAAATTGAAAAGGCAGCAATATTTGCCACATGCAGGTCTATATTCTATCTCCAGCAACTAATAAAAGTGACCCCTTGTCTACAATTTCACCAGCCTGCCATATAATGTTGAGAAGCATTTTATCATCTGTTACTTCTTAAAATAGCCTTGACTGATGATAGGTTTAAATTGGAGCGTGCATGTATAAAAGAGAAACAGCACCAACAAAAGGTAGTAGTGGTGAAGGTGTAGTATGATGGAGTTGTACCAGCCTTGCACAAATACCCACGTTAACATATAAAGTGAAGGAAAGGTTATAGCAACGGTCTATAGCCCACTAACACTCAGCTGTTTCTTTTATCTGTCCCTCTCTCCTCACAAGAGCAGCCATACTAGCTCAGACCAAAGGTCCGTCTAGCCCAGTATCCCGTCTTCCAATAGTGACCCAACTCCAGGTGCTTCAGAGGCAATGGACAGAACAGATAATCATCAAGTGGTAATCATCCATTTAAAACTAGGAAGTTTCCTTCCTATCCTGAGTAGGCAGGCTCTTCATACAATTTTTCTAATATTTCTAAGGACATGGATATTAATCAGAAGAGAGAACTCTTCTGGAGACGGATTCTAGTTGCAATTACCAGTGACAAGAAGACTACGGGTAAGTCAGCTAGCCTCTCTGTGCCTCAATTGTTTCAGCTGTAAAATAGTAATATTTAAGCATCTGCTGTTAGTGAGCCCCCATACTACTTCTGTAAGTGCAAAATACATTATATGACTAATGGATTTTAAATCCCAAAAGCAAGGGTTTTTTACACTGTTTTACTACTGTTAACACAGCAGAGTACTGTGCCCACATACCATGACGAGGAAAGCAGTGCAAGAACCTACACAGAATGAACTGCATACTATATTTTGGCTTGTGCATCACTCTCCACTAAATAAGCCTTTAGCAGACTTTTAGGTCTCAAGTGCAGTTTGTAGAGCTGGCAGTTAGAAGTGGTCAAAAAAAGAAAATTTTGGAAATTGAGCAGAATTGATCTGCAAGTCACTGAAAAATAAAAGTGTAATTATTCCATTTTTAGAGCCACTTTTCAAAGTGTAATTGCATTTTAAGGGACAGCATGAAGAATGAGTGGTGGCTCAATTATTTTAGCCACTAACTTCTAGATTTCTGGTTAAGAAAGAAACTTCTATTGAGTTCTCTTTAAAAGGTAAATCATCATCACCTGCAATTCCAGAATTCCCTTTTATGAAATACTCAGGAGCTTTTAAAAGTGGTTGGCTATCTACACATCTTGTGTACATATAGAAACTTTTGTAATTTTTACTTAGATTGTTTGATGCAGGGACCATCCTTTTCTTCTGTTTAATACAACACCTAGCACAATGGGGTGCTGGTTCATGACTGGGACTCCTAGGCACTATCTCACTACAGATAATTTAGGCCAAAAGAAACCCTAAAGTATGTTAAGCTATATGCTGTAAATACAAAAATCCTTTCATCATCCAGCGTAATGCACCGGGGTAGAACACGGTAACTGATCGACAGTGCACAGAGTCTGGAACAAGAAATTATGAACAATAGAAATGGCATTAGAATGCCATTAGAAATGGCAGGAGGCAACTTAGTTTTAATTTATGACAAGTTACCCAATCTACTCTTAATTGTAAAATTGTATACTGAAAGTTGACATTGTTTTAGTTAGGAAATTAAAAATGTAAGCTCTCTGAGGAAAGGACTATATGCTCCTTCCTGTTTGTACAGCATACAGAAGGTACAACTAGGAACAAATACATAATGATTTTTGACAGTATGGGACAGGTTGACAAGGGACTGAAGTATGGATTGAGATGCAACACAAATACAAGGCTAGAACTCATGCATTCAGTACACAGATGCTTCAAATACTCAGTTACAGATAATAAATCCTAAAGCAGCAAGGTGACAAGGCAGCGTGGGAAAGAAAAGCACACCACAGAAGCACAACAGGCAAGCAATTCTGAGAACAGAGCACTCCTTCACACTCTGGTATTCCTTTAACAAATCACAAGCTGGGTTTCCTTTTGAAAGACAAAGGTTCAGGTACACGTGATTCGTTATCAGTGCTCAGTATTTTTCTGTTTGTCTGAAATTTCATTTCTCCATGACCCAAATGCCTAGTCATCAAGGTTTATCACTGTCACTTTTGTGCCCACTTTCTCAGGTTGTTAACTTGGCATCTGTTTTGCTGACTGTTTCATGCACAGACTGAAACTTTCGCACACTTTGCTTCTTTTAAAGTCTGCCCAGAATACTTGCTATTCAGCCCCCCAGGACTGAGTTATTACCAACTACCTAATCCAGAATGAAGATTCAACTACTACTGAAATTCAAAGAGAGCAGACAGTGCTTTAGAGGCTAGCAGAAGAGAATAAATAGGTCCATTTACACTGAAATAACTTAATAAGAAAAGGAATATTTGTGGCACCTTAGAGACTAACATTTATTTGAGCATAAGCTTTTGTGAGCTACAGCACACTTCATCGGATGCTCAGGAAAGCTTATGCTCGAATAAATTTGTTAGTCTCTAAGGTGCCACAAGTACTCCTTTTCTTTTTGCGAATAAAGACTAACACGGCTGCTACTCTGAAACCTGTCATTAATAAGAAAGTAACACTAAACCAAAGTATTGATATAGGGCATATCAACAGTGTTGAGTGATGAAGCCAAAGGCTTTCAGCCCCCCAAGGGAGGCAAGTATCTAAACATTATCACACCTGCTGGAGCGAAACACCTGCTGGAGCGAATTAGTGCTATTGTAAAATGTACTTTGCTATATTTTGGTAACAACCGATTAATGAGCGTAAAGGCAAGTTACACATGGTACTTTCATATTATGAAAGGGATCTTACCCAAGGCTTCAGTATCACATTGACTATCATGGCCGTCTCTTTGCTAGTGGAAAGGGTGGTAAATGTATTATCCCTTTGACCTGCAAGTTGTAATCCAATGTAATTTTTATAATATACTGTCCATATACAAATCTAAAGCAAATTATCATATCTTTCATGTTACATATACTTAACTTCACATGATTCATGGATTATGGCAAGAGGTTCTTGTTGCTTCATAGCCACTATGGACTTCTGGGAGGTGAGTAAAAACAATGAGACAGGCTTTTAAGCAAGGTAAAAAGATTTTGCTTTTTTAATATCTGCTCAAGTCACAATATCTGCTCTGAGGGTGTTACTCCGGGTAACATTTCAATTTTATTGTCAATGGCATATTGTAAGAACATGTCTATACAGAAGGAACAGGCACTAACAGAGGGACCCCAAAAGCTGGGCTTTCAGAACAAAAGAACACAGTGATCAGCATTCTTCCCATTCACTTGATAGTTTTATCAAAAACTGCTCAACACACCACCATTTTCAAAAGGCAAGAGCCATATTCAATTCATAACATTAAAAAAGCCACACATTTTAACTTTAGTTTTCAGGAAATCTTTACCTGGAATCAGTAGTATATGCAGCCAATACCTTTTAGTGCCATTTGAAATTATGGCGTTTGCAACTTTTAAGCTTAGCTCCTTTCCAACTTTAAGGGCTACTCCCCGGCAGAGAAGCTTTAAGAAATTCCACAAAAAGCTTTTCCTATCAACAGCACAGAACACATTGAAAAGGAACAACTACTGATCAGAATGAACTGAAATGGATATAGACCTGACACACTGGCTAATGGAACTTTTTGGTTGAAAAAAGTATGTTTTATACTTTTACAGACATTATTCAACCCAATCTGCAAACTGAGAACTGGAGAAATTTTTTTTTAAAGCAGTGGCTGTACCCACTAACAGTTTACACAGTACATACATATAGACTTGCTCTTTCTGCAGTGTTTACTTTTAAGACCACAGGGCTGAGGTCTCTGCTCCTGTAATAAGTTATTTCATACAACACAGTGTATAGAACATTAAAGGTGAAACACTTCTTGAAGACTCAAAAGACAGACACTTTTCAAAACGTCCATGTGTCTGATTTTAAGGAGTGGAGACAAGAGCCTCCATGCATCTTCATTAGCTAGATCCCTTCTCCTCTTTGGCTACTGCAGCCTCTGTAGGAGTAGTTTCCAAATCTTTGCTCTGATTTTCTCTCTCTTCATCATCTTCTTGGGGGTAAAGGTCTGGATACTTCTGCATGCACTCCTGCATAGCCCGGAACTGGTCCACACAGTCCGATCCCTTTATTTCTTCTGTGCTATAGTGGAAACAGGAAAAGGCCGATTTGAATTGTTCCCCACAGGGACCACTAGCCATTCCACCAAGGCACGGGCAATTCCAATTGATATCTCCATTCGGCAATATCAATCCTGAACAAAAAGACAAAAGACAGAATAAAAATTAGGTGCCCTATAGGTTTTCTTCTTTGTTTTTAGGTGAATTTTGTTCTATGAAATGTACTGGGCGACAGCACTGAAGTCTGAGGTTCTTTATTATATCCACAAAACCAGTACAGAATCAACAGTGGCAGTGCAAGCCACCCTTTATTGCCTAGCCTTTGTGCCTCAACTCTGACCTGTATGACTCACTGCTGAGAAAGGGAAAGAGGAGAGGTTAGCTCATGTCCCAATTCAGTCTCTGGGAGAATAAAGAAATGATAGGGAAGGAAACAGAGAAGACAATGTACAGAAGAGAGGACACAATGACAACATCACAGGAAAAAGATATCAAGATCTATTCTAGGAATGAAAACACAAAACGTGAAGGCAAGAAGTTAAACAGCTTAACAATATCAAGAAACGTAAGTTTGTAAAAAAATAAAATAAAGTAAATTGGTAATGTTATTATAGGTTGTGCTACTAGCCTTCATCCCCCAAGAAGATGATAACTTAAGGTCACCTGATACTTACCACTATAAGTCCCTGTTTCCAGTCACTTATTATGTTGCCAAACTTTTAACTGTTTGAACTGAAGTTTTCCTTGATGAGTGTCTGCCTCAGTTGAATTTATTTTTTGAAAATTTAAGCCATAAAGCTTCAGCCATTGCTGAGAACAAGGCTAGGAAAAGATGTTTTGCCCATGTTAAAAAAATTTGGGTGACTTTTTCTTTGAAAAGCTTTAGTGACTCCATGTTTGTTACAGGGACTTGAAATTTGGAAGGGCAGTGGCCTTTGTATCAGGGATGTGTCTTTTGCTGTCCCTGTGGAAATCTGCCCAGATTTGGCTAAGTTATATGCTTTATTTATTTATTTGAAGTTTGCACATGCTCAGGAGAGACTTCTTAGAGTTTAAGATTCTCTCTGAAGATTCTATCTGCACAGGGCCTACAGGTTATGTTACCCCAAGTGCTCGAGGGCCACAATTCACGTTTTATTTTTAAAAACAAAAATGAACAAAGTAGGGAAAAAAATAGCTAAGCACTCACTGTAGTATACACACTTAAAACGTTTACTATTTTTTGCTCAAGAATCTTGTGAGTCTCTGGAGTTCATGTCCATTCAACCAGATCAGGCCAGGAGAAAACAGCTTTTACAACTGAAGCAAAGTGGGTTTGGTTCAGCACCCCAGAAGGCACTGAATTCAGACTATATGCTTTACACTAAGCCTAGTAGTAAACTGCACAGTCCCCGTTATACCATTTCTGTGCTGGAAGTACTATTTACTACCCAAAGACTGGAACATTGTCATGCATAGGTCTTTTGGACATGCTCACAGAATTGTCACTTATCCTGCTGGAAAAAATTCAATCTCTTTCATGGACAAGATGTAGCTAGTCCAGTACATCATGGCATCTTTGGCAAACTATAGCTGGGGGGTTGGGGGAGAGAAAGCAGGAGGTCATAAAAAAAGGTGGACAGCCTGTTGAAGACTCTCTATTGCTAGGGATGATATCAAGCAGAAAGAATGAAGATTGATCTTGCAGTGTAAAATAAATATGGTTTTGCTTTGTAAATAGACCAAACTAGAATTTGAAGTCACTGAGGGAAATTACGGAATATCAACTGTTAAAATGACTGGCTGTCTCTCAAATACTTTAAGAACATAGAAAAAGTTTTCTGAAAATAACCTGATCAGGGCATTGCAGTAATAAAATTCCTTGTCATATAACCCTCCAATCTGAAACAGAAATTATTAGTTTTAAAACTCAAGACTGCATGGTGATATAGAAAATTCAATTGTAAATTATGACTTTCCACACATGAATCTTTGGCGCTTACTCCTGGATATTTTAAGAGTAGAAAAATAGGTATAACTCCACTAATCTCATCATTAAAAGACACAAGCTTCTAATACCAACTGCACAGAAACCACATTTTAAAAGAAAGCTGAACAAGAGTAAGAGCTTTGTTCCCAGTGGACCAGAGGCACAGAGGAGTCTCCCTACACTAAAAGTGATATAGTATATTAGCTAGAATTCTACCCAGACACCACTAGGGGCACACAGAACATCCTTTTACATGAAGCAAGTGGGCAGGATTTTTTTTTTTTAATGTAATCTCTGAACTAATAGTAAATTGCACTTTTTCTTCTGGAGGTAGTCTGCAGCACATTGATCCTCTAATCCAGACCTACTGTTAAATACTAGTTGAGGCTACGCTTGAAAACCACTCAATTGGCATCATAACAGATCCAGGGCTTAGGCTGGCAATTCGTTGCAGAGCTCATCCAACCTAAACCCTCTTAGATAATGGAAATTGATATCACAGCCACAAATAAAAATGTCTGCACTTATGGTAATACATGTTTTGTCCTCTCTAACCTACTTAAGTGCCTATAATTAGGTTGTATCAGAGATGCAGAGATCTGCATTAGGATTCCCTTTAACATTATAAATTCATTCTTGGAATATTGACTTTTGTTGCAGTTGGCTTGGAATGTGAGCTTGTATATCTATTATCTATTGCACCTCTAAAGTCTTTCCTTTATTAAATGCTTGTAAGTGGCGTTCTGCTGGGCATCATTTTTTTAAAGTCATCCAACGGCGTTATAAGAACATAAGAATGGCCATATGGGGTCAGGCCAAAGGTCCATCTAGCCCAGTATCCTGTCTTCTGACAGTGGCCAATGCCAGGTGCCCCAGTGGAAATGAACAGAACAGGTAGTCATCAAGTGATCCATCCCCTGTCGCCCATTTCCAGCTTCCGGCAAACAGAGGTTGCCCATCCTGGCTAATAGCCATTGATGAACCTATCCTCCACGAATTTATCTAGTTCTTTTTTGAACCCTGTTATAGCCTTGGCCTTCACAACATCCTTTGGCAAAGAGTTCCACGGGTTGATTGTGCGTTGTGTGAAAAAATACTTCCTTTTGTTTGTTTTAAACCTGCTGCCTATAAATTTTATTTGGTGGCCTCTAGTTCTTGTGTTATGAGAAGGAGTAACTAACACTTATGTACTTTCTCCACACCAGTCATGATTTTATAGACCTCTATCATATTTCCCCTTAGTCATCTCTTTTCCAAGCTGAAAAGTCCCAGTCTTATTAATGTCTCCTCATACAGCAGTCATTTTATACCTCTGATCATTTTTGTTGCCCTTTTCTGAACCTTTTCCAAGTCCCAATGTATCTTTTTTGAGATGGGGTGACCACATCTGCACAGAGTATTCAAGATGTGGGCGTACCATGGATTTATATAGAGGCAATATGATATTTTCTGTCTCATTATCTATACCTTTCCTAATGATTCCCAACATTGTCAGCTTTTTTAAGGCATTTGACTTGGTACTACATGACATTTTGATTAAGAAACGTGAATCATATAAAACGAACTTGGCACCCATTAAATGGATTAAAAACTGGCTAACAGAGGTCTCAAACGGCAAACTGCGAATCATTATCCAGCAGATGTGTTTCTAGTGGGGTCCCGCAAAGATTGGTTGTTGGCTATTGAACATTTTTATCAGTGACCTGGAAGAAATCATAAATCATCACTGACAAACTTTGCAGATGACACAATAAACGGGGGAATGGTATATGCTGAAGAGGATAGGTCACTGATACAGACCAAGTGCGATCACCTGGTAATCTGGACGCCAGCAAACAATATGCGTCTTAATACACCTAAGGATATATCTAGGAACAAAGAATGTAGGCCACACTTACACGATGGGGGACTCTATCCTGGGATGCAGTGACTCTGAAAAAGATTTGGGGGTTGTGATAGAGTCACTGCACATGCGCTTCCAGTGTGATTCTATGGCCAAGAGGGCTAATGCGATTCTTGGATGCATAAACAGGGGAATTTTGAGTAGAAAAAGAGTTATTTTACCTCTGTTTTTGGCACTGGTGTGACCTCTGCTGGAATACTCTGTTCAATTTTGGTGTCAATAATTCAAGAAGCGTGTTGATAAATTGGAAAGGGTTCAGAGAAGAGCCATGAGAATGATTAAAGAATTAGAAAACACACCTTATAGTGACAGACTAAAGGAACTCAATTTATTTAGCTTAACATAGAGAAGGTTATGGGGTGACCTGATCATAGTTTATAACTACTACATGGGGAACAAATATTTGATAATGGGTAATTCAATCTTGCAAATGTATAACATGAGCCAATGGCCAGAAGCTGAAGCTAGACAAAACCTCAGACTGGAAAGAAGACATAAATTTTTAACAGAGAATATAATTAACCTTGGAACAATTTGCCAAGGGTCATGGTTGATTCTTCATCACTGGCAATTTTTAAATTAAGATTATATCTTTTAGAAAAACATCTACTCAATAATTATATTGAGGAAGTTCTATGGCCTGTGTTACACAGAGGTGAGCCTGTATGAACACAATGGTCCCTTCTGGCATTGGAATCTAAAAATTTAAAATACCCAGAATGCAAGAAGTGAATATGAGTTTGGCATATCTTGTATATTTTATAAGGGCACTTAACATTTATGTTTTGTACACCTTTAAAACACAGGAATATAAATTGCAAAAGGTGCAATGATGATGAGTTAACATTCTTAGGAGAACCTTTGTTTTAACTTCCTTACTTCTGAATATTTCAAATTCAAAACATTAACATTTTAGTTTCTCAATCCTCTTCAGACACACTCCCCATTAAAAAAACCTCAGGAAAACCCCAAAACAATTAGCCTTGAGGAACTTGTAGGCTCTTCAAAATTAAGTTATTGAAGACTGGGAGCTTAAAAAGCTCTGCTGGTTTCTTTAGCAAGACTGGAAAGCCACACAATTCTCTCTTGCAGTGCAAAGAGGAAGTCAAGTCATAAATTTATCCTCAAAACTCACTTCTACTGTCTCACCTATGAAAAGTTTAAAAAACCCACAAAAGCACTAAAGTTAATGGAACTGTCAAGACATGTACCCAACTTGATCTTGTAGCATCCTTTCCTTACGCTGATTTTTTTTTTTTGGTCTGTTTATGATCCTCGTTTATTGTGTAATGGGAAATTTAAGGGAAGGGCCTGTGCCTTCACCAGGAGTTTTGGGAACCACTCCTGCCACTAGACAATTATTTCAATACAGAACCTGCTTTTACACTGAAATCTATTTATTTAGAATCTTTTGTGATTAACTAACTCTTTCTACATAAGACATTAGTTATGCTAACAGTGCTGTAACATTCACAAAAGTCACCTGGCATGCACAAACTATTTAAAAACAATTATAACAGGTTTCTCAATTTTATTATATAGATTTTGCAAGTGATAGGAACAGGTCCTCAGTTAGGAACAGTCACCCTGAAAAATTCGACACCTGTAATATTCATCTGTTTGCATGTGGAAGCAAAAAGCAAAGTCTTAGATTGGGAAAAATATTTTTTCATCTTTCTGTAATTCAAATGCTGATGACGAGATTCTTAGGCAATTTGCCCTGCCCACCCCTGCCAAGAAAGGATGTTATAATGAGAGTCACAATGTAACTTTAGGTACTGCTTTTATGTTCTAAAAGCTATAATTAAAATCTCTCACACACTTTGCCATCCCACTTAGTTGGGAATCATCTGCAGCTTTGCCCATTGTACTTTTAATACTTCTGGCTTAGAAGGTGGGCTCCAGACATTTTAATAATTGTAACTGAATCCTCATAACTGACAGTGTAGAAGGGGAGAAGAATAATACACCTATATCTTACCCAAGAGAAACAGCATATAATTAGGATTTTCCTATGCAAACTATTGATCAGAAACTTAATAAAGATAATCTTTGATTTAAAAGAGGAATTTAACAACTGGAGCTGCAACTACAATTATGTTTTGCATTGTAACACCATGTGTTAGGGAGGCTGCAAAATAATGATCACATTCTGCATAAATGTAAAGGTTTACATTATATTAGGACTCAGTGCAGATTAAGGCATTTATATAATAATCATATTCCTCCTTAAATGTGATTATTCTGTGTATAGTACAGTAAAAAAAGATCAAAAGGGCCATTACTGTGAATTATGCCACAGAAGTTGAACACTGGAAATCATATCTCCTGTTCAAAGTATAAGCTAAATTAAAAAAACCTGCTTGTTACTTTATGATCGCCTAAAGACTTTTCCAATTTTCTTTTCAATAAAAACCACACAATAAACTAGAGCTCCTGCCCTACAATGCTTCAAAATGTTTTGCCCATGTCTTTCCTCTCCATAGATTTCACTCCACTCAGATACAACTGCAATCTGTGATATGTGAATTGTTTATTTTTTTTATTTGATTGTTTTATTGTTGTAGCTTTGGAAAACCGAAGTGAGAAACTTTGAGAAAACCCTTAAATTTTGGCAGCAACTCACGGCATATTCAAAAAAGCATACTACAGTATTTAATGCAGAAACCACTTTCATGTTGGATCATATGTATTTCTAATGGAAAGGACAAGGATAAAATATCCTTTTCACTGCAAGATTTTCCCAACACAACTAGCTTCTGGCCTTTTCTCTCTCCTCCCCCACCCATAATAGGCCTGGACAGGCCAAATTGGGAATATAAATCCAGAGTACAGCTAGCAGGTGGTCTAAAGTGCTGGAATTACTGCTTTGTGAGAGGATACATATCTCCCTCCCACCAAAGCCCCTCCACATCCAACATAAACATGGCAATTTCACTGGCCCTTCCAGATGAGTTGTCTTGGCCACCTTAAAATTCTGCCCAGGCTGTCCAACTGGGAAAGGATCTAGACTCTACGACATACTAACTTCATTTGTGCAACCACTGCCATGAAAGAACAACACAGAAACTTGTCCTTACAGGTCCCAAGAGAACAACTATGCTCAGAGTTCATGTTCGAATCACTTGCATGGCTGTTCTGCATCACACCAACGCCAAGAGATCCTTTTCTTCCCTCTTTTGATCTGGCACTGACAATACAGCAAACCTCACTGGCTTGCTGGACCATAATTAGTAATATAACTCAAAATATCCTGAACTGTTACGGCTCAGTTCCAATAAGGTAAGTTTAAATTCACACACCCCATTACTAGAGAAGCCCTGGTTGTTGAAGACATGACTTCTAGTGCAGAACAGAAGTGTCACTTAAAAAAATTCCAATACATTGTCTTTACAATGATAACGGGAGATATTCGAAGACTTGAAGCAGCTTCCTATATCCCAAGACTGCATGAATGTAAGAATTTGCCAATATAAGCAGCAGTCTTTTTTGTTCAGTTATACACCACGTAAGGTGACTTATCAGTCTATGAACTGTTAACATGCATTATAACATCTCCAAGAGCTTATATGTTCTCCAGATGTGAGGTTGTGGTGGGATCTTTATTTCTGGTAGTCTAGTTTTGCAGAAGAGAGACAGGCCAGGCAGAAGGGAGTTGGGATCTTACCACCGCTATATTAATCAATGAAAAAGATCACCCATCACAGGCTATTAACACTATACTTAAAACGGCTTTTTCTAAAATTTTGAGACAGCATTTAAATACATTTCCTCATTGTTTTTTCTACAGAGTACAATAACTGGCTGATCAGATAAATTTCTCTCAGAAAATGCTTTTCATATAAGGGTCAACTGTGTTACAGAACTGACTATTTGTAGATACTGTGGGCTCTATTCTCCTCTCCATAATCAGGGAGTTGTATATACAGACATAAATTGAGAAGAAAACAGATGCAAATAGTTTGGATTTCATGGCCAGTACCAGATTCTACTTGAAATCTTTAGAAGCTGATACACTGCTTTCATAGAGGAGATGCTGACAAATCTTATTGTGCAGATTGGTGAAAACAAATCTGCTGTTTGAGCATTGGCTCTTAGCTAGTAACACATCCTGCCTGAAAATATGAGGGGTAAAGGAACTCCTGACAGACACTAAACTTTAGCTTCAACACATCTTTCAGAAAAAAGACACACACACTGGAAAGTTTAAGGGGGAAACCAGCTATTTCTTTTCATCTCAGAAAGGGTGTAAGGTTAACCTCAATCACACCAAGCCTGCCAGTCCCATATATTGAGAAAGCCAATTGAACTTATTTTGAGCACCTTATCTGAGGTACATCATCAAGTACTGTGTAAGAATGTCTGTTTCTACTTACCTGTTACTGTGAAGTTATGTTTAATCATCTTTTATTACTAGCTTTCACAAGAAGTTCCACATGGGCTGTTCTCTCAACCTACCACCTAAACATAACATTGTCTTAAATTCACAGATACTGGGCTAATACTAAATGTCTTGGGTTAAACAACTGCACACACCAGGGTTAAATGTTCTTTCTAACATACATATGCTATCACATCCTTACTGAGCAATACCTCAGAATATCGCCCCACTTCATAGATTCTAGCAGCCTTCTGAGTGGGTGAACTGACTGATGGCCGAGAGATTGGGGTACAGAGCATCTCTCACTGTACTGTCCTAAACTTCAAGAGAAACTTTTGACTTTGAATCAAGAATGCTATGGGAAGGAGTCTGGTAAGTTACTGTTCTATCTGAAAGAAGTCTGTTCACCTGACATACATGTAGCATCTAAAGTCAAAAGATTTCTCTATTCCCTTGTCCCAATTTTCATTTAGATCATTACAAAAGTCAAAGGATCCATGTTGAGGATGTGTTCAGATAGAACTGTTCACTCTGAATACTGCTGTAAACAGGTTCAGAATCTGTGCAGGTATGTAATGCATGCTCATTTTAGCACAAATCTATGTATGAAAACAAAAAAGTTTAATTATACAGGAAAAGATGGTTCAGATTAGACTGTGTACTGTATGTTTGTTTGTACCACCAAT
Source organism: Caretta caretta (assembly GCF_965140235.1). Classification (NCBI taxonomy): domain Eukaryota; kingdom Metazoa; phylum Chordata; order Testudines; family Cheloniidae; genus Caretta; species Caretta caretta. Next base: position 21,000,617 of record NC_134212.1, on the reverse strand, counting down.
ATCCTTTTCTGAGTGCTAAATGATGTGTGAATACTGCCCCCTGGAGATTAAAATGCTAGGGGCAGAGTTTCTGCTAGCTACTGTATGTTTAGCAGATTTTCAGCTGGGAAAAGAAACAACTTAGCTTAACTTCAGTCAAAGTTGGAGGCAACAAGACTTGATACTTAGTATACCTCAATTCATGCAAACTGAAGTAGACATTACAGCCAAATTTCAAACTGGAGTACCTGAACTTATGCACCCAAATAAAAGCAACCAATTTTCAGAATTGCTTGAGTGTCCACAGTTCCAATTGATTTCAACAGGAGCTGTGAATAGTAATAGCACCTCTAAAAATGAGATTGTTTCCATTCAGGTCCCAACTTCTGGCACTCATATTTCAAACAGTTGCCTTTTGTGCCTGGTGAACATAAAAGCAATCCAATAAATCCCAAATCCAGTCTTAAATTTTCACAGACATTTATTAGCCTGGGTCAAAATATATCCACTCAGCTTTTACCATGACTATAAACTAAGATATTTTACTCACCGATTTTAAGAAAAAAAGATTACTTGCCCAAGGCAACCATGATTTTACAAGGCTTAATCCCATGTTATTCTGTCTCACAAAAAGCAGAATAAAAAGCAATAGTAAAAGCAGAGAGTTCTTAAATTTGTTCACTTGCAGATGTGAACGGTTTAGCAACAGTACTGGTTTATCTTGCATGATATTTTGGCAAACTTCAGTTCCAAACTGCAAATGTTAAATTACTTGCCTCTTAAGGCATTAGTGACAACTGGATCCCTTTAGAGTGGTCATTATGTGACAGGAGGAGGAAAATAGTTTTAGTACTTGTTGAAATGGGTTACTGGGTGTAGAATAAGTAGTTGAGGCTGAAGGGGGACCATTAGAAAACATGCAGAATAAAGAAGTTAGAGAAACACTAAGCTACTGTATGGCATTAAACTGCATTAACTCCTCCTCTTAGACCTGTTCAAGACATGATTAACGGTCTTTGGGGGAGCGTACTGTAACGCCCATATTCCTCATTTTCATGGAATTGTGATCTCACATATAAAGCATGCCTTGTAAGGTATCAGGGGAAAGGTTATGCTCTGCTGAAAGTCATTCTCTATCCATATATGTGTATCATTAATGCATATGAAGTTATGAGAAGTGTGTTGTATGGTGGTCACTAAAACATGCTGTAAGTTGGGGAATCAGCCAGATATTAGCTCCCCAGAGGCAAAAGCAAGGAAAGTAACCAACGCCCAGGCTGGGTGTCAAACAACCCATCAACAGCCATTGTCCAGCAAGGGAGCTACAATGCAATGACTCACCTGCATGAGGCCACACCAGAGGAATTGCTCAGCCTTGCCTGGAGAGACTCAGCAATGCCCCCCAGACATGCCTGGACTTGTACTCCCCAAGCACATGGACTGAGGATATAAAACAGACGGAGTGGACACGTACTGGGCCCTTCTCCTGTCCCCACCTTCACTGCAAGCAACTAAGGGCTTGGCTACACTTGCGAGTTACAGCGCAATAAAGGAGCCCCGGGCGCACTAGCTCACTACCTGTCCACACTGGCAAGGCACGTAGAGTGCTCTGACTCCGCGGCTAAAGCGCTGCTGGTACTCCACCTTGGCGAGTGGAATAACATTTGCTGCGCCCCCGCTGGAGCGCCACGGAGCCAGTGTGAACGAGGTGTTGCTTTACTGCGCTGTGATCAGCCTCTGGAAACATCCCATAATCCCCGAAAGTCAAGTGGCCACTCTTGTCATTATTGTGAAATCGGCTGCAGGAATGCGGAAATGCCCTTTCAAAGCTCCATTCTGGAGAAGCCAGCTGCTTATCAGCTCTGAGAAAAAGCAAACATTTACTGTTTGCTTTGAGTGAGGGGGGGTCTGAACTTACAAGACAGCATGTTGACACACTCTCCCCACCACATACACACAACACACCCCACCCCACCCATTTGAAAAGCACGCTGCAGTCAGTTGCATGCTGGGATAGCTGCCCATAATGCACCGCTCCCTATGCTGCTGCAAGTGCCACAAATGTGGCCACGCCAGTGCGCCTGCAGCTGTCGGTGTGGACAGACTGCAGCGCTTTCCCTACTGCGCTCTCCGAAGGCGGGTTCAACTCCCAGAGCTCTACTTATGCAAGTGCAGCCATGCCCTAAGACACTGAGAAGAAAACAAGACTCCAACAGAGGTGACTGGCCTGCAATATCCAGTGGGGTGTTGCCCAGTCTAATAGGGTTGAGAGTTTAGACTGCGTGCTTTTATTTTATTTTGGTAACCACTCTGACTTTTTGCCTATCACTTAAAATCTACCTTTGTAGTTAATAAATTTGTTTGTTTATTCTACCTGAAGCAGTGTGTTTGATTTGAAGCGTGTCAGAGACTCCCCCTGGGATAACAAGCCTGGTGCATATCAATTTCTTTGTTAAACTGACAAACTCATAAAAGCTTGCAGTGTCCAGCGGGCATAACTGGATGCTGCAAGACGGAGGTTCCTGGGGTTGTGTCTGGGGCCAGAAATATTGGCTAGTGTCATTCGGTTGCACAATCCAAGGAGCAACTTACATGCTAGGGGCCGTGCGTGAACAGCCCAGGAATGGGGGTTCTCACAGCAAAGCAGGGTAAGGCTGGCTCCCAGAGTCAAGGATTGGAGTGACCTAGTAGATCACTGGTCCAGATAACATGAGAGGGGAACACACACAGACAAGGATTATGTCTCCATTTAAAAGTAAAAAGTAAGTTAAAGTTAAAGAGTAAGTTTAATGGTACTGCATTAGGAAAAAGAATGACCTAGCTTTTAGAGATTCTCTGGGGACTTACTCCACTAATTTAAATGGGAGCCACAAAAATATATTAGATTGTTAAATATATGTCTTACCATCCTCTTACCAAATGTTACTGACCTTGGTCTTCATAAGGGTCATTGGGGTCATCTGCTACCAGTTCTGCACTGCTTGGTGTCTCATGGTCCTCTTTGGTTACGAATATAATTCTGTCTTTTCCTAACATTTTAAGGAAAGACAAAAAGCAAGAGTTCAGAAAAAGGATTAAGCTGAGACAAAACAAGCCATTTACAAAGCCGCTGCACAGTACGAGCTTTTGAACTGTTGTGCATGTAAACAGATGCATTCATTTTAAGAGCTAATGAGTCTGCTCTACTTGACCCTGGTTAGTCTTCAATTGGAGCAGTGTTCGGTTTTGGGCATCACATTTTAAAAAAGACAAATTGGAGAGTGTTCAGAGGAGAGCCGCTAAAAAATGACAAAAAGATTTGGAAAATAAGACCTACAAGGAAAGGTTAAGAGAATCAGGCTACGTTCAATCTAGAAAAAAAGTTGACTGAGGCGAGACAGGATAACTGTCTACAAATACAGAAAAGATGGTATGAAGAGGACAGGAATCACTTATTCTGATTAATCAACAAGGACAGAGCAAGACATAATGAGCTTAAGATACAGCAGGGTAATTTAGGAAAAATATTCACATCTTTATAAGAGCAGTTAGGCAACAGAACTTGATGCCAGGGGAGATGTAGAGGGGTCCTCATTGAAGGGATTCAAGGCTACTATAGGTGTGCATCTATCAGAGATTCTGAGTCAACTGTTAGGATTCATGGACTTGGGGTTAGAAATTACTCCAGGACCCACTATTATTTGTATTTCAGTGACACCTAGGAACGACACTAAAAAAATTAGGGACCCTTTATGTGAAAAGACCTTTCAGAATTAAAGTTATAAAAGAACACAACAATGGCCATACTGGGTCAGACCAATAATCCATCTAGCCCAGTATCCTGTCTTCCAACAGTGGCCAGTGCTAGGGGCTTCAGAGGGAATGAACAGAACAGATAATTATCCAGTGATCCATCCCCTGTCACCCATTCCCAGCTTCTGGCAAGCAGAGGCTAGGGACACTTCAGAACACGGTTTTGCATCCCTGCTCACCCTGGCTAATAACCACTGATGGACCTATCCAGTTCTTTTTGAACCCTGTTATAGCCTTGGCCTTCACAACATCCTCTGGCAATCCACGGGTTGATTGTGCATTGTGTGAAGAAATACTTCCTTTTGTTTGTTTTAAACCTGCTGCCTATTAATTTTATTTGGTGACCAGTAGTTCTTGTGTTATGAGGAGTAAACAGCGCTTGCCTATTTATTTTCTCCATACCAGTCATGATTTTATAGACATCATATCATATCCCCCTTTAGTCATCTCTTTTCCAAGCTGAAGAGTCCCAGTCTTATTAATCTCTCTTCACATGAAAGCTGTTCCATACCCCTAATCATTTTTGTTTCTCTTTGCGGTACCTTTTCTGAGATGGGGCGACCACGTCTGCACGCAGTATTCAAGATGTGAGCGTACCATGGATTTCTAGAGGCAATATGATATTTTCTGTTTTATTATCTATCCCTTTCTTAATGATTCCCAACACTGTCAGCTTTTTTGACTGCCGCTGCACATTGAGTGTATGTTTTCAGAGAACTATCCACAATGACTCCAAGATCTCTTTCTTGAGTTGTAATAGCTAATTTAGACCCCATCCTTTTATATGTATAGTTGGGATTATGTTTTCCAAGGTGCATTACTTTGCATTTTTTAACACTGAATTTCATCTGCCATTTTGTTGCCCAGTCATCCAGTTTCGTGAGATCCCTTTGTAACTCTTCACAGTTTGCCTGGGTCTTAACTATCTTGAGTAGTTTTGTATCATCCGCAAATTTTTCCACCTCACTGTGTCCACTCTTTTCCAGATCATTTATATGTTGAACAATACTGGTCCCAGTATAGACCCCTGGGGGACACCACTATTTACCTCTCTCCATTCTGAAAACTGACCATTTATTCTTACCTTTTGTTTCCTATATTTTAACCAGTTATTGATCCATGAGAGGACCCTCCCTCTTATCCCATGACAGCTCACTTTGCTTAAGAACCTTTGGTGAGGGACGTTGTCAAAAGCTTTCTGAAAATCTAAGTACACTATATCCAATGGATCACCCTTTTCCACATGCTTGTTGACCCCCTCAAGAATTCTAGCAGATTGGTGAGGCATGATTTCCCTTTACAAAAATCACGTTGATTCTTCCTCCAACAAATCATGTTCATCTATGTGTGTGATAATTCTGTTCTTTACTACAGTTTCAACGAATTTGACTGGTACTAAAGTTAGGTTTATTGGCCTGTAATTGCCAGGATCACCTCTGGAGCCTTTTTTAAAAATTGGCATCACATTAGCTATCCTCCAGTCATCTGGTACAGAAGCTGATTTAAATGATAGGTTACATACCACAGTTAGTAGTTCTGCAATTTCACATTTGAGTTCCTTCAGAACTCTTGGGTGAATACCACATGGTCCTGGTGACTTATTACTGTTCAGTTTATCAATTTGTTCCAAAACCTCCTTTAATGACACCTCAATCTGGGACAGTTCCTCGGATTTGTCACCTAAAAAGAATGGCTCAGGTTTGGGAATCTCCCTCACATCCTCAGCCATGAAGACTGATGCAAAGAATTGTTTTGTTTCTCCACATTTTGTTTCTCTGCATTGAACTTTAGTGTCCCATTAGACAGTAAAGACAGGACCCAAACCATATTCTCTTGAGGCATCTAGGCAGGATTTCCGCTAGGATATACTAAGGCAGCTAAAAACGGCAAATGTAGTGGCTAATTTCAGGTGAGCTTTAAAGGTCAGAGCCATAAGGCACCACTGGCTTGCTAAGAACACCTGCAAACCCCCTATTGCTCTCGCCACATATGAAGATGCAACATAACTTAAAAGCAAAGTAACTAGCTTCCTACTGATCTTTCCCAGATGTCAAACACCAGATAACTTTTTTTTTTAAATAGTTAAAATATTAACTAGCTAGCACTGGTTAAAGTTTAGCATAGAAAAAACAATGACCATCAGTCAATTACTAAGAAACTATGTACCACATTACACCATTTATTCATGTAGTTCAATATTCCTCCTCCAACAGAGAAAGCTAGAAAACCCCATAATATATCTAATCAGCTGTAGCCAGATTTTATTAGGGTGCACATCACTGGAGTAGAGTTCCACAATGCTATACGTTTGGAGCTGGGAGATGATGTGGGGCAGACACCACAGGGTTTAGGGAGGAGTTTATCTTATGCCCTGAAGCATTCAAAGTGATTAGTCTTATCTTGGCAAGCATGGCTACCGTCAAGGTGACCTTAAGAATTACTGCTCTTTGTGGAGAAGTTTCTTTCTAATATGCATGTAAGGTAATTTGCTACAGAGCAGGTAGTACTTTTAGGCAGTCTTGACTGTGACTTGTCAAAAATTTATTGATTTTTGCAATTGAGTTACCATAAGAACTAAAACTCAGGTGCACCTCCGTATATATCCTGTTTACAGTCTAGTTAAACAAGAAACTGGCAGCTCTTAATTTGTAACCCAAGGTCACAGCTCATTTCACTGAAGATCAGGGACATTGAAAAGTTACAGGTTTCAGAGTAGCAGCCGTGTTAGTCTGTATTCACAAGAAGAACAGGAGTACTTGTGAAACCTAGAGACTAACCAATTTAAGGATGGCAATACCACAGCTTCCCTACAGTAGCCAGTAAAACTAAAGCTTATGCTCAAATAAATTTATTAGTCTCTAAGGTGCCACAAGTACTCCTGTTCTTTTTGAAAAGTTGAAAACTGGCTTGGATAGCAATATCATCAAATGGACAGAGAGTTGGCTAAAGGGACACAAAGGGTATTGATAAATGGCACATGTGCTGAGTTCCAGGCAAGTGTCTAGTGGACTATTGAGGGGATCTTTTGTATTAGGGATGGATTTAATATTTTTATTAGTGATTTACATGAACAAAGTAAAGAGCACATTAAATTTGCCGATTATATTAAATTGGGAAGTGCTGTGAACACTATCAAGGATAGAAAAATACAGTCTGCATAAGATTTGAAGGGTGTAAACACTGCAAAAGTAGAACTCACTGTGAAGGTCCAAGGGTATACAAGTGAGCTGTAGCTCACGAAAGCTTATGCTCAAATAAATTGGTTAGTCTCTAAGGTGCCACAAATACTCCTTTTCTTTTTACTCTGAAACTAGAGTAATGGAAAGTTTAGAGGAAATTTAGGATGATTCTCAGGGTAAATTTTTCTAACTGAAGTCTATGAGACTGCAGAATAGTCTCCCAAAAGGAAATGTTGGAAACTTCATTGGGAAATAATCTTTCATTTGCGAGGGAAGAGAAAGGGTGATATACAATAGCCTCCTTCTATCTCACATTTCCTTGAAGCTACCACAATGAGTCAACAGGGAGGGTAGGATTAGAAATTAAGGCTTTCCTAGCTCTCGGTAACATGATTGCCATTAGTGGACACATGCAAATTACAAGATGTATAAACGTTTGGTGAAATATTTACTAATCTTCATTTCGATGTGTCTGAAATATACCAGTTAGATGTGTGAAGTGTCTTTGTGGCAATTGCTATTTCAAACACCGTAGAGTGCATGACTGCAAACCCTTCACCCTGTCAAGCAAACTTTGCAGCCATGAATAATACTGGAACAAATTATTAATCCATGTGTAAGCACCTAGAGGATAACAGGGTTATAAGGAATAGCCAGCATGGATTTTTCAAGAAAAAAATCGTGCCACAACAACCTAATGTCCTTCCTCGACAGGGTTACTGGCCTAGTGAATAGCGGTGAAGCAGTAGGTATGATATATAGGGTCCTACCAAATTCCTGGCCATGAAAAACATGTCACAGACTGTGAAATCTGGCTACTGTAGGAAAGTTGTGGTATTGCCATCCTTATTTCTATGCTGCCTTCAGAGCTGGGTGGCCAGCAGCAGGTCTGGCTCCTAGGCCGGGTGGGGGGGCAGGGAGAGCGCGCGTGGGGCTCCATGCGCTGCCCCCCACACCAAGCACCAGCTCTGCACTCCCATTGGTCAGTTCCCGGCCAATGGGAGCTGGGGATGGTGGTGCCTGTGGGTGAGAACCACACAGAGCCGCTTTCGAGCCTCAGCCAACGAGCTGGACCTGCTGCTGGCCGCTTCCGGGGTGAGGCGCAGTCCTTGGTGCCACTACAGGCAGGAAGCCTACCTTACTACCCCCGCTGCACTCCTGACCAGGAGCTACCCGAGGTAAGCCTGAGCCCGAACCCTGAGACCCCCGGCCAACCCGGAGCCCCCTTCTGCTCCCCAAACTCATCATCCCCAGCCCCACCCTCGAGCCCGCACCCCGTAGTGCCATACTAGGATATCCATGTGGAGCCAAACTGGCATGCTCCCGGTATGTCTTACACACCACCCTGTGCAGCTTTGGGGTTTTCCTTGTTCTCCCATCTGAGTACTGACCCAGCTCAGATAGCGAGAGCTAGCACAACCACAGTGCAATCTGGCTAAAAGACATAGAAATTACAGTGCCAGATTGAATGAGTGGTCCATATAACCCAGTATTGCATCTCCAGCACAGACAGCACCAGCCCTTCACAGGAAGGCACAAGGTAACCAGATAGTGGACAATTAAGTCTCATCTACACAGTGTGGCAATGCGCACTAGAGGGGTGTGAATCCTAAAATGCTTAGGGCAGAACGTTGGCATGTTTTAGAATTCACCCAACCCCCGAGGCACCACGTAGACTAGCCCTGAGAGTAGGTTCTTATTTAACGCTTGCTATAAAATGGCTTATGCTGCAAAGTGCAAGGGTTTTATTTTTTACATTGTAGCATAACTGGGTATTTTTACCATGCGTACATATGCCTAAGCCTTATTTGATGCCTACTAAACCTCTGGCCTCAGGGACATCTTGTGCCAGTGAGCGATCAACTCTCATTATTTTATCACAAATCTCATGATAGGCGACGTATTTCTTAACATCGCAATTACTGGAATGAAGAGACTCAACTGTATTTTTTTTTTTTAATAAAAGAAGCTCCTAGCGGTCATGATTGAGAGGAGGGGGAAAACACATGAAAATGGGACACGAGCAAACCCTAAAGGCTCAAAAAACCGAACGCAAACACGGGGGAAGGGCTCCTGGTTTTACAACCCCCGAGGCTAGCCAGCCGCACTGCACCCGTGAATTATGGCCCTCGAAGGAGTACTGCCCGTGACGGCTGCGCAGGGCGCCGCTCGGCCCCGCGTGCGGGCAGGAAGGCGGCTCCGCGTGCTCTCTACCCCACGCGGGGTCACCGTGGCCGCCCTCCGCCTCACGCGCTCTCTTTCCCCAGCCCGCAGCCCCCAAGCCGCGCCGTGCCGTGCCCCGCCCCTGAGAGCGGGCCCTTCCCCCCCAGCACTGAGGGGAGGGCCGGCCCTCCCCCCGCCACGCACCTTCTTGCCTGCAGTAGGACATGGTGAGGGACGGGGTGGTCTCTCCGCAGCTCCGGCCCGCGGCGACTGACTGACTGACCCAGCTAGCGACCCGTCCGTCCCCGCCAGCGCCTGAACCAGCGGCGGCCGGCGCGCCACACTGCGACCTCTCACTCCGCTCCCAGAAGGACCCCGGGCTGCCCGGCTCCGCGCCTGATTGAGAGCCTGAGAGCGACCTCAACGGAGGAGCCGTTAGGGAAGCCGGGGCCGCAGCCAGGACCCGGAGCTTTGCCGGCCACCCTTCCGCCTATCCCGGCGTGCTTTGCGTTTTGCCGCGCTTCTTACAGAAACAGGACTGCGTTTCCCATCGGGCCCTGTGACAGCGAGCTGTCCCGGCTCGGATTCGCCCGAAGCACCCTTCTCGCGCGCGTGGACTGCATTTCCCAGCAGGCCCCACGGCGACACAGCTTGAAACTACATTTCCCAGCATGCCTTACGCCAACTCTCAGTTTGGAACCACGCTTCCCAGCATGCCTTGCTCTGGGGCGTAGCTGCCGGGCTAAAGTTCTGTAGGCAACATTGTGCCCTAGGGCGGCAAGTTTCTCGCTGCGCTCGGAGTCTGCGCCTCGGAGCCTGGCGGGGCGAGCTCAGCGCGGGTGGCCCGTCTCTGCTGCGTTAGCCCGGGCTTCAGCCGCGCCCGGCTGAGGCTGAAGATGTCCGGGCATGTAAGTGTGTGAGTCCGGGTGGGGAACCTTTGTCCGGGAATAACTCACGTTCCCGCCCCGTAACCCCGCTGCCAGGGTTGCCCCGCTGCCGACTCGCCCCTGCCCGCTGGCTGCTTCTCCCTCCGGGGCGCGGTGGCACCTCGGAGTCTCCTCGCCCGTGTTGTGTTTTAGCTGGGTGGCTTCATGGTGCTGCGGGAAGTGTGTGTGTGTGTGGATGTAAGAGCCAGTCTGCATGTAGGATATAAAAACTGTGTTCTAGCCAATGCTCAGATCGGAACAGAAAGTGGTGGGAGGGTCACTCCCTTCCTGAGTATTTTCTAAAAAACATCCCCAAACCTGCGAATCTTATTTAGCTACCTAAAGCAATTATCAAACTGTTTCTAGCTATTCCTCACCACCAACATAAATACCGAGTGCCTCCACTCCAATATTACCTTGCTTTTAATCTGAAGACAATAGAATAATATGTATTTAGATCAAATCAGCTGTCTCCATTTATTGCCCTAGATGCTTCATAAGAGGGAGAGAGGTCTTTACTTTTGAAAAACACTCAGTTATTCCATAGTGATGTAAAATATTATGTGTTAGTCTCAGCTCCACTTTTATATGGCAGGGACGCCAGGAATATAATTGAACCTGCCAAGGCCCAAATATGTGACATTGACACAAAATGAGAAACCTAACAAAACGTATCTCAGGCAGCTTTAAAGAATACACTGGGCTATTATTGTGTAAATTACCTTATTCAATAAACCTCTGTTTATTTACAGTTTTTTCTGGTATAAATAACTAAAAGTGAGATGAGACAAATGTTTAACTGGGACAGAGATCAGGTTTGCTCTAAATCAGGAGATGCACCTTTTAAACAAGGGACCCCGTGAGTGGCAAAGCAATTTCTGCCTTAGCTAAGAAGTTATTTAGTGTTTGTTTTTCTTTATCAGTTCTCTGACACAAGCAGCAAGAAAGAACATGTGAAAATCACAAGTGAGCCCAAGCCAGGGTTTCTGGAGCGACTCAGTGACACTGCTGGAGGGATGCTAATTGGACTTGCGGCATTTTCTCTCTCTTTCTACCTTCTTTTTACCAATGAGGTAAGTAAAACAATATTGACTTTTGAATTCCTTGTTCACCTCTATGCCCAAACTCCAATGCTATTCAAGACAAAGCTCTTCTTGCCAAAATATTTGTAACACTAGGTTGCTGAACAGTTCAGATTGTCTCCAGGATTCATTATTAATTTTCACTTGAGAGAGGTGTCATGCATATGGAAGAGCCTGAATTGTAGCCTGATCCTTGGTCCTGTAACACCCCCTAGAAGGTGGGGGTGTTACAGGGGGATATGATATGGGATGGTAGAGCTGTATATGGAGATTTTATCTAGAACTGAGTGTGGAGAATAGAGATAGGATATGACTGAGTAAAATAAGATCCATTGGCAGAGGAGTGGATTGATTGGGAAGTGGGGAGAAAGGTGGGTCAACAGCACATGACAAGTGTGATTGGAAGAGTTTGTTTGGACTTACATGTGTCTGCTATGTGCTAGTGCACCTCCTCTGTGTATGTAACTTCTGCTTTGTGCTGTACAGCTGAGGGGCAGTTGTAGTGAGGAGGGACTTGATGTGCTGCAGGAGCACAGAATGAATCACTATTGAATATGGGAATTGGAGGTTATCTAGCTGACTTGTTTCACCAGTCTCAGAAAATGACTTACCATCAGCGAGCAGGGGTGATCATTTTTATCCAGCCTGGTTTTTACTCTCTCATTGCTTCCTCATTCTCTTGGTATATTGCAAGGCTAAATTTTCAGCTAGCTTCATTGTACTTACATGAAAGGAACTTAATGCACCTAGCCAAACTGGGCAGATCTATTTTGATTAATTCCTAGGATAATCTTGGGCCCTGTCTTCTGCAAACATGCATGTTCTCAACTTTAGTACCATGAGAAGTCCCATTGAAATCAACAGAACTACTCATGGTTGTAAAGTTAATTGCATACATAAGAGTTTGTGGGATTGAGGCCATAATCTGTTATCCTGAAGGTATTTATAGTTAGAACTGGTTGGAAACTTTGGGGTGGGAGCAGAATTTTGTGAAATTTCATTTCAGATTTTCATCAACATTTTCTAACCATCAATGTATAAATGAAGGAAGGGAACTGTTCACAGGTTTAGGAGATTGTAGGACAAGGAACAATAATCTGAAAATAAGGGAAGAAAAAATTGCTAGATCATAAATCAGAACAATTGGACAGTGGAACAGACTCACAATGGTACCACCATTGCAGTTATTCAAAAACAACAGGTAAGGTAAAAGGTGAGGAATAATTTCAGGGTCCTAGCCTTCAACTTGTATGTGCCTGCAATGTCCATCAAAGTAATTGTGAGTGTTACATACATAAGGATTGCTGGGCTGATAGCTCATGCTAGTGTAAATCGGGAGCAGTTCTGTTTTCTTCAGTAGAGCTACATGTATGGGTAGTGGGTTGTTGTTGGTTTTTTTTTTTTTTTAAGGGTGCCACCTGCTATTGCTAGTCTGATTATCCCACAAACTATTACTCGTGGGAGTAATCCCTGTGCACATGAGTAGTTCCACTAACATCGGTGAGGTTAGTTTCACAAATAAGTACTACTCTCAAGTATCAGACATAAGATTGCGACAGCTGGGAAGTGCAGATGTGTTCCTTGGTTACATGCATGGAGGCTGAACCTATTAGCACTTAATGGAAGCTGTGGCTCCAACTCCTACTAAACTAACACAAAGTGGCAGTGTGTGACTATACCTCCACATGGTTTTTTTTCTCTTTTTTAATTGACTACAGGGACGAGCCTTGAAGACAGCCACTTCCCTTGATGAGGGGCTTTCTCTTGTGGTCCCTCTTGACAATATTCACAGTGTGTCCCAACAGAACGAGGGAAAACTAGTGCACTTGTCAGGTGCCCTTAGAACATCAAAGGTAGGTAAACAATAGTTGGTTTGAAAATAATGCATGAACTAAAAGGAAGAAAAACTCTTTACCGCCAGATTAAACCCATGCATACTTGATATGAAATATTACTGTGGGCTGTAAACCTCCCATCTGAAAATGTTCCTCCCCATTCCTGGGCTGTGTGTTTGGGAGCCAGCTGTGCATTCCTGAAGACACAAAGTCCTGAGGATCTTACATTGCAGAGGCTGTGCATCTTCTGGTTATTCCAGAGATAGTAATGTTTGTCAGCTCTTTTTGCAAGAGAGAATGTGATGGAAAAGCAGCCGGCAGAAAAGAATAAAAGTTTCTCTTCAAATGGGTTCATGCATGGTTTAATGGTTAGAAGTGTGAACCAGGATTCCTGGTTCTATTTCCTTGCTGTGCCAATGACTTGCTGTCTCAGTTTCTTCAGGTCAAATTCACCAGTGATATAAGCAGATTTGTACAGCCTGTCCATCACTGAGATATCTCTGTGGCTTCATGGAATTTCACATACTTTTGACAGTGATAAATGTGGTGTCTCATCCACAAAATGGATCTTATCACGTGATTTTGGGAAGCTTAGTTAATGTTTGTAAAATTCTTCAAGATCCTCAGATGAAAGAAGCTACAGCATAGAAATGCAGAGAAATAACTGTTCCTGATGCGTTGTTATACTTTTATTCCATCGTCTGTCTTGCTGCATGTCACTAGGGCCTTTTTCTTTTAATTTTTATTTCAGAGTGTTTTTGAAAGAAAAATTTTACATGACACCCCCTTTACTTTTTCATCACAATAAACTGAGATTTTGCCAAGATAAATTTACAGGTATCTGCTCTGCTGGAATCAATAATAAAAAGTTGGAGTTATCTGAGATACAGCTTTTTAGACTGACTTGTATTTTATTTATATCCTAATAGCCTTTGTTTGATCCCAGCTATGGGCTCTCCATCCACGCTGTCAAACTGAAACGTCAGGTGGAAATGTATCAGTGGGTAGAATATGAAGACTCCAAGTAAGTCGTAGGCTCGTTATTTTTACTTCTTACCAGAATCCAATTACAATTTAAGGAAAAGGTGCTGGCTAATTAACGTTTTTTGTGTGTGTGTTTTTTTTTTGGGGGGGGGTTGTAACGTGATGACCCAAGAGCCCTTGAGTTTTCACAGTTTCCTTTAATTTTCCCTACATTTAATTTTGGTTTAGTGATTCTGGCCCCAATCCTGTAATGAGCTCTATGCGGGTGGACCCCATTGCAGGAGCAGAGTCTTAAGAGAATCCCAACAACCTCCAGCAGTAGGTGAAATGTTTTCCCACCCCCTAACCTCATATAGTACTATATCAGACCTCTTGCAATCTAAGATACAGCTGTGGCTTTTACCTTCTATTTTCTGATACAATTCCATAGGCTCCTGGAATATTAATTTGTTGTAGGCAATGTCAGTAGAATCTATACATGCATAATTTATTATAATTTACAAAAACAGTTGAATACACTTTTCTAAAAAGTATAAAAATCAATTTTTTTTTAAAAGTGGCACTAAGGATTGTACAGACTGATCAATGTGGATGTGCCCCTGCGGAACCCTGCTGACTCCCATGGGTCTTTGTGGCTCAGTATTGCCTAGGACAGGGGTGGCCAACCTGAGCCTGAGAGAGAGCCAGAATTTACCAATGTACATTGCCAAAGAGCCACAGTAATACGACAGTAACCCCTCATCAGTCCCCCCGCCCCCACTTCCAGTGCCTCCCACCCACCGGCAGCCCCGCCGATCAGCACCTCCCCCTCCCTCTCGATCTACTGTTTTGTGGCATGCAGAAGGCGGGGGGAGGGGTGGAGGAGTGAGGGCACAGCAGGCTCGGGGAGGGGGTAGGAAGGGATGGAGTAGGGGCAGGGCCTGTGGCAGAGCCAGGGGTTGAGCAGTGAGTACCCCCGGGCACATTGGAAAGTCAGTACCTGTAGCTCCACCACCGGGGTCAGTGCCTATACAAGGAGCCGCATATTAACTTCTGAAGAGCTGCATGTGGCTCCGGAGCCACAGGTTGGCCACCCCGGCCTAGGACTTCTCCCTGCATTCATCATTTTGCAGCCCCTAATCTCGAAGCAATTGCTCCTGATGTCTTAAGTTTTTTAAGCGCAAAGTCTAGCTGCAGAGTATAGAACGCTTTCTGGTATCACCCAGCTGAACTCTCCCCACTGTTGAACTCTCAAACTCCAGAATGGAGGCACAAGCTCATTTTTGACCTCCTTCGCCAAAAAGTAAATGCATTTTAAATGGCTTCTGCTGGATCTGGAAACCTCTCCATGTTAAACATAGATTCTTCCTTTCCTCCCCTCAAGCTCAATAATGATGAACTTTCTTAGAACAAATAAAACCCACAATTTAAAATGTGAATTCTGTGGTAAACTACAGCCCTTGATCATTGGCTGGAATGCAATGAATGGGTAACTAGGTGAAACGTAAACAGATTAGATGATCTAAGGGTCCCTTCTGACCTTAAACTCTATGGAAGTGTCTAGTCAATACCATGCTCTTAACATAACCTAAAATGTTTTAAAATATATTTAGTGTGATATACTGGTTAGAACAGAGGCCTGGGAATCCAGATTCATGGGTTATATTCTCAGCCCTGCCAACAGCCAGTAACTCAGTATGTGGCCTTGGGCACATCACTTAATTCCCTCTGTCTCAATTTGCCCATCTATAAAATGGCTACACAGGAAAAACCGTGTCTGAATTTGGGATTATCCAAACTTCTTCTTCCCCTCCCCCCTGCAATTTCAACAGTCATATAAAAACCAAAATTAATTTCTGTAAATTCCAGTTTCTTGAATGTCTCAGGGTCATCCAAAACTTTCAGTTCATTGGAATTTGTCTGTAATAATCTTAGTGGTACCTTCCTCCCAGTGGGCTGTGCAGCTTTCAAGAGTGAATGTAGGAAAGGTCTTTTAGCTGCTTTGCTGACAGGTGCAATAGAAGAGCAAAGCATTATTATTATTATTTATTATTTATTTTATTATTTTACTGACATGAAACAACAACACATAATTTGTTATAATAAAAACCTCGTTATGGATGTCTGTGGCTTTGGGTGTGGAATCAGGACTCACTGTTTGGGAAACTGTTGTCATAACACACAGAAAACAATCATCTAGAAAATTTTGAAGATGCAGAAAACAAGAGGTCCCCAGTTTAGAGAGAGTCTGCGTTTACGGCACTGTGTAAAGTACAGGCACCACACATGTAGCTACGCACTGCAGTGAAAGGCAGGCTACATCCGCACTTGTCGCTGCAGTGTGTAGCATGCCACAGTGCAGGGCTTCAGCTGCGGGGAAAGGCTCTGGTAGCTCCCCTCTGCCAGAGCCTTTCCCCGCTGCCGGAGCCTTTCACTACAGGAGGGAAAGGCTCTGGCAGCAGGGAGGCAGCAGTGTTAGACCTGGGAGGCACTGGTTGGGTGTGGTATAGAGCTGTGTAGGGTATATCCCTGAACCCTACAGTGTGTAGGAATCTCTGCCCTACTCGCCATAGTTGTGCCTCACTGTCTACTCCGCTATTTATACCTGTGCTAGCTGGGTACTGTCTCTACTCTAGAATAGGTATCTATACTCTACACCTGGCCATAAGAGTAACTACCTATAATGTGCATATGATGCTAATGCCAGTAAGAGTCCTTGGTTTAGGGCAGTGGTTCAGTCCTTCCCATATTGGGCTCCCCGCCACTAATTTAGTGGACGCCTCCCTTCCAGTTAGCTATAGGGGAAGGGCAGGGTGTGTGCCACTTCATGATACCTGTCTGCAGGATCCCCCCAACCTTGCTGTTCAGAATCTATTATTTAGGGAAACGTTTACTTCATTCTAAAGATAAGTTTGGCTTGTGCTTCGTTTCCCATGGGCTTCCTGTATGTTTCACTTGTGCGGTGGGCCCTGTCCTGACCTTCATGCTGTGTGTTTTCTTCTGCAGAGAATATGAGGAGAATGGTGAAGTTAAGAAAGAAACAAGATATTCATATAGTAAGTTCATCAGTGCACAGTACAAAAGCATTTCTCCCCCTTTGAATTCAAAATGGGGTTTGCATGCTGATTTAAAAATAAGTCCTATAGTACCCTGCTAGGATGAGAAGAAAGGGGTTTGGAGGAACAGGGAAAGATTCATTCCATGCTCCCTTAGCAAATGGCAGAGACTTTGTTCCATGAGGTAATTGAGATGGGGACCAACTGGGACGCTGTTCATGAATAACCTACAAATCCCAAAATGTCTTCAGGCTTGGATAGTCCGAGTGGGTGACTGGGAGGAATGGCATGTGTATTTCATACTCTATGCTCAACGTATTGAGAGACTGCTCAGGCACTGGTATCAGCCAGTGGAAACGCCCAGTATCTTGAGTGCCTCCGCCTTTTGACAAGCATTTGGCAAAAACTATAATGCCCATCTGGCAGAAGCTGTAGAGAGGATTATTTCCCTCCAATTCTGAGCTACCCGATGGCAGAAAACAAATACTCTGAGTCTCTGAGCCTCATTTGTCCCTGATTCAAGCACGTGGGCATGTAATGTGGGTATGTAACAAGCCATGTACATGATTATAAAAAATACTATCAGCCTGTTGGAATACAGAGCTCCTTGCTATGGAGATATATCAGGACCAGAACTGGTGGCTGTGAGCTAAAGGAGCTGCTTTACATTAGAAGGGAACTAATATAGACTGGTGTATTCCAACCAATAGTTGTCAGTAGGTCACACATGAGAGCATTCCATGCAGGCACCCTCACTTCACCCTTTAATGAGGATCCCTTGCTTTGTCTTTGTCCCTGCATGGAAATATGGAGCTTTCCTTATTCAGCAGATGAGCTACAGAAAGAAGGGGGAAGAGATGATGATGCTGCAGGAGTAAGAAGGAAGCTGCCAGAGCCAGTGCTGAAAATCTCAAGAAGCTGCTTTGTGTTTCTTTGCTGTGAAGACAGTAGCACAACATTGTGTCCTACTGGGGCTTCTTCCCCTCTCTGTCTGCTGTATCACCACACTGAAGCAACTTATTCCAGCAGAACAGTTATTCCTTTCTCAGCCAGCCAGAAATCGTCCAGTGGTGGGAACCAGGGGTGGAATCCTGGCTCCACTAAAGTCAGTCTGAGAACTCCCATTGACTTTAGTGGAGTCAGGATTTCACACCAGGTAGCCTTTCCCTAAATCTTTCCATTCCTTTATAAATATGTCATGAGATGCAGGTGTATATATGGTACCTTTTTTAAATATATACCTTGGTGTAAAGAATGTTACTGCAAGTATAAGGCACGTTGCCTAAAACTTGTCAGTCCTTCTGTAGCATTTAAGCAGAACATTCTTGATTTTAGTGTTTTTAACTCTTCTCTTCCCAACTTGTATCCCATTTTCCTTAGACACTGAATGGAAATCAGAAGTTGTGAACAGCAGAAACTTTGATCGAGAGATTGGCCATAAAAACCCCAGGTAATTCTGACTTCTGTAAGATAATATTTTTGAATTTGATACCCATGCTAACTGACTAGTCCTTTCAGCTCTTTGTGAGGTAGGTGAGAATTATCGCTATTTTATAGGTGGGGAAACTGAGGTACAGACGGGGCGGGGGAGGGGATTTGCCCAAGGGTACAACAGTGGAGCCAAGATTAAGTTATTTATATTATAGCTAATAATTAATAGGCAGGGGTCTTCCTGACTTCCAGCTGTATTCTTGTGCCTCTGGAGTGTGCTGCCTCCAAGTAGGAAAACTAGAAAGAATCCATCAATGAAGCATGGAGCTATTAAAAATACAAAAATAGAATGACATCTCATGTGATTGTCATGCCAGATGCAATAGTGCCTGCATCTTTTGACAGAGCATATGCAAGATCACAGACTTGTTTGTGTCAATCACTCAAGGCATAATTTATTTCTAATTACTCCCTGCTGCCACATTTTGACTTATTGACTTATTAACTTTTGAGTTATTCTTATAAGATCCTTGGGGCAGGGACCTTCTTTTTGTCCTGTGTTTGTACGGTGCCTAGCACAGTGAGGTTCTGATTTACAAACTCCTCAGCACTATGGTAATACAAATAATATTCCGTACAGGTTCTGATACCACCTTCATCATGGTAGTATCTGAGCATTTTCCAGTGGTGCGATGTGGCAAAGAATGTCTATAAGGATAGGTGGGAAAAATGGCATTTGGGGTTTTGAAAAATCTCTGCATCTTTGCTTTGGAGATTTGGACTTTCACAAGTGTCCCATAAACGGAAGCATTTTTATGCAAGTGGAATTTTGTTTCCAATATATTCAATGTATTTTTAACAAATTGGCACCCTGAGCTATGCAAATAACTTAGAGCTGGTCAGAAAACATGGCAGGGTGGAGGGACTGTTATGTGTTAGTTTTCCTTTGTTTTTTATTGACATTTTCCAACCAGATCTACCATTAAGATTATTATTTGAAATCAAATCACATTCTGCTTCTAGGGCTGCCACAGGAATAACAATAAAATACGTAGCAGCCCAGAGTCAAATGGTGCAAACCATAAAAGCTGTGAATGCCATTGTAAATGAGTTACATGCCTGACTCAAACCCACCGATTTGAACACTAAAATTTACAGTTCATGCCTTTCTGATGAGAACCTATATCTTTCAAGTCAGTTCTAAATGTGTCAAAGTGCATCATCACCTCATTAGCTATTACAAGTGTAAGAGAGACTCAAATTCTAAGAAACAGTTTGTAGGGAAAAGATGTGGCCTTTGAATTTATTCTTTCTTTTGTAGGGTGGTGCTCTATCTGTATGTATCTTGGGCTTTGATCCTTCAAACACTTATACATGTGGTTTGCTTTACAGCCATGAGTTATCAGTGGAATTACTTATGGTAGTAAAATTAAGCACGTGTAGGTGCTTCCAAAATTACTGGGGCTTCAGCTACTACTATGACTTGATCATGGTTTTTAAGTACCAACTTGAGGAAAAGATTTCTGATAGAGGGCTCTTTAATTTAGCAGACACAAAGGCATAGCAAGATCCAGTGGCTGGAAGCTAAAGCTAGGAAAATTCAGACTTAGAAATAAGATTCATTTTTTAAACCATGATGGTAATTAACCCTTGGACCAAGTTACTTAGGGATGTGATGGATTCTTCATCATGTGAAGTCTTAAATAGCTTTCTAAAAGAGATGATCTAGCTCAACTAGAAGTTATGGGCTAGATGTGAAAAATCACCTGGTATAACTCTCTGACCTGTGTTATGCAGGAATCAGACCAGATGATCATAATTGCCCCTTCTGACCTTAGTAACTATTAATGGTCCTATTACTGTAGTATCTGAGCACCTAACAATCTTCTAATGTATTTATCTTTACATCATGGCAGTTATTTAACTCACTGGTACACTCTCACACTCACAGGTTTTTGTCTGTCTGTCAGCATGGATCAGTATTTTGTGCTTCTGTGTATTCTATGTTGTTGGTCAAGAGTGTGCTCATAATACTAGAATTTATACAGAGATTATTTCTTTTCCCCAAGTGCCATGGCTGTGGAATCTTTCACTGCAATTGCTCCTGATGTCCAGGTGGGCAGTTTCTTTCTTTCAAAAGGTAAGGGATGTTTTTTACTTATTATAACAAATACACACTGGGTCAAGTTCATCACTGGTGTAACACCATTAAGCTCATTGGAATTGCACTGCAGATGGCTTTTGGTTCATTATCTTTTGGGATGGCAGACTTTTAAATGGCTGTCTAGGGCTAACACAATGGATCCTGAAGTCAATGCACCACCTGAGACCTACATTTGGCTCTTTATTCTGCTTAGGTCTTATTGAGAAAATTGACAGTTTTAAGCAGATGAGCCTGTCGAAACTGGAGGATCCGCATGCTGACATCACTCGAAGAGAAGATTACTTTTATCACAGCGAGAATCCCAGGCGTCCAGAAGTAAGATGAAAGGGCTTTGCAGAGATCATCAAGGCAGCAACTAAAATCTATTCATTGAAGAAAACGTAGGGTTTTATCCTGCAAGCTGCACACCACTCTCATCTCCCATTGAAATCAATGCAATTCATAGTGCTGAGCAGCTTGCCCACTTAGCTCTGACTGCAGAGCTAATGGAAGAGTGATTAATTTCTGTATATCAAACGAGCTTCTTATCCTGCCCTTACCCTCCTCTTTCTCTTCTTGAGTGTCTTCTTCCCGTATGTTAGACTGACAGGCTAAGAAGATGCTTTTAAATGGAAAGAAACAGGAGCAGGGCTACTGCTATTCTCACATAGGTGGGTTTCATTAGTGTCTAACTGGTCTGTCTGAGTTAGGTCTACTCAGTGCAAGTGAACTGAACGCAGTAATGAGTGAGCCAGGTCACTGCTGGCTGGCGCTGCCTGCCTGCGGCTGAGGATAGCTAGCTGTAACTCTCTTTGGGAGCCCATCCTTGCCACTCCTAAATCAGACAGGGGAAAGTGGCATAAAGCTTGCTCTCCTTTTGGACTTGAGTTATGCTGTCTCTGCAGCCCTCACTTTCTGCCAACCCAGCCTGGAAAAATCACAAGCCAGGAATCCTACCTGGCTGTCTCATATACTGGTGCAAAGCCTTATGGCACAGCATCCTCTCTTAGAAGTTTTTTAAGGTCAGGCTTGACAAAGCCCTGTCTGGGATGATTTAATTGGGGATCGGTCCTGCTTTGAGCAGGGGGTTGGACTAGATGACCTCCTGAGGTCCCTTCCAACCCTGATATTCTATGATTCTCCCATGATGTTCCCGTGCAGAGTGGCTTCACTGGGAATTTTTTGTTGAAGTAAATTTTTATTAACTTGTGATTTCCGTATTTCCAGGTGGGAGACCTTCGTGTTTCATTCTTCTATGCGGGTCTGAGCGGAGACAAGTCCCACCTGGGCCCAGCAGATGTGGTAAATCTTCAGGTTCTCCAGTGATTTGCTCCCTAAGGCCCCAGTGCTGTAACGAGTAAAGCTCTTTGATTGGTTCCTCTGCCTCTTGTAAGGTGTCCGTGATTGCTCGTCAGCGAGGGGACCAGTTGGTTTCATACCAAACCAAGTCTGGAGATGTCCTGCAGATTCTTTATCCTGGTGATCTCTCTGCTGAGGTGAGTTATCCCACAGCATGAGTAAACTATTGGAGACAGCTAGCATTGAAACTGGAGGAGGTAGCAAGAAGCAGGGAATGGGACAGTGAGTTTCCTCCCTCTTCACGTTTCATTTGCAGGGGAAAGATCGGGTGGTAAGTTACCAGTCTGATGCTGGACAGAGGAAATCTGGTCTGAGTATTGCCTCTCCTGCCTCTAATCTCACTGCTGGAGGACAAGACAGTTGTGAGCCTGTGTCCACCTCCCTCATCCCCCCACCCTGGTCTTTGTGCGTGCCTAACCTTGACTTTGCCTCAGAAGAATGCAAATGCTGTGTACTCTTACCCTATCAGCAGTAGCCAGTTAGGCTGTTTCATTCCTGCTCATTAAAGTGTGATCTGTGGCAAAAGTTACCACACAAAATAACTTCCTTCTGCTATTGCTTCCTTCTGCTGTAAATGAGAGAGCGACTGTGGGTACAATAATGTCTGTTGTTGGACCGAAGATATTACCTCACCCACCTTGCCTCTCTCATGTCCTGAGACCAACTCGGCTACAACAGCTCTGTTGTAAATGGCATTCTTTGTCCCCCCGCCCCCCCCCCCCAATTGTTTGCCATCTGTTTGTTTCATGATCACCCAAATACTTTCTAAAGGTGATATTTTAAAATAAGTTAGTTTTTTAATTAAAGCCTGTAATTCCATCCTCACCCCTTCCAAAATCCATCCCTTTTAAGGGACCTAAAGGTTTGAAATACAATTATTGTTAGTACAGTTGGGTGGGAACCCTCTGGCAATTAACTGGGTTGCAATAAACCCTGCATGTTCCAGCAGTTTGATGATTCACTTACTCCCCTGGCAGGTTGGCTTCCATTAGTGATTGTTTTGTGCCTTGCTGCAAAGATCCTTGATGCCAAGTATTTGAGTTCCCAAAAGCTGGTGAACTGGCTCTTGCTTCAGGCTGGTCTTGAGAGATAAGAAATAGTAACAACTTTTGTTGTAAGATGTGACCCTTAATATATTTTTACTTCAGCAGAAACTGAGACACCACCAATGTAGAGATTGGTCCAAATAGGATACAAGTAGTTTCCAGGAGGTGTCTTCCTACTATAAAATCTTTATAAGCAGTTGCAGAGCATCTCAAAGCATGTATGAACTTAATTCATTAATGTTGTACATGTGGTTCTGAAAATCTCCTTTACTAAAACTGTTTGCTAGGCAGTGTCTTGTTTTTGAAACATGCCCAAATTTCTAGTCAGCAAAACACATGTATCTCTTCTGAATAAAAACAACACAATTAATTAATATGCAAATCTTCTACAATTTTCCCTGGTCCCAGTGGAGGTTGCTGATTTTAGTGCATGTGTTTGGATAAGGAGAGAGAGAAGGCAGCAATCTTTACAGAAGTGTATACAACCATTTAATAAAAAACTAGTGTATCTGATTCTTCCTTGGTAGGGAAATGGATGCTCCTTATTTGAGTTCATCAGCAACAACACGTGTGCACTTTTCAGGTGTGTTCTCACCTTTAATCACAAGGTGTGACAGAAAATGTTGTGGACCAAGTTAGGACTCCACAAAGATGGCCTTGGCCCTGCCCTTTGGCCACTGTTGTAACATGTTGGGCTGCTGTTGAGGGAGGGGAAAAAAGCTACGCTTTTAGTAGCCAAGATAGTATTGCAAATGGCCCTGTATCTCTTGGGAAGCATTAATATTTACAAGCATGATCCCCTGTGATGTATTTATTCATAAGGTTCAGGAAGCAGCAGGATTTGGGGCTTGAAGAAACCCCAGAAATGGGCAATGTATAACAGTGTTTGGGTTTCAGGAGGTGTTTCAAAAAGAGCATGAAAGTAACACCATGAAGACCTGGGGTCTCCGTGCAGCTGGCTGGCTGGCGATGTTTGTAGGCATCAACCTTATGACCAGAATCCTTCACACTTTGGGTATGTCTGTTACTAGAAACAGAGCTCGGTTTAGAGACGGGACCTGACTCAAAACGCTGGATCCTAGTGACAAAATGACCAAAACACAAAAATTAATTTTTTGGCGGGTGCAGAATTTGAATCTGGATCTGAACTTTGCAATTGGCTTCTAAATCAATAAAGATCAGAACCAAAATCCCAGATCCAAACATCTGCTTTGTGGATGTATGAAATCTGGATCAGAACTTTGAGATTTGAACCCATGTAATTTGAAATGTGGATTAGGTCACAATTCATAGTCTCGTCTCTCAGTCTAGTCCCCAGAGGATGCTTACCCTGTGCTTACCAGTCACAGACTGATAACACAAGATGGGCAGGTTCTTTAAAGACTTTCCCCATGCAGCTCTATCAGACCTGCTATTGTTTCCAAATACAGAACTGCTATGTACCTGAAGTCTGAATTGTTGTGATTTGTATTGCAGTAATGCCTTGAGTCCCAGGCCACCACTGTGCTAGGCGCTGTACTGACACTGAACTAAAAAATGGTCCTTGAATTATTTGTATTTTAGTTTAAGGCAAATTTTACAAGAATAAACTTGGCAAAAGAACATTTTTTACATTAAACTTGTTTAAATTGAATTCTAGAGCTACCTCTTGCTCTGAAATAGCATCTATCCCATATTTTGAGAGAAACATTCACGATGCTTGAGACTCTTCAGAGAAGTTTATGCAATCTCCAGTTCTCAGTGAAATGTGACCAGTTATACCTAGTCTTTCCTCTTGTGACTTTCACACACCTCTGTCCTATGTATTTTATACATAAGCAGAAGGATGGCCTTGTAGCTTTGGGACAGGCTTGGCCATTAGGAGGCTTTGAATTCTATTCCCAGCTCTGCCATACATTACTGTTGTATCTTGGAACTGGTATTTAACTACTTTCCCTGACTTTCCCCTATCTGAAGGGGAATGACACTTAACTGCCTCCCAGAGATGTTGAGGCTTTGCTTGTCAGTGTTTGTAAAGTGATCTGCGATCCTCTGATTGAAAGGACTGTGGAAAGACCTTATCCATTGTTCATTGAAATGGATGGGAGTCTTTTCGTGGATTTCACTGGCAGCTGGATGTGGACTCTAACCACAAATTTTTAGCATTATAAAATCTTACAGCTGTTCACACTGTCAAATATTTCATTTTCTGTTTAATTCTTCTTCCCACCCACAGTGGATTGGCTTCCTGTTGTTCGAGATCTGGTTAATATTGGACTTAAAGCTTTTGCTTTTTGTACAGCCACCTCGCTCTCCCTGCTAACTATTTCTGTGGGGTGGCTCTTCTACCGCCCACTCTGGGCTCTACTGATTGGGTTGCTGTCTGCCGTTCCTATTGTGATTGCAAAATCCCGGGTTCCACCGAAGAAGCATCAGTGATGATGGAAGAATTCCTTTTTTTTCTCTCCCCTTGTACTTGAACCCTGTTTTTTTAACCCTTTGAATCGTAGTGCATTTATCATGTTTCAAGCTATTATGACATGCTTAAGGCACATTACAGTTCAGAATCTTGACTCCCTGCACCAGAGAGTCCAGTAGGAGACAAAGGTGCAATTTTTTGTATGTTTATTACACATCCATGGGAAAACGTAACTGTAGAAGCTGCAGTTTGGAGTGGGTGATATTCTGTGTATTTAGAGGAGGAAGTAGCATTTGTTACTTAACTGCTATTTGCCAATCTTTACTTATTAAAAGAGCAATGCTGTGTGCTATCCACAGGGGAACAGGGACAGATTTAATTATGCGATCCATGATGTGCAATCTCTACCAGATTTTGTGTGTTTGCCTCTCATTTAACTATTCCCTCTTATTTTCTTATGTACATGGAGAAATATACTTATGTTGACAATGTTTTGAAGTGCATGTTCATAGACAAAATGCTGCTTGCACATGAGTGAAAGCTGTGTTACGCATTTAATTTTTCAGTAGTTAAAAAACCAGGTATAATGTATAAGGTTTTCAAAAGTAACTAGGGATTTTGGCTGTTCAATTTACCTTTTAAACGGACCTGATTTTCAGAAAGGGATGAGCCTTCACTGAATCAGAACCCTGGAAGTGGTCTCATTTGGGCACCTAAAATTGCTAGCATGTCTACCTTGTTTTGTAAAACTTTAAAACTGATTTAAAATTCCATCTGCTTAAAGGGATAGTCTAAGGTCAAAAAACATAACCGGTTGAAACTAAGAACTGATGTAACCTGTAAAACTAATGTAAACTCCTGTACTTAAAAACTGATTAATATTTCCCCCTTTATTTTTTTCATTTCACTTAGTTTGGCTAAGGAAAGATGCATGAGAAACAAACTGAGTACTTATATAAGCTGTAGTGTTTGGATTTAAACGCTCTCCTTTGGGGTTTGCAAGGGCCTCATACTTAAAAACCTTAATTGAAATTAATCATTAAAACATTGGTTAATGTTTTGTAAACCTAAATGTTAAGCTTGGTCACGTTAGGGGAAGAAGCAACTCTACATCTAACCTCTCACTGATTCATGTTTACGTTTTTCTGCTAACACCAATACTTACGTTTTTGGAACCCCTTTTGTATTATTTTTAAAAGTGTATTTGCTCCTAACAACTTAGGGCCGTCTTTCAGCCTGCTTTTTCCTGTGCTTCCACTTTTGTAAGCACAACTGATGTTTAAGAAGAATACCTAATTCCATACACAAAGGAGGAATATGGTAGCTCATTGACCTCAACCTTGATTTTCAAAATCTTATCCCTTAAAGTCCAGTTAAGAACTTCAAGAAAGGTTCCTTCCCCTTGCTACATTATTTATTTTACTTGAATATATCTGAGAAAGGGTTTTTGTTTGCTCAGGATCTTAAACAGGAGAAACTAAACCAAAGCTGAGGAATGTGGAAGGTATAGACCTTAAATCCACTTAACACATAGTCAACATGTTTAAGGAATCAGACCATGTAATTTTAAAATCAGTTACTATAGTTACCAAGGTTATTAGCATTAGTAACTTATCTAACAGCCCAAGGACTATTTAAAAGTTGACTACAAGATGAGAATCCAAGTCTTTAGTGATGGGGCAATTTTTGAATTTTGTTTGCACAAAACTATTAAAAAGAATGGCTTGTAAAATATAACTTTGGGCAGTTGCTACTTGAATGAACAATAATCATTAGGCAATGCCCTTTTATTCCTGTTGATATCCAGCCATTGTCAGTTCAGTTTCAAGGCTCTAGGGCCCTAATCTGCCCCCAATGAAGTGGGAATAGGCTCTTGGGCAGGTTGCCTGGATATACAAATAGTCAATTAATAAACTTATGCAGTGTTTGTCTGCTACTTAATCATTGCAGTATATCTTCCAGTACCTCAAATGGTGTTCTTTTGGGGAACACTGTGTTGAACTGATACTTTCCAAACTTAAACCCCAACCAGCATTCAGCTACTGTACAATGGAGACTCTTGAAATAGTTTTCTATGGAAGTGCTGAACTTTTGTATGTTTTATTAAAAAAAAATTCTCAGATGGTGTGTGTGTTTGGGTTTTGTAACTGGGCTTTGATGCTAAAGGTGCTGTAACCACAGCTGGTCTGAACTCTTCTGGAGACTATTAAATACAGGGAGACATACAGCTTTTGGCTCCTAGACAAACCAGCTCATTACTAAAACTACACTGAGAAAAAGGCAACTGTTTAGTTGTAGATTTACATTCAAATATTTCACTCTCAGGAGGCATGTTCATATTACCTGAATTACTAGTATCCATGGTAAGGTACTTTATATATAAAAGGCAGCACAGTGGAGTGGTTTAAGAAAAGCACTAGAACTTGAAGACAGGTTCTGGTTCCTAGTTTGCCACAGACTTGCTGTGAGCAAGTTGCTTAAACCTTGACATTTCCTTATCATAGGAAATCAGGGTTGGAAGGGACCTCAGGAGGTCATCTAGTCCAACCCCCTGCTCAAAGCAGGACCAATCCCCCATTAAATCATCCAAAACTTCTAAGGAAGGAGATTCTACCACCTCCCTGGGTAACACATTCCAGTGTTTCACCACCCTCCTAGTGAAAAAGTTTTTCCTAATATCCAACCTAAACCTCCCCCACTGCAACTTGAGACCATTACTCCTTGTCCTGTCCTCTTCTACCACTGAGAATAGTCTAGAGCCATCCTCTCTGGAACCACCTCTCAGGTAGTTGAAAGCAGCTATGAAATCCCCCCTCATTCTTCTCTTCTGCAGACTAAACAATCCCAGTTCCCTTAGCCTCTCCTCATAAGTCATGTGTTCCAGACCCCTCATCATTTTTGTTGCCCTTTGCTGGACTCTCTCCAATTTATCCACATCCTTGTAGTGTGGGGCCCAAAACTGGACACAGTACTCCAGATGAGGCCTCACCAATGTCAAATAGAGGGGGACGATCACATCCCTCGATCTGCTCGCATGCCCCTACTTATACATCCCATAATGCCATTGGCCTTCTTGGCAACAAGGGCACACTGCTGACTCATATCCAGCTTCTCATCCACTGTCACCCCTAGGTCCTTTTCCGCAGAACTGCTGCCTAGCCATTCGGTCCCTAGTCTGTAGCTGTGCATGGGGTTCTTCCGTCTTAAGTGCAGGACCCTGCACTTATCCTTATTGAACCTCATCAGATTTCTTTTGGCCCAATCCTCCAATTTGTCTAGGTCCCTCTGTATCCTATCCCTGCCCTCCAGCGTATCTACCACTCCTCCCAGTTTAGTATCATCCGCAAATTTGCTGAGGGTGCAATCCACACCATCCTCCAGATCATTTATGAAGATATTGAACAAAACTGGCCCCAGGACTGACCCCTGGGGCACTCCACCTGACACCAGCTGCCAACTAGACATGGAGCCATTGATCACTACCCGTTGAGCCCAACAATCTAGCCAACTTTCTACCCACCTTATAGTGCATTCATCCAGCCCATACTTCTTTAACTTGCTGACAAGAATACTATGGGAGACCGTGTCAAAAGCTTTGCTAAAGTCAAGAAACAATACATCCACTGTTTTCCCTTCATCCACAGAACCAGTAATCTCATCATAGAAGGCGATTAGATTAGTCAGGCATGACCTTCCCTTGGTGAATCCATGCTGACTGTTCCTGATCACTTTCCTCTCATGTAAGTGCTTCAGAATTGATTCCTTGAGGACCTGCTCCATGATTTTTCCAGGGAATGAGGTGAGGCTGACTGGCCTGTAGTTCCCAGGATCCTCCTCCTTCCCTTTTTTAAAAACTGGCACTACATTAGCCTTTTTCCAGTCATCTGGGACTTCCCCCGTTCGCCATGAGTTTTCAGAGATAATGGCCAATGGCTCTGCAATCACAGCCGCCAATTCCTTTAGCACTCTCGGATGCAACTCGTCCGGCCCCATGGACTTGTGCACATCCAGCTTTTCTAAATAGTCCCTAACCACCTCTTTCTCCACAGAGGGCTGGCCATCTATTCCCCATGTTGTGATGCCCAGCGCAGCAGTCTGGGAGCTGACCTTGTTAGTGAAGACAGAGGCAAAAAAAGCATTGAGTACATTAGCTTTTTCCACATCCTCTGTCACTAGGTTGCCTCCCTCATTCATTAAGGGGCCCACACTTTCCTTTGCTTTCTTCTTGTTGCCAACATACCTGAAGAAACCCTTCTTGTTACTCTTGACATCTCTTGCTAGCTGCAGCTCCAGGTGTGATTTGGCCCTCCTGATTTCATTCCTACATGCCCGAGCAATATTTTTATACTCTTCCCTGGTCATATGTCCAACCTTCCACTTCTTGTAAGCTTTTTTATGTTTAAGATCCACTAGGATTTCACCGTTAAGCCAAGCTGGTCGCCTGCCATATTTACTATTCTTTCAACACATCGGGATGGTTCGTCCCTGTAACCTCAACAGGGATTCCTTGAAATACAGCCAGCTCTCCTGGACTCCTTTCCCCTTCATGTTAGTCCCCCAGGGGATCGGACCCATCCGTTCCCTGAGGGAGTCGAAGTCTGCTTTCCTGAAGTCCAGGGTCCGTATCCTGCTGCTTACCTTTCTTCCCTGTGTCAGGATCCTGAACTCAACCAACTCATGGTCACTGCCTCCCAGATTCCCATCCACTTTTGCTTCCCCTACTAATTCTTTCCGGTTTGTGAGCAGCAGGTCAAGAAAAGCTCCCCCCCTAGTTGGCTCCTCTAGCACTTGCACCAGGAAATTGTCCCCTACACTTTCCAAAAACTTCCTGGATTGTCTATGCACCGTTGTATTGCTCTCCCAGCAGATATCAGGAAAATTAAAGTCACCCATGAGAACCAGGGCGTGCGATCTAGTAGCTTCTGCGAGCTGCCGGAAGAAAGCCTCATCCACCTCATCCCCCTGGTCCGGTGGTCTATAGCAGACTCCCACCACTACATCACTCTTGTTGCTCACACTTCTAAACTTAATCCAGAGACACTCAGGTTTTTCTGCAGTTTCGTACCGGAGCTCTGAGCAGTCATACTGCTCCCTTACATACAGTGCTACTCCCCCACCTTTTCTGCCCTGCCTGTCCTTCCTGAACAGTTTATAACCATCCATGACAGTACTCCAGTCATGTGGTTATCCCACCAAGTCTCTGTTATTCCAATCACGTCATAATTCCTTGACATCACCAGGACCTCCAGTTCTCCTTATTTAACTGCAGCAACATTCCTACCTCCACAACCCTTTGAAAGGCATTATACAATGGAACTGGAACTATTATAATGGTTCTAGTTCCATTGGATTAAATATTTAAGAGCTTTAGACTTAATTATACAATCAGAACAATTTTAAGTATGCATCCACAGTAGCTTACTTTACACACACAAATAATGTGAAGCAAAACTCCATGTTACCAGAGGTGCATTTTTTTTCTAAGCAACTTAGCCAGAATTGGTGCTTTTATTGCATATATACAAAAGTTTCTATAGTAACAACTGCAGCAATAAAATTTCTCTTATGCTGGCTGTACAGGATAGGAACCTCCACCAGTGATACAGTCCAAAATTCAATTTATGTGAAGCTCTGTTAGATCTCCTAGGATATTGGTTGACCATGCAAATGGATTCCATAGTCATCTTCCATTTATGCCTAGCTGTTACTTAATTTCAGATCCATTTAAATTAATGGAAAGACTCACAAATTTCAGTGAGTTGGATTCTGGTCCTTACCCTGAACCATTTTCAGTGTATGAGCATGTCATCATGTATTTGCACAGCATATAGCACAAGAGGACCCAGACCCCAAAGGGACCCTCTGGTAATTACTGCAGTATTGTCAAATCTTGCAATACCTAGAGTTTTTCTTGAAGCCTCATCTGCAGTCAAGTACTTACCTGAGAATCTCAGCTTTCATTAAAAGAATTTCTAGTCTTTGTTTAAAAAAAAACTTAACATAAACCTTAAAAAGCTTGAAGAACAGAATGTAAAGAAACGCAAATTTACATGTTTTGAACACTTGACTGGTGATACTGCTGCTGTAATACAAAAATGACAACTAAGCTGTCTGAGGTCACTGCTTTTTCCTTTAATAATTGTTCATTGGGAATACAGATAAATGCACTAAAGAATGACCCATAGAAATAACAGGGACCATGCATAGGATTGATCTTTGCAAACACTATTTTTTTCCAAAAATTCAGTATAAAAATATTTTTCTAAATATACATAAGTACTAAAGCTTTTTTTCCTTGCATTTTTAACCTCTCTACTGGGGTTATGAGTTTGAGCCCATGGCATAAGGCAAGGAAGCAGCAGGCTCTTAACATTACTGCATTCCCTCCATAACCAGGAGTTTTCTTAAAGAGAAATTTAGGTCTGTTTAGGCCCAACTATAGGTTTTCTAAAAATAATTAGAGTCTAGATCAAGTACTATTTCATTAAAAAAAAACCCCATAAACAGTTTGCATCGATTTAAACATTCTTTTACAGTGTTTAGAATACAAACCCAGAACTATGCTAAAGAGAGAGAAAGTGAAACTTGCTATAGACAATAGGTAACAGTTTCAAAAGTGCTTAAGTCCCACTGACTTTTACTTCTGGCAATGGCGCTCTTGCAAATTTTGCCCCAAACTGAAAGTTCTTGGTCTGCTTTTGTTGTCCAAGCTATGCCATATGCAGACAGTAAATAAACATTAAGGGTGAAAAGTTATTTTAGTTAAATGATAAAGGCGGTGATGTAAAAAATCAATAGCACCTCAAAACCTGGCAGATCGTTAACATTTACATGTTTTGCAAAGGACAGAAATTTCTTAAGTGTAGTTTTGACTTATTTTACTTTTCAGTCCTTGATCTTTTCCCTGCCTCCATAATCCTTTTGAGAGCACGAGAGAGAAAAGTCTTGAGATAATTTGGGACACTGTCATGTTGCATTTTTTAAAGATTTTTTTTTTTAAATCATTTCCACCATTGTGATGATGGACTACAAATGGGAATAAAAATTTATTGCACTGCTGATTTGAAACAATATGGGTTAACTACCAATAGCGATAATAGGCCAGTAATAGAGTGCAGGAGGGACTCCTGAATAGCAGCTACACATGCTTCTGTTTGTTGGTAAACAAGACTTGTGGGAAGGAGATTGTGAAAGTGATGCAGCAATAGGTGTACTGCAGGGGTGACAATACTTGTCAAAGGGGAAGAACAGCTGCAATGGGTTACTCTTGTGAGAAGGATATGATATCTACAAATCTGTCCCTCAAAGCTCCACAGATAAAAAGGTTACCCATGACTCCAAAAGAAATGATAAAATAAATCCAGTTTCACCTTTATAGAACTCTCAATGCTAGATCAGAGAGAAGGGCTTGACATTACACTGTGGAGAGAGTCCACCTTTGAGCATCAGAAATACATATATACAAGAGAGCTGAAAGCACACACTGGTTGGTATGCTCCTGTTGTGATGTATTTTTATCTACCTCCACATCTGCTCTTTGCTCTATTTATATAATTTTGACTCATTCAGTATCAAGCAGGCAACTGGTAGAAAACATCAAACATTTTCTAGCTCTGAAATTATTTACAAGATAGTTTTAAAGAAACCAACCACCTTCATCCTTGCATCAGGAAATTGAACATAAAGAGTTTAGGCCTGGGTTCTGGTCATAACTTCTCAAAGGGGAACAAGTGTGCTACTTCTCCCTTCTTTTCCCGCTTGCTCTTTCTGCCTTTTTTCTCTTTTCTTTGTTCCTCCACTTGCCGATTCAGAGGCCAAGAAACCACCACATCTTCAGCTGGAGTCTTTGAACTTGGCTCCCCTTCTTCATCAGAAGAAAATCCAGCTCCTTTCTCAATCATGGATCCGGATGCCTCACTCTGGAAAAAATAAGCATGAATGTTAGAGGCAAACTTGCCAAACCCACAAAAAAAACCGCAGAAATTGGGCTTGTTTTTGGCTTAATTGATTTGGGAGTTGCTTGTTGGCTAGTTTTTGGCTTATAGCTTGTTGGGCTTTTAGCTTGTTGCTATTTTTTTTTTTTTTTTGATTGGCTCCTGGCAAGCAGGGGGGAGATAGTCAGCGAGGCACAGCAGGCCCACCACAGTCCCACACTGCACGCTGGGGGGATCTAGTCACTTACAGTGTTGGGGTTCTTAGGGATTAGCTTGTTTTGGCCTTGTTTTGAAATGGGATTAGCTTGATTTTTGCCTTATTGTGAAAGCCTGGGTGCTTATTTACCATGTGAAAGTTGGCAACTGTGGTTAGGGGGTGTTTTTTAAGAGTCCTTTTTTGTCATAATAGTCTCATCACCATGGAAGATGCTGCTCTAGTTAGCAGGAGTGATCTATAACAGACAAGCGGTACATTTTATGTAATTCTCTACACAAAGCAGTATCAGTCCATGTCTCGTATGTGCAGCATTAATTCAAGTTCAGAAAGAATATTCACTAGTCAAGAGAGTGTAAGAATAAACCGGCTTTAAAATCTGACTTATCACCGAGCATGATGAAAAACATATTTAAGGACAGAATCATTTCACTTCATAACCCAAACCAACACAGGTCGCTTTATGCCTCTGAAAACTACATTTGTGGTTTGGACTAAGAAATCCAAAATATGAAGTGGATATGATGTCAGAACAATAGAGCCATAATATAAAACCATGTTGCCTGGTTGCAGAGTGCTCGTGTTAGGTTAAACAAGGATGAGATTTCAACTGACATGATTGAGCTAAATTCTTGTTCCAAACCCAGTACAAATTCCACTGCTACCATTTTCCTGACAGGTCTTAGCACTACCTGGCAGGCAAATTCTGCCTTGGAAAACTCCTTAGTCCTTACAAGTAGCAGATATACACACAGATTCTTACCTTTCTGCAGTAGCGTTGCTTCAGTCTCTCTCTTATGAGAAGTCCTTTTGTCAGCAATTTCCAGTTACCCAGTGCTCTCTTCTCTCTTTTCTATGTGGAATTGTTATTTCAAAAAAAGAAATCCTTAAAGTCAGGAATTCTGATATATTCAGAACCATACAAACAGTCTTTGGTGTTTAAACAAAACGGAGAAATTCTGTATATTAATTTAAATGTATTGCATCACTCCTGAGCATTCAGTAGGCCTATTAACCAAACATCATTATATTTTAAGAGGTATCTGTTTGTACAGGAATCATTGTATTTATTCCATCATATAACTTTATACCATTTTACTCACTATCAGCAGCCAACATGGCTTTTTGCTGTCACATCTCACAAACTAAGCAGTGTCTTATATAAGTATTTATGTAGGAGGCCCCAAAAGAACATCAGTAGATGCTGCAGGATATGGGGCATTCGTCTCTGAGTCAATACTGAATTGGGCACTTTTCTCAAAGTCAGTACTGAATCAATGCCCCACTATCCAGGGCTGCTGGAGGGGCCATCATTTGGATTAAATGTAACACCGATGTCATGGCCATTTATAATTATTTGTGAATGAGCAGGGATGCTGACCCTCATTCCCTGGCAAATTCCAACTTGGATAATTATATTATGCCTAAAATTTAGCTCAAGGGTATGGATTCTTCACTTTCTGTTTTGAACAACCGTGTAACGTTGCTGTGTGCTGTTAAACAGCTGCTGTGGTCCACCTCAGAGATGGCTGCATTATTATAATGGATCACGTGCATCCCTGCAGTTTGGATATCAGACAGAGTAAAGTGCTTTAGGAATCCATCTGGACAAGTGGTTCTACTGAAATGTAAGATTGTGACCACTACACATTTACATTGGCTCATCTCTGTGTTTAATGCTTGCAACCCCGTTTGACTGTTATTTTACATAACTAAGTGAAGGTGACTTATTGTTCAATATAAAAATAAGGACCCTGTGAAAACAATTCTCACCTCCTTTTCCTTCTTTTCTATCTCTGCCTGTTCATTCTCCCAGGCTGCGACGAGCACCTCTTTGTATTCTTCACAGACTATGTAGCCATCAGTACTGGAAAGGAGAATACATTCACCTATCAGTTTATGCACCCGCAAAACAGGCCAAGTGCTAGAGGAAGAAAGGAAGCAGGCCAATACGTATCGATGCATCATAGACCGAAGACTACTGAGTATTGACAGAGAAAGCAGAGTATCTCACATGATGCATTTGCAAGGGTGGTTTCCCTACTCTTCCAGAGCAAGAGCAGGCTGCTAATGGAAATGAAAGGACAAGTGTTGAGCTGAATTCTGTGATGTCATGTGCCACAGCTTGCTCTGAGGTGTCCTGCCTCTACAGCAGCTGACAGAGAAAATGGCATGGAATATACCCTTAGCATGGAGCACCCACCATGCAATATACAAAAATCCTCACAGGTCAAACAAAACAGAAAGCAGGCACATCACGTACACTGGGTGTGAGTAGCCACCGTGAAAATCAAATCCAGTGATGGCTTGAACACAGTCAATGTCCAGTTTCCGTGCCACTCTATGCAGATTGGGAAGTTTTAGCTGCACACAGCCTATTGGTAACATGCAGGGCAGGAAGAGATACACGTTTCCATATTCATTCCGGGGAACCTGTTATTGAAAAATGAAAATAAAAAGTGAAGCCTCATGCTCATTCAGGAGATGAATGGAAATTCCTGCTCTTATTCAGAAATAGATACATTACAAGCGTCTGCTTAGTTATCCTTATTCTGAGTGTCTGATAGCGACACTGGCAACAATTCTTTAATATTCAGGACACAAGCCATATATTCAGACATTGGCCACACTTTGCAACTACATTTTAGCTACATAGACAATCCTGATTTATGGTTACCATCTGTGCTTTGTAACTATGGGCTTGAAAATTAAAAATGAAAATTAATCCAGAATAAGGTAGGATGGGAATTTCAAGCAGATTAACTATTTCCAATTTTCTCCATAGGTGGATGCTCTTACACTGGAAGAGAGTGCCTTATTCCGAATTAACTTAATCAAGTTAATCAAGAATAACTCCGCATGTTTGCAAGCCCTGAATTGCAGGCACAGAACTCCATAATTATTTCCAATCATAAAAATGGAGGCCTACTTAAGGTGGGACTAAAATTTGGGCACTTAACCAATATAATCTACAAATCCCAGAACTTTGGGATCCAGAAGCTGATCTACCTCTAACACTCAAAGATGCTCTAGGAAAATAAAGCCTATGTCCTTGTTCCAGATTTTTGCATTCACCACACACACCGCCCTCTCTTCCCTCTTGCCTACCCTTCCATCCACTGCCACAGGAGGCTGGTACTCCTCCGTCTGCCACAGGCCAAACAGCCCCAAATCGTCTTTCTCCCTGTTCGAAGGCTCTGCCAGTCGTGCTTTCCTTGCCTGGTTGGAATATCCTTTCACCATCTGTGCAAACACAATGGCTGCATTTGTCACACTTTAGAAACAAACAAACAGACATTAATCTGGGATCTCAGATTTTATTTGGGGGACTGAAAAAGAAGGGTCTGGGAGGAAAGGGGTGCTCATTCCATAGCTTTGACATCTGTAATTTATAGCTTATGCTCGATGCACCTAGGCATGTTGTGAGCAAATTGGGGCCAAATCCTCCAATTCAAGGAAGGGTCCTGGAAGGCTCTGAACAGAATCAAACGAGTGCAGTTCTGCTAGGCAGGAAGCCTCCAAACAGGGATGGTTCCCTGAGAGTGTGAAGAACACATAGTGGAGTTCTGGGTAGAGTTGGTACACAGCTGGCTGACGGATCCACAGCAGCAGGGCAGCTCCCTGCAGCCTGGAGGGAAAGAATTCCATCTCTCTGACTCCCCTCACCGCCCTGGTCACAGAGTCCGCTGTGCAAATCTTGTCTGTGCAGAAGGTATAAAAGCAATGACTATTTATCCAGAGAGCGCAGTCACATTGCACTGACATGATTCCAAGCTCCCTTACCTTATAGGGCACTTCCCCAATCCTCACCACGCGAGCTTCCTTCAGCCAGGTGTCCCGGGAGTGCAGTGTGTGCACACAGTCTCTAAAGAGGCCAGAACAAAGCAACTGTCTACACTCTTTCAATGGACTGCAAAAATACACAGAACTGTCTTGCTGACATTCAATCAATTTAGCTACCTGTATAATTTTTACAATATGACAAGCAGGTAGGTCTCACCTGGAATATACCGCCTCTCCTCTGCAGTATCCTAGGATAGCAGCAGTCTCAGGGTAGATGGCCTCATATTTCAGGATATGCCTCTTCAATGCATAAAGAGGGTGATTTTTATACTCTCCAATGGCTGTCGGCAGAGGTTGGTCTTGAAGCTTAACTAGAAACTGTGTGAACCATGCAAATAATAGCGAATTCAATGGTCTTTTGCATTTTACAAAAATTTACCAGCATTTTACAAAAAGACGACAGATTGCATTATAAACTTGATCAGGGGAAAAAAAAAAAAAAATCAGAAACCCATACAAAAGCAGGTAATCCAAATGACCAAAGGCATCCCTGGTGTATCTCCTTAGGTGATGATGGAATTACACCACAGATTAACTTGGTTCAAAGTGTTTCATGACAAGGGCAATGCTATTCTATGCAACAAATTACAAATGGGGTTGTCCTCTGGATTTGTTCTCTCCAGATTCTCTTCTAAACAGCTTCCATTTTATTTTATTTCTTGTAACATACACATATATGTTCCCAGATTTAAAGCACCCACATATGAATACAGCAAATATTCTGGCACCAAATCCCAGCATCCCGTCTAAGGGAAAATCTCCCAGGGAGCTTTGCCAGACTCAGGATGTCAGAATTTGGCTCTCAGTATGAAATGACACCGAATGTCTGGTGTCCATTTACCTCCCTTTCTTCCTTCTTCTCTCTTTCCACAAAGGGGCTTCTATATGGTTCCAGCGTGTCTTCCCACCACTGAGGATCCACACGACATTTCCTTGTCGAAGTCATCCAGGCTGGGTCGTACCTTTGCGTTACGTCCTTTACATGCCCATTGCTGTCAATTCCCACAATATAGGAAACTGGTTTGGTGGCATATTTAAAACACAGAGAGGGCTGGCCAACGATGCCACGAACACAGTCCACACACACCCACCTGTCTTCCCGCTCAACAAAGATTTCCAACCACTGATCTGTGCCTGTCACTTTCACCACCTCCTGCTCCTCATCATCGTCACTAGAGATTATTTTGTTCCTCTTCCTGGGTGTATTAGAAGAGCCTGGAGAAGCTGCTTTTGCCAGCAATTGCTCATTTCCACCTGAATTCTTGGGCCCTTTTGGTTCGGAAGACCTGGCTTTCCTGCTATTTTCAACTACTACCCTTGCTTTATGGGGCCCTGATGTTCTCTTCTGCCTCTTAGAGACAGTTTCAAAATCCTCATCAGAGAAATGACTGTCTTCCTCCTCCGAAGCCTCAAACTCAGAAACACTGCCCTCGTCACTTCCACTCTCCTCTTTGTAAGACACTTTCAAGGTCACTCTTCGTTGGCATTTGTTTCTGGGCCTGCGTGCTCCTTCCTCTTCCCCCTCCCCCAAGTTGCTTTCATCATCGCTGGATTCCTTTTGTTCCTGGCAATCCTTGATCACCTTTGACTTACTTTTCCTTTTGGACCCAGAGGTGTTTGGTTCCTTGTCAGCTCCTTCACTCCCTGACAGAGTTTCCTGTTGCTTGGCTCCTTTGCAGGAGCTTTTTCTTGACGGAGCCTTAGGTTTTTTGGCAGAGTGCTTCTTGCAGGAGCTCTTGCCCTCAAAACAAAAAAGAGGCGATTTTGATTTTTCTAGAGTAAATAATGTTTGTCTAACAAACTCCAACTTCCACTAACTGGGCTAGGTGGAAGCAGAACAAAGTTTTGTGAGTACAGTAGTCCTGTTAATATGCAAGCTTTAGGGAACCATAAACCTAAAGTCAAACAGCTGGGTAGGGCCATTTGGTGGGCTTCAAGAGGCTGTGTTCTATGTTCCCAAACCAGAGATGAGAACACTGCCTAGATACACAGGCTGGCTGTCTTTAAAGGATCTGAGCTTGTTAATTAGTCTCCATCACAGATGTCAGAGATGGAAAAGACCTATTGGATCATTCAGTCCAACTCTAGTTTCATCCAGCCTAGTTTTAAAAGTCCCAAGCAACTTGGTCTCCAAAGAAAAGTGGTGGAAGACATTCTACAGCTTAAATCCTTGTCTCAGTCACACCAGTTCAACTTGAGGTGTGGCTTTAAACTTATTCAATTTATATTGGTGCAAAGGCTGTGTGGACACTCTTATTTAAGTTTAAACCTGGTTTATTTCTATTCATCTTAATTTGAAAAGAAACATGTATAAACTAAACTGAAATAAGACATTCAAACCAAAATAAGAGTGTCCACACAGCCTTTACTGTTAGCTAAATCAGTTTAACATCACATTTTACGTTAAACTCTGGCAACTCCGCCCTAATACAGCTCATTGTCAGGAAGATTTTTCTGATATTCAGCCTATTTTTTCCCTCTTCATTAACATCATGTGACTCCTAATGATCACCCTCTGGGCCAGAGTGTGGACTCCTAAAATAGTCAATTCCTTTATTTCACAATCCCAATTAACCCTACCTTTCCCGCTGGCTCTTTCAGGGGAATGGGTCGCAAAGACAGCACAAGCCGGCAGAGCAACTGTAACGCTCGTAGAATAAGTAAAAATATCTGTTTAAGAAAAAAGAAAAAACTTGAGGGTTGGGGGTTTTTTTTTTGGGGGGGGGGGCGGGGGGTGGTTAAGTATGAACAACTAGCTTAAAACCACATTGGAGCCAGAGTTCAACTCAAAAGTCAAGTTTCATCCAGATCTTTAACCTGGTGCAATGTGTGCTGATAAAGATTCAT
Organism: Caretta caretta; assembly: GCF_965140235.1. Taxonomy (NCBI): domain Eukaryota; kingdom Metazoa; phylum Chordata; order Testudines; family Cheloniidae; genus Caretta; species Caretta caretta. The sequence continues at coordinate 20,960,427 of NC_134212.1, read as the reverse complement.
TTCAATTGTCTCTGGTACTTACATTGCACCCATTACTACAGTGTCTGAATGTCTCACAATATATGTATTTATCCTCACAACATCCCCATGTTATAGATGGGGAACAGAGGCATAAAGAAGTTAAATGACTCCCAAATATTACAAAGGAAGTCTGTGGTGGAACAGGGCCTTGCACCCTGTTCTCCCAAGTCCTAGTCTACTGCCCCAACACTGGACCGTTTTTCCTCTCAGTTCCTCATTCCTGAGGTAAACAGAGCTAAAGGAGACAAAGTGGCACCTCTTTTAAGGATGGATTGAATAAATTATGTATGCTAACAAGATGTTACTATATAGAAACATCTGCCATTCATATGGACACTGCAATGGTAGTTTAGTGACTGTAACCTAGTATCAGTGGTGACCTGCTGACTGTTTTGTTATGTGGGAGTTCAGCAGAAATGGGCAAAAATAGATAAATTCAAACCAGAAGTGTTCAAACTCAGGCATGGTTCACTTTGTCTGTGGTCCTCTCCCGCCAGCGTATGCAAGCGTAATTCCTCAGTTCCTAGCTAGAGGTATTTTTACATCTCCAGCCACAGCAAAGACATTCTACAACTAGACCAAGGCTGCAATTTCCCAGGTTTCCAAGGAGCATGACGGAGTTGTGGGCAGAATGCCTGCAAAATGGCAGTTCATATGCTGCTCTCCCAAAGGATGGGAAGGCTTCCCTCAATGTTCGGTTTTCCGCTCATGAATTATTTTTCTTTAACCAGCAACCCCTATAAGAACTGGAAAGACATGACTAGTTTGCCCCTACTCCAGTTCCAAAGTCACAGGCTGACTTATTGCCAGATGTCTTAAAAAGTAGTGGTCAGTTAAAGCCTTCAGGCTACTCTAAATCACATCTGGCTGCCCTTGGCCTCAAAGGGTCATTCTGACTGCTGAGGATTGCCTCAATGCAGTAACACCTTCATCACAACTCTTTTTTCCAGGTAAACCCCCTAAACCGGGAACCAAGAAGGGGCTGTGACCCCCTAGGAATTGCTTCACAAAAGAGGAATAGGGAGCTGGTTAATCTGGCTTTGTAGTTGCTTTGCACTGCCAGAGCAGACTCAGGGGTAATGATTTTGAACAATGCACATACTTATTGTGAAGCCACCAGCATCAGGACCAATTACACATTAATGCAAGTGGATATTGCCTAGAACAGAGGGCCAAAATCATCAGGCCTTCAGTTGGGTACAGCTTAGAATCAAGGGCTAACCACAGCAGGATCCCAGTGGGTGCTTCTTCAGGTTATAAGGCACATATGTCATTCAAAGCACCAGGGCTACGTTCAAAACAGGAAAAAATAAAGAGAAAGCTGAGGCCCAGAGATGATCTATCAGTTTTCTTCAAATCCAGCCCCACTCCTTAAGCCTAACCTGCAACCTCTACAGCAGCAATTCTACCCCAGTGATCTGGCATCCAACCCCAGCAAGCAACCTTGGGAGCTTCCAGACTTCAAGTCACTCACATGGATCAACTCTTCATCATCTCTTGCAGCATAGATGGCGAAGCGCCTCTCTAAAGTGGACTGCAGGCTCTCTCGATCAACAGAGAGTTCAGTGTTGATAGTGAAGGTTGCAACAAACCTTGAAGAATGACAAATTCACCTTAGTGTCTAGTTTCCTGAATAACTTCTTCATAGTTCACCCCTCTTTTTAAAAAAAAAAAAAAAAAGTGTGTGTGGGGCGGGGGGGGTGGGATTTTCCCCACACTAGTATTTAACAAGATAAATCACTTGAGTCTGGATGACTACACTCATTCAGCTTGATCTCTCTCCTTGTGCTGCATCAAAAATTCAATAATTAACATGAGAGAGCTAGATTACAAGGAAGGTTCTTACCATTTCACCAAGTTGGAAAGGTAGAGAAGGTCTATACGACCTGCAGGCACTTTAGTGAAGTGGGTGGGAATGATGGAAAAGCCAATAGCCTGAAGATCTGGCTGGTTGCAGACCCTGTTCCTATGGAAACCATTTGCTAGCAAACATAGTAGGTGAACCTGGAGGAGATAGAAAATAGGTTTTAAGATTGTACCAAACACACTGGCTGTTTCAATGAATGACTTTACTCCTCCATCAACAGCCAGGGATAGGGCAAATACAAAGGCTCTTCAGCTAATACAACAAGCCATATTAATTCAGGTGCAACTCCATTACAGTTAACATACCAGTGTGAATCTGACCCAATAGCTATACGAGGAAGGAGATGCCACAATTCCTTTGAGAATCTTGGTCATGTAAGCCAGAGGAGAATGTGGCCTTTTGTGACTACAATTTCTGTGGCCTCCGTTGGAATTCTGTCTTCAAATTGTCAGTTCTAAGATCTTTGTTTCAATTCCCTCTCCATGGCACAATTATTAGGGACGTGAAATAAAGATAGCTAAAAAAGGAGGAGCAGATTTTAAACTATACCTGAAATTAATGCAAAATGAAATGCCAGTTAAGTTCCCTTTTTGACAGTCATGCATCCATCTACCATCTGGAAACACTGATGAGCTTTGATTTAAACACTTCACATCATTTGTTTTCTAGGACTAGGCACAAAACAGATACAAAACCAACTTTGTGTCTTGAACATTTGAAACAACTGTCATTGCTTCACCTGAGAGCAGAAGCAATATTCATCTCCAAAGACAATTTTAAAGTCAAAAGCTAGTCCTTATTTTAAGTACTTTTCATTGTACTGGATTTCCCACCCTTTTCCCATAGCCAGTACAAAAACTGGAACAGAAGCTAGAAGGAGATCTGCCAATAACAAAACAATAGTAAAATTATGTACTTATGCCTTCCTAATTTAACTCAATGTATCTAGGTACTTATCTGGCCGCTTTCATCGTATCTGTGCACTACACAATAATGGGTTTATTCTTGCAATGCTCTTGTGAAGTAGGAAAGTCATATCCTTGGATCTAGCAATAGGAAACTGAGGCACAGAGGAAATCTGTGTCAAAACAGAAATTGAACCCAGATCTCCTGAGCTCCAGTGCTTTGAACACAAGGCCTGCTCCAGAGGAAGGTGCTCCAGAGGAAGGTGATAAAGGCCCTGATCCTCAAAGGTATGGAAGTACTTAATTCCCATTGATGCAAATGAGAGTTAGGTGCCTACATACCTTTGAGGATCCGGATCAAAATCCCTTTCATGCTCATCACTATCACCAGCCTCAAATGTGATGAATAGTTTAACTCCATGAATATGAGTGGGAATCACTCCAGTTCAGTAACTAATCCTATATACACCACTGACATCTATTTTGTTCCTGAATTCCAGAAATGCAGATTCTCCAAGCGGCAGGGGATTCCAAATGATGATCAGAGAGAAACCTGTATGTGAATTTGATTGGAACTTTGCTTTCCTTTTTCCCTTTAGTTTCTAGGCATGTCCATGAATCATACAGATTAGAATTGGCTCTAAATGTCATTGTGCCTTTTCAAATCACATACCACAACTGTTCCGAAGTCTTCATGATCTGTACCCTCTCTGCCATGTTGCTTCTATAACCCTCACCTTATGCGTATCTTCATGAACCTCCTTGTTGAAGCGTTTCATCATTCTCCGGAGATAGGTCTCAAACTCAGCTTTCCTTTTCTCTCTGCAGTGTTATAAAAAAAATGAATGCTGTAATACCCTGTGGACCTACCATTCCAGATTCCTGACCAGGACTCGGAATAATCAAAAAAGAGAATGCGTCAGAGAATCAATTCCAGGTTTTATGCTAAGATCTGTGCATGCTTTGGGAGAATTCAGTCAATTCTATGCAAATAGTCATGAGGTGCAGATGTGATTAAAAAACTGTGAGCACTATATACCTTACTATTGAGACTTAGTGCCTTGATTTAAAGAGCTGCCAGTGTAAGGAGGTACAAACAAACAATAAAAAATACTTAGTACTTATTTAGCACTTTTCATGAACTACCTACCTACTCAACCCTCCCAAATACCCATGTGAATTAGGAAAGAAAAATTCAGCATACAGGTAACACAATTCCACCCATAACTAGTATTCATATATCTATAAGACCAGATGTAAATTCCTACCCTCACTACCCAAACTTGTGACAGGATCTAAGAGGGCTGCTGCTAACTGAATTTACTGAAGGGGTACTACTATATTAAAAATGGGAAAAGACAAAGAAGATATATACAGTCATAGTACTGTATAGTTACATTACAACAGCCCCAGATCTCAAACCACTTTACAAAAGTAAGTATCCCTATCCCTATTTTATACATGGGGACACAGAAAGGCATAGTGAAGTTAAGGGCTTGATTTTCTAAGGTGCTGTGCACCCTGAGTTCTCACTGACTTCAATTCAGGTTTTGGATGCTCAGCACATCTAAAGATCAGGGGACAGATCCTCAGCTGGTCTAAATTATCATAACTCCAGTGACTTCAAGTCAATGGCGCTATGACCATTTACCCTAGCTGACAAAGTCATACAGCCAGACAGTGACCAGAGTTGGAACCTGAGAGGTCTCCCAACTCCTGGCCCCCCCCCGCTCTATCCACTGGCCTATGCTGCCTCCCCTGTATAACTGATCTTACCTTCTCTCTCTTTTCTTTGCCTGCTCTGGAGTTTCAATCTCTATCTCAACTGGTTTGCTGGGCAACACTAGCGCAGGAAGGGCAGCAGCTGTTCCTGATTTATCCAGGACAGGATCTTCGAGTTCTGGAAATGTAAAATTAAAATTAATACCCAGGGAATCAATGGCCCTGAGGAGACCAAAGTCTCCTCTCTGGTTCACCTGTTCAAACATAGCCAAAGTTGAACTGCCAAAAGTCTCTGCCATTTGATGTCTCTTCAGTAACCTGTGTTAAATGAGCAGATATTCTGTATCTAAGGTATTCATGAAATGCCAGTCGCTTTAGTATCAAGGTATCGACACTGTCCAGTTTCTAGCAGACAGGTCTCCCTTTCACAATACTACCATCACAATCAACCCCCGTTAGCAGAAAGTCCAAAGAACAAATCATTACTTCAGAAGTGGATTGAGGAACACTGGTGGAGCAGCATAAGGGAAGCTTTGCATTGCTATGGGCCATGCTGTGTTTGTTCTGGGGACACAATACTTAGGTTTCAGAGTTGTCTCGATGGCACCTTACAGGAACAATACATTTAGACAGTTATTTGTAAAATAATCTTTATTAGTATTTTTTGAACTGTGTGCTCCACATTAGGTAGGAGCTGAGAATGCAGCCTTCTCTACAGCACTGCTGCCCTATTTAAAGTACCATGTTCTGGGACTCTACCATGTGTTCTGTGGTAGAGGGATATTATTACGTACGGTAACAATGTCAAAATTCTACCATAACTTTGGTATTCTTAACTTCACCCTCTGTCTGTTGGAGCTCCTCTTCCCCTGGTGCCTTATTCCTACATTGAGGCTAAATCCTTCTCTATCAGTTCAAAAGCACTGACAAGACTCAGGAGTGTTTTTAAGTAGGGAGTTCACTTTAGTAGGCATGCATTTACAGCTAAAATACAATACAATACAATACAATTCTGGTCTTCATAACCTGGTTTGATGGTCAACTAACTGGTATCTGACTGAATGACTTAACTTGCCCAGTCTCCATCTCGATCACAGTAAATCACAGTCTGATTCTTCTGTTGGACTCACTGTAAGCTTCTCTTGGCATAAGGTGATATTTCATATTTACAAATAGCTCAGGGAGTGCCACATGTTGGGTAACAGCATTGCTACACGTTAATAGGTATCAGGTGCATAAAGATGCAGAGCTGTTCTGCTCACAGATACTGGCAGCTAAACTAGGTGGGTCTTAGTAACACCAACTACCATACATAAAAGGGTCCCTAGTGTCTTTCTGAGGCAGACTGAATGAGGGGCAGGATAGAGAGGTTCTGCAGGGAGCAATCCTAAACTCAGGGGCAAATTCTGCTAGGAATCTTATGTTATTTAAGTAAGCAGTAAAGGAAATTCTAGAAGAGGGGCAAGGCTGCCCCTTTATCCACTGTTTGTGGATGAATAATAGGAGGCTAAAATGCCACCCGCTGGTAAGTATATTGATTTTAGTTTGGATCCATCTTTAAACACCCATGAACACTGGAATGTTCAAAATCTTGATCTGTATATTAGATTAGATCCTTTATAATATTTATAGAAGAGATTCAATTAAAAAAAAAATCTATAGCTGTAATACTGAGTATAGAAACTATCTGAATTCAAGAGAGAGGTTGCACCAGAGTCAAATAAATCATCACTGAGAACAACAGTATATGACAATATTTAGAGCATAATAGTTGATAAGGCCACTGTAAAAGACTGTTACCTTCCACATCCTCCCACTCATCCTCACTTCCATCTCCATCATCATCTTCATCCATTTCTTTTTTAATAGTTGATTTTCTCTTCATGGTCTCCTTCTGAGAGGGGCTCGGTAAAGCACTATAAAGATTACAAAAGACAACAAAAAAGGCTTTAAGAGTTAGTGTAGTTTGTTTGCTAGTTTGTTTAAAAATTGGAGGAAAACAACATTAAAATAATAGAAAAACAAATACAATATATCTGTATTAAAAATAACAGCTGCAAAGCCTTAAAATATTTGACAAGCAAACTACAAATGCAAACAATGCATCTGTACTTGTAAAGTAAAATATCCTACCATAAATAGAGGTAGAACAGTAAATATAGGGAAATATTCTTCCCAGTGCAGTGTGTAATGTTAGGTCCCCATTCTGTAAGGATCTCCAGGGAGATGGATACCTGCACCCTCAAAAGATCCCAAATCAACAGGGCTCTACATAGATGCAGAGGTTCTGTCTCCATATAATATTTTGCAGGATCAGGGCCTTAAAGAATTCAAGAACTGTTAATCTTGCTGAAGCATCATCAGTATAAAAAGAACAGGAATTAGAACTGTCTGTTTTACTATTTTAGTAAATTTTGTTCAGGTTGGCCAGTGAAACAAGACTGATCAGTTTCACTTCCTGCTATTAGTCCACACAAAAGCTTCTTTGACATTTTTAAATACAAATGTCATAGAATCATAGAAGTGTAGGACTGAAAGGGACCTCAATAGGTCATCTAGTCCAGTCCCCTGCACACAAGGCAGGATTATTACTTCCTTTGTTGCAATTTAAGCCCATTTCTTCTTGTCCTAGGTTACATTCCTCCTCCCTACCCTCATTTAAAGACAAACAAACCTGAATTTTTGGCCTAAATTACTAGGTAACTTCCATATAAAATTTAAATTATTTGCGCTACATAAAACTCGAAAACGTCTCAAATATTAGCTTTCCACCCAGAATGAATTCCAACAGCCTGATCCTGCAAACAACCATACACCTGAATAATTATGCTCAAGTGCATAGTGGAACTATGAGGTTACTAGTGTGAGTAAAGGAACCTGTGTGTATTTGCAAGATCAGGCTCTAACTAAACACATTTAACAGTGAATACAATATTGTCCCAGACTATTATGCTGATGCTGTAGATTAACTTACCGGCACGTTTCCCCTTTGTTTTTTACAGTTATGTTATTTTCCTCCTTCGCTACTGATTTTCCTCCTTTTTGCCTTGAAGATCTACCTGGTAGGCTATGAACTTCAGTGTCACAATCTCCTTTCTTCTTATTTCCACCAAGAACTTTTGAGAGCTTCTTCTTCACACTGGGCTTTTCCTCTTCAAAATCATCTGCAATGGATCAGAGGGGAAAAATACATGTCAAAGAGCGAAATCCTAGCCCCACAGAACTCAGTCAATAATAAAACTCCCATCAACTTCAATGGAGCCAGCACATCACTCACAGGTTGCAGGGGAAAATGCAGGCTTAAAATGAACACACTGCCTATGAGAATATTTTCATAACAAATGTGAAGTGTTTACCAAAAAGTGCATTTGAAGCAAAAGTATCAGGGAAATTTAGCAGCCCAAAATACACAAGATGGACAATACCTGCCCTTACATATGATGGTGGATGAAAAACAAATATTGTTCTCACCTATCTCAAAAGAGTTACTTTTCCCAGACAAGTGGAATTTTGCAAGATGGATTTAAAGCACTTCTGAAGATTCTCCTGTAACAATAGCAAGATGCTTTCCTCATCACAGTGAAACCACTAGCCCACTGTGATGGGTGCACTATGTACATATGAGATTGGATTGATGGGCACAATCCCGTCATGCAATGTGCCAGGTTTTCCTCCTTTTTCAGGATATGGCATGGCTCCACAGAATTTATTTTATTTGGTATCCAGTATATAGGAATAGCTATTTTATATCTATAAGAGGTTTCCAAAGCCACTCTATGTAAGGAAAAAAATGCCAGTTATTTAATCCCTTATGGGTTATTACATATTCCAGGGAGACTGCTGGTGTCCAAGCTGACATACACACTGTTCCTGAAAACACTCACATATATAAGTTACTCTAATCATGCATGTACTCCCTCTGAAGTCAATGCATGAGTAAAAGGGCTATTTGCATGAAGTCACTTATGTGCTTAACTGTGTGCAGGATCAGGCCTACAGATCAATGCATTCTGGGTCAGTATAGCAGAGAAACACCAGCCAATGTACGGTAATTTTGAAGGAGCTGATTTTTTTTTCCAACGCTACATTTACAGTAATTTACTAGCTGAATATTCCTCTGCCTGTGGCTGTCTGACATTCACCTCATTAGTTTGTAATGATCCCACTTTGGAGAAAGCTTTGAAGGTCACTTTTAAGATCCTCTGCATGTATAGAGCTAGCGAGGATTAGGACCTAGATTTTTATTTTCTAATAAAGTAGAGATTATCTGTTATAAAATTACAGCTTCTGGAAGTCTGAGAGAAGCAAGAAAACTGGAGAGATCTCTGTTGACTCTGTTTATCAATTTTACTGAAACAAGCTTTCTTATTTCAAGTCAATTCACATAGGACCAAGCAATTGCAAACCAGTGCAATTGTAAATAAATATCAGAAGCAGAGTTGCCAACTCTTATGATTTTATTGCAAGTCTTGCAGTATCTGCTGCTGAAGGCACAGCAGAACTCACAACCCCGGGGGGAAAATGGGGGGGGGGGGTCTAAGGTACCCCTTTGCACCCTCTTCATACTGGACTGCTATGGAAGCTAGAACGACCCCCAGCGTAACATAGGCAGTCAAGCAAAACTTGAAAATGTGACCCAAATGTACGATAAATAATAAGTAACAACAACACTCCAGAAGGCAAACAAGACGACCTTCTTATGTTTTTACAGTCTCATGATTTTTAAGCCAATCCCATGCATTCTGGGGGCCTGAGTCATGGTTCTGAACATCTGGGGTTGGCAATACTGCATGAATTGGTGGGCATCCACAATGGACCCTATTCCGAGACCAGTAAAATTGGTTCAAATTCAATGAAATTTTTAAAAAACAACCTTGTAGAGAAAATTTACTGAGGAGAGAGGCTTTTGTACTTTAAACATTCCATTTAAAAAAAAAAAAAAAACCACAAAGGTCCCAATCCTGTGAACTGCTCTGTGACACCACACTCCTGAGCCCACAAAGTAGCCTCCTGTCTTTAATAGGGTTTTACATAGACACCAGGGTCCAATAACACTGTATCAAGACCTACACAGATTCCAAAACCATTATTTCTTAAATGGTGCGTTTATGAAAGGCCTGATTTTCTGAGGCTCTTCAGGTATCCTCAACTCTCACTGAACAGGAGTTAAAGGTGCTGAGCACTTTGCAGGACCAAATCCAATATATTGGACAGAGCAGTCACAAAAAAGCAGGACACCATGTGAAAATTTAGGGTCTCTCTCACAAGTTAAGGAATGATACAGATTGCTTGGAACTCTCACCACATCATCTTCTACACCTATGTGAAATCCAGAGAGAAATTATGCGCACGGAAGATGTGGTGAAGGAATAGAAGATACCATAGCATAATATTAATTATGAGCCTGAGTGTTGGTTGCACAAGAAATACAGGATCAGGCCTTAAGATTTTATAGAATTTCTTTCAGTTAGCTTTTTCCACAAGCAGATGTACAATCAATCAAACTCTACTATCATTTGAATTAAGAATGGCCTGAATTCCATGCTTATATTTTACACAGAGGATAATGCCCTAAAGATCTGTTGAAATGACATACATTTACTAAAAGCCACCAGCAACAATCCACCCTAGAACCTTCATTCTTCTTAGCTGCACCTGTCAGACCAAATCATTTGATCCTGCCTTCTTTCATTGTGACAAAGGAAAGGTTTAGAAACCTTGGATTGTCTACCGACAGCAGTAAGCACTTCTCTAAGTTCTAGAGAGGAAACTATCTTGCTTAGGTAACATCTGTATAATTTAAATGAGGCGGACAAAAAAAAGCTAAATCAGCCATGATCTCATGACTACATACTGTATAATAGACAACAGATCAGCAGATGGAGTTAAACACAAACACTACACTATTTAGCGGATATGAAAACAGATTGTGTTTTTAAAGGGGGTATATCTGCTCTTTAAAATATTTCAAAGGCTCTATTCAGCTCTAAACAGACAAATAGAGACAAAAACAATTCTAAATAAACTTTTACTTTTTTTTAACTCCTACAAAAACCCTACAGGAAAACGGATGTCACAGAATGAATGTAGCTAGAAATAAACACTAAGGGGGAAATTTGGTTTGTTCTTCACAATCTAATTAGAAATGCACTTTGGACAGCAGGCCAAAGGCTTGCAAAAACGGTAACATTTAAATGAGGGGAAAGTCCAAAAAATCAAGTGAGATTTTAAATGTCCTACAGAAATATGGTACAAAAAATCCTTCATCAGCATAGAGGGAGCATTTTAAAGTCATTTTTAAAGTAATAACAAAGGAGCATGTTGGGGGAAAGTGGCAATCTCCCTCCCCCACTCTGCAATCTGGTGCCAGGTGCTGCTTCGCCTTCATTTTATATTCTCCATGATGCTTATGCAACAGCTTGTAACAGGCTCTGGCCAAGAGAGAGTCTATTTCTACACTCACCCTCTGGTTCTTGCCTGTGAATCTGGGGGGCCCTGGTGGCTGCTGCAGCAGGCTCTCCCTTTAATTTCTTGCTGGCAGTCTCTTGCTGCAGGGAACCTTTGCGCTTCTTTCCCATGCTGTTTCCTCTTCAAAGCTGCGTCTTTCAAGGGGTGCAACCAGAGACCGGCGGGGGACACAAAGCAAACACGGCGGAGGTGAAGGCAGCCCGCTCCTCCTTTGGCAAGGCCTTTCCACGCTTTCCCCGCCTCCGAAGAGCATGTGCCCCCGAAGTCTCCCGTAGCCGCAGGGAGGCCCTGGGAAGGCCGGGCTGGCACAGCCGGCTCCTACCTCTGCTCTCGCCTCCCCTTCTGCCTGACGTCTCTTCCGGCCCGGCCGGCTGGGCTGCAGCCCGCAAGGGCGGGAGACAGCGCCCGTCACATCCCACTTGCGCAAAGCTGCCTAGGGCAGGATGGCGGGGCGGCCGTTGTTCTGTGCGGGGCGCTGCAGGGGCCCGTTGGGCGGTGCTCACTCGTGGCCCCTTCTTGGCAGAGGTTGTTCCCATTGTGTCCGCTCCGCCCCAGTCCGGGCGAGCGCCGTGTGCCCATTGCCTGCCCCCCAGGAGTGACTGCGGGCAGGGGCTAGCGAGCTACCCCGGTCACACGTGCCGGTCGCCCGGCTGAACAGCCCCGAGGCGGCCTCGCACTAACGCGTCCCCCGTGCGCCTGCCGGAGGGCAACGCTGCTGAAGCACTTGGCACGGCCACTGCGGGGCAGACAGGCCTCGGGCTGCCCCACGCTGGCCGCTCCTGCGCCTACTGAGGCCGTTATAAAGTAATTCCAAAGGAGCCTCAGTTTGCCCATCTGTAACGTGGGTCTACCAGTATTTGCTTCCCTTCGCCACGCCCTTTGGGAGCCCAGCGCTACACCCTACCTATCCCCCTGTGGCGGTCAGGGGAGCGGGGAAACTGAGGCCCAGTGACCGGCCCTGTTCGCATAGAGCGTCTAGGGCAGAACAACGGGGGGGGAGGGGGTTGGGGAACCATTGAGAACAAGCCTGGGCGCCCCCTGGCTTCTCTCTCCCTCGCCCTGCCTGTGGGGCGGGCCCAGACAGCGCCTGCCCCGCCCCTCCCGCCAGGCCCCGCCTCTGCCAGCCTGGGTCGACGAACGGCGCAACTGCCCCGCCCTCGCTTGGAGGCCGCGCCACGCCTCCTCCCCGACGCAACGCGTGGCGCCACCCCCCTCCGTTCCTACGCGCCGACTCGCCGGCGCCTCCCTGAGGGGTGACAGAGTCTCGCGAGAGGAGGCGGGGCTGGCGTTTGAAAGATGGCGGACGAAGTGGACCAGGTGAGCGACTCGCCCCTTTCTCACTGTTTGGCGGGAGCCACGTTTGGGGCCCGTGCGTGGGGTCGAGCGAGGCTCTCCCCTTCCTCCAGAGGCTGGGTCCCCTCTCCTGGGGATTCCCCCCGTCAGCGGGGTCGCCCTCCCGCCTGGTCGCTGTCGCTACAAGCCCCCTCTCTTACTCAGCTTCTCCCCTGCTCGGACCGTGCCGGGGCGGTTAATGAATGAGGCTCACCGGGGGGCGGGGGGGTCCCCTCACTGTTTGCTCTCCCCAGTGTCCCCTGTCTCAGCCCGCCCCAGCTTGCCTCAGACGCTCACTCTCTAGCTGAACTGCGGCCCTCCAGCAAAGAAGCGCTGGATACAGCCCCCTCCAGAGCAGCGGCCCCCAACCTTTTTATGCCCCAAATCACTTTTTGAATGTAAGGGATCTACCCCCCCCCTTTTCCCAAAGCCCTGCCCTGCTCACTCCGTCCCGCCGTTTCTCCCTCGCTGCTTTCCCCTCATTCGCTTTCACCAGGCTGGGGCAGAGGGTTGGGAGAGGCTGTGGGCTCTGGGCTGAGGGGTTTGCAGTGTCGGAGGGGGCTCCGGGGTGGGGCAGGGAGCTGGAGTGCAGAAAAGGGTGTGGGATCTCGGAGGGAGTTTGGGTGCAGGAGGGGCTCTGGGCTGGGGCAGAGAGTTGGGGTGCAGGTTTGGAGAGGGAGTTAGAGCTGGGGTAGAGGGTTGGGGTGCAGGAGGAGGTGTGGGGTACTGGCTTTGGGAGGGGGCTGGGAGTTGGGGCACGGCCTCCCACCAGGCAGCACTTACTTTGGGCAGCTCCCAGTCGGCAGTGCAGTGAGGCTAAGGCAGGATCCCTGACCCCATGCCACTCCTAGAAGGGGCCAATGTGCCCCTGCGGCCCCTGGGGGAGGGGAGGGCATGTTGCTCTGTGCACTGTCGCTCTCTGCAAGCACCACCCCAGCCGCTCCCATTGGCCAAAGCTCCCTGCTACTGGTCAATGGGAGCTTCAGAGGTGGTGCTTGCAGGCAGGAGCGGTGTGGGGAGGGAGACACCCCCCATCCATGGGGCCCGCTGTAGCCGGAGATCGCTATCGACTGGGAGATTCTCTAGGATTGGTGACCACTGCTTCAGAGCATGCCTCCACCACTCTTCAGTCCTTGCTCAACCAGAGGGACTTGCTCAAGAGTGACATGAGATGCTTTTTTTCCCCTGAATTAGTAAGCTAAGGCAGAACAGAAAAAGGATAGTTGCCTTCAACTACCTGAAGAGGGGGTTCCAAAGAGGATGGAGCTAGGCTGTTCTCAGGGGTGGCAGATGACAGAACAAGGAGCAATGGTCTCAAGTTGTAGTGTGGGAAGTCTAGGTTGGATATTAGGAAGAACGATTTCACTAGGAGGGTGGTGAAGCACTGGAATGGGTTACCGAGGGATGTAGTAGAATTTCCATCCTTAGAGGTTTTTAAGGCCTGGGTGGACAAAGCCCTGGCTGGGATGATTTGGTTGGGATTGGTCCTGCTTTGAGCAGAGGGTTGGACTAGATGACCTCCTTAGGTTTCCTCCTAATCCGCTATGATTCTATGTCAGAGTGGAGGCATGACATAAAGAAATAGCAGAAAGCTGCAACCTTTGACGTGAGGCAGACTGAATGTTCCCTATGGAGCAGCAAATCTTTAACCTCTCACTACTGCGTTTTACATCAGAATTTTTTCCTTTGTTTCAGTCTTTACTATGATCTTTACTTTATTAAAAAATAAAAATCTAACTTGCGTTGTTCTTTGTGGTCTTAGTGCCATTTCAGTGCTGTTTTATGTCTCCTGGAACCTCAGTATTGGCAGTGCTATTATCAAGCTTAAGAAATACATGGCCTTGTTTCCTACTTTTATTGCAGTTTGTTTTGTTAAAAATGAAGCTGAAGGAATAATTGTGAAGGAATATAAAATACAGGACACTTACCCTGTAGACCCCAATGCATTATCTCTTTGGGGCAAGGACCACCATTTTGTTCTGTTTGCACAATGCTTAGGACAGAGGGGTCCTGGTTCATGACTAGAGCTGCTATGTGCTACAATAATACAAATAATAATTATCCACCAATGAGAACAGCATAGTCAGTGACAGTGTAAGCTTCTCTACATCCCCTGCCAAGGTATCTCAGACCTGACCGTGCAAGCTCAACTTTGAGGGTGAAAGGCATATTTGGTTCCCTTTCTGTTCAGGTTTCTGGCCTGTCACTAAGGCTGCCAGTAAACGGTACCAATTGTGGTGGTAGTGCCTGTCCACTAGGAAGTGGACTGAAATTCGTGTCACTTCATACTGGCCACCAAATGCTCATCTTATGGTAATGATTTTTGATTGTTACCAGCTTGGGTTGGATCAAATGACTGAGATGAAGGTGAAGGGTACTTTATCCTATCCCTGAGAGAGAGAGAGAGACACTGCTTTTGAACATAAGTTATTGTGAAAACTGCTTTCTGTTTTTTTAGCAACAAACAACAAATACTGTAGAGGAGCCACTGGATCTGATCAGACTCAGTCTAGATGAACGAATATATGTGAAAATGAGGAATGACCGAGAACTTCGAGGTAGATTACATGTAAGTGAAACACTGGAAAGATTTAACACTGGTGTACTTTTAACTATGAACAGTAGATATAAAAGTCAAGGTAACTTATACTCATAAAGGTTGGTTGCTTTGTGGCATTCCATTCAAGTTCATTTTTACGATCTATTTAAAGTGTGTAGAAGTTTTTTTTTGTGCCTGACACATTTTCTGAGCATTTCTTGGTATCCGAGTATGGGTACCTGTAAAAGGTATAAATCCTTGTCTTTTATTCTGTTCTTAGAATGACAAGGTGCTGGATTTTCTTTTCTGCCATTACCAGTTGTCTTTACAACATGATGGTTTAGGAAAAATCTAGTTTAAACTACTTTAGAGCAGTGTCGCTTAGTGGATAGAACTCAGGACTGGAACTCAGCACACTTGGGTTTGTTTCTTGCCTCTGCCACTGACCTCCTGAGTGACCTTGGGCAAGTCACTTCAGCTCTATATACTGCAGTTTCCCATCTGTAAAATAGGGATAATGATACCAACCATTTTATAAAGCACTTTGAAATCTACCGATGAAAAGAGCTTTATAAAAAGTAGGTATTGAAACATTCTCTAAAAATAATGGTATTTGGGCTCAGGCTGATATCTACAGAAGTCTAGTCTGTATTCAAGCAACTTTCAGTGATAATGACATGTCCCTTACTCTCACAAGTTGATATCTGGCTTTTTGTCAGTCAAAGCATCCCTCCTGAACGCTGCAATGTGGTATAGTCCTCACCTTCAAAGTCCCAAATGGGCTATCCTTGAAATGGCTTCAGCACCAGTGTGGTTTATGGCATGTTGGTGTAATGTGTTGAGAATGGCCGTGTTAGTCTGTATTCGCAAAAAGAAAAGGAGTACTTGTGGCACCTTAGAGACTAACCAATTTATTTGAGCATGAGCTTTCGTGAGCTACAGCTCACTTCATCAACTTCTTCATCAACTTCATCAACATCTGATGAAGTGAGCTGTAGCTCACGAAAGCTCATGCTCAAATAAATTGGTTAGTCTCTAAGGTGCCACAAGTACTCCTTTTCTTTTTGTGTTGAGAATGGTCATCTCTGATTAGGCCTTTTGAGCGCTATGCTGGGTTGGCCCCAGGTAGATCCAGTTTCAGTGGGCATACTGGAGATTAGGGATGTAAAAGGTTAACCGGTAAGCGTAGTCTTACCAGTTAACCGCTAACCTCAGCTGGGCTGAGCGGGGCTAGCTGGGCTGAGCGGGGCTAGCTGCGCTGCCCGCAGCAGCCTGAGCCATGTTGGCCATATGGGCCCCAACTGCTTTAAACGGTTAACCGTTTAAATGACATTTTTAAATCATGTAAATGGTTAACTTTTTAAACTGTATTCACACCCCTAGTGGAGATGATTGTGTGGATTTTTACTGTTCATACACGACTAAATTAAGAGAGCCACTTTAAGGCCTTTGCCTAGGTTCTTTTATGACATCTTGAAAGCTTCAAATCTTCAAAGCACAGAAGTAAGGGTGGCAATACCACAACCTCCTATAATAGCCTTGCAACCCCACCCCCACAACCCCATTTTGGGTTGAGACCCCTACGGTTACAACACCCTGAAATTTCAGTTTTAAATATCTAAAACCAATAAATTTATGATTTTAAAAATCATATTACCATGAAATTCACCAGAATGGAACCTGAATTTGGTAGGGCCCTACCTATATAACTTTAGTAATCTTAAACCTGTGCAACTATAATTTGGTAAAAGTATGTGACAGCTGAAACAACTATTTGAAAGAAAATTAATTTGTAAAAAGAAAACAGTTGTACTGTGTTCACTAGTGCAGGTGAAATTAACACTCCAGTTAAAATACTGGTATATTTGACAGTCAAAGCAATTGATTATTCATGAGTCCAAGTTGAAATACACTAAGAAAAGTTATGTTCATTTTAGTTAGTTTGTATTTGAACTGCTTTGATCTACAAAGATTTAAACACTTTTTTGTTGTATGTGGTACAGATTATAAAGAAAATAATTGAAACTGGTCTCATTCGCACAGGCTTATGATCAGCACTTAAATATGATTTTGGGTGATGTTGAAGAGACTGTGACAACGATAGAGATTGATGAGGAAACCTATGAAGAGATTTATAAAGTAAGGGTTTAAATGTATTTGTGGTTGAGAAAAGAAAAACTGAAAGTACTTTCTAAATTAAATGTTTTATCTAAAAAACTTAAAATTGACAGATGAAAATTGATTTTTGCTAGCTAGATTTGAGCAGGACTTGATTTAAAGCAACTTCAGGCAAATTGTTATCAAAGTAAAAGCTACAGCAAACCTGCCTGCTAACTGTATTGCTCTTTTCAGTGTGTGGATAAGACTCTAAGTTGTATTTCCTCAAAACTTGCTTTTTATGAACCTTTGATATCTCTTTCTTTGAGCACGAATTTAAAGCTGGTTACATTTCTCAGATGCGTTGTGTAAATTACGTTTTCCTTTCCTTCCACTTAGTCTACCAAGAGGAATATTCCAATGCTTTTTGTCAGAGGTGACGGCGTTGTGCTTGTAGCTCCCCCGCTGAGGGTTGGCTGAAGCTACAAAGGATTTGCCCTGGTTGGAAGCTGCTCGCCTTGAGATAAGGCTCCTGTTCAGCTCACGCTTCTGTGTAAAACTCTGCATATTTTTGTATGATATTGTTGGTTTGTGTTTTGTTTTTGTTTTTTCGTACCTCCTTGGCATGTGGATCTTTGAAAATAACCCTCAAAAATGACGAAAGACAACGGTGTGAGACAGTTTAGTTTTCAAAGAGTAAATTTAAATGCTATAATACAGGTGTCCGTCAAATCAGTAAATTAATCTATTCAGTTTTGCAATCTTGGCAATTGCTGAGTTCTGAATTTTTTTTTAAATAAATATGGTTTATCTTTTGGATTATTGATTTGTCATCAATTTTTGGTATATAAAAATAACCTTCAACATGCATCGTATTTACAAGTTACAACTTATTGTGGAATTAAATGCACTTATAGTTATTTTATGGAAGAGGTTAATTTTTTTTATGTTGCATTGCATCTTTGTTTCCTCTAATTTGCAAGGGTTGCAGCTTGTACTGACTCTTTATACAGGGCACTGTTGTATCAGTCATACAGAGGTGGCTGTTTTGTGCTCAGTTTCTTAACATGTATCCTTGTGTATGCACATACCATTCATGATTTCTAAAGCATGGAGTCTTCTGCTTTACACTGGGATAGTCCTAGTAACTAGTATCCAAAATCAGTTTTGAAAGGATTTGTTGTCTGAATATCAACCATTTGTGTTGTCCAATTTGTATAGGTAGTCACCAGTGTCTTGCAGTCTAATTGGAAGGTGTGATCCTGGTAAATGAAGGGAACTTGCTTTCTTTAGACTCTTAAACCTAGCAAGCACTGACGCATGGGAGTCGTAGCATCTGTGTCTGAAATTGTGGCTTTGTTTAAGCCACAGTGCATAGCAGTTTCTGCAAGACCATTAATACCCATCTGTAAAATGGGAATCATGATACCAACCAAATTTGTAAAGCGCTTTGAGATCTACTATTGAAAAGGACTGTATGAGAGCTAGGTATCTATGCAATTTATGAGTTATAAAAGGCCAGCTACCTAATTGGGGTATATTTCCCATTTCAATAAATTTCTCTGGGCTAGATTGAGGATGCTGGTTCTGTACTGGGCCTGTTTCTCAAATAGTGTATGTTTAGCATTTTAGTTTATAATATTTGCCAGTACAAGCTGCTGTCCTGAATAGCTTTCTCCTAGAAGTGAACATCCTTTCTGATCTACAGTACCCCTAGTTTATGTGGCCAGAGTAATAAGAGTGCCGGATGTGTGAGACTCTACTTCTGGGTTTGTATTCTAAAAAGAGAAAATGCTGCCTTTTGTGCCAAGGATTGTCAAGAACCTCCAGGTTGCATCTGTTCTGTATGTTTCTGCTCCCCTCATTTCAAGAGAACCTGGGCAGAAAGCCAGTTATAGTTTCAGTGGAATATCTCACCTTAACTTTTCTGTATTTTTCATGATATGAGGAGCTCTCGTATGATTTTCCTACATTTACAGTGAGAGGTGTATCTTCAAGTATGTGAAATGGAAACAATAGCTGAAACGAAGTTCAAATTACTGCAGGTAACTACAGTGCATTAATTATGCCATTTAAAAAATAGAGTCTTCTGTTGACAGCCGTAGAACTTTTAGAATGTGGTGCAAAGAACATGCTAGGTAGGCAAATTGTTCTAGTCCTCTCCACATGCAAGAATAGTTAATCTAAGAATAATGCTTTTGTGTTTAGGCCCCTCATGTAGCCTTATATGCTCTCTTCTACTGAAGGGAAAGGGAGCAGAACAAGGTTGGTGGAGAAGGGAACCAGTGACTTTGTAGCAAGCTTCCCTCTCTGTGCTGTGTTTGATTATTGCCTTGGAAGCTCTGCTGCTCTAAGTCAACTCTGTTGTGAGGTAAGGAGAGCAGCTGCAGTCCATGACCTACATTCATATCCGTGCATGAGTTAATGCTGTTCAAGTTGCACTGACTCCCATTCACTACCTGTATTGCCTTTGATGAGGTGTAGGATGCCCTGCTCCCATGTGCAGTTGTGGAGAGCTCCTCTTATGGAAGAGTCTGCAGCTTCCTTTTACTACTGATCTACAGTGGAGGCAATATGCCCCATTTCCACTGTGGTTTTCAAACCTTTCCTGCAGGTGAACCTCATTCAGCACAGCAGACTAGGAAATGCTCATAACATGTAAACATCTAACCTTCCTCACTTAATGGCTTCTTCTGGTGCAGTGCAACTCTGCCTTATTCCTGTCTGCTGCTGGTATTTAATGTGGTGTTTCAAAACAGGTGCAGCACTTCCTGCCAATTGGCCCCAAAAGGCCTCTCCATAGGATGGGTGTTCGGTTTACAACTGCTTCTTCCCCCATGACTGTTTGTCTGTGATTTTTCTGTGTAGATTAATTTGAAGCTGATCTTTGAATTTTAACTCACCCAAAACACTAGATGGTGCTCTGTTCCCTCAGGTTTAAGCTTGATTCACCTTGCCTGATTTTATCAGTGATGTATATTTGAGCTGTGCCTATATTTCTCAAATTAGTCATTTGTCTTTAATTTAAAACTGCCATCAAATGTGATTCTAATTACTTATGCTGAGCAGGAGAGTTAGACATCCAAATATGTCTTGATATTTACATAGGCACAAATGACTTCAGGGGCAGAGTAAATATAAAACAGTTTAGTACATGTGCCCTGCATTCATAGGCATAGTTTGACTTCTATATTTGGGGGGACAGCTCCAGTCAGGCCAATGGGACCGTGCGTGGGGGGCAAATTCCATGGCTGCCCAAGGTTTGCAGTTCGGGGCAGGGGGCAACGTCCCCTTCCGCCCCCTCCTTCCACCCCATGCCTGCATTATGACTGATTCAAACTCCTGAAATCCTGACTGGCTACTTTGCTAATAGCACCAGTGAAACAAGTACACCATTTAAAAAACAATTGTGGTTAACAGCTTAGCTTGAAGAACGGCAGCACAGAAAGCATGCATGTGCCAGTTGTGCCTATCACCACCATTGACTTCAGTGTTCTGTAGAGAACCAGCCTTGGTGTGATTAAAGCTCAGCATTAGAAACAGGTTAAGCTTCTGAGTGTACATATATCAAATTCTGTTTAAAACATGACAAACACTTGTTATTTCCAGTTACTGTCAACATATTGTTCTTTATTTTCTTTCTGAGCCGATGGAAATGGCTTGGATCAAATCTGGCTTTTTGAAGGAGGAAGGACCAGCATTAAACATTCAGTTGATAACTCTTACCTACAGACAGATTGTATAGGCTATGTTTTGGTTCACCAGAGTTTCTCATTCTGTATCTAAGGTAGGCTCTACTTCCACACTATACTGTCAGAAATATAATTAAGGTGGGGAGGGGCTATGGGTAGGATAGCCTTCATCTTTTAAATATCCTTCCTCAAATCTGGGTTAGATTACATGTGAGTTTGGGTGGGCTAAGTCTGTTACCTCATTATCATTATGGCAGGATTGGTACTCCCTGCAAAGGAGAGATTTGGCTTGAATAGTAAGGGTACATAGTACAGGTGGGTTAATGTGTTGCAATGGCAGAGCTATGCAGGGGCTCAGGCATAGAATAGCAAAGGAGAAATGTGCATGTCATCCACAACAGGGAAGTTTGCAAAGCACTTGGCTGCACAATGCTGTGCTCCAGGTTTCTAAAGAGGATGTTCTTTTTATATACTAAACAAAAAGAATGGGAAAGGCAAATAGAAAGTTCAAATGAAAAATGATAATATATAAGCCAAATTTTTATGCAGGATGAAGGGGGGGAAACAAAGATGGGTGAAAGGAAGGGACTAGATGATGTGGCCTGGAGAGGGAAACAAACTATTGAAGGAAAGAGGTGCAGTTACCTGCTTCTGAGGTAAATTTTGCATTGCTACCTAAATATGTTTGAACGAGAGAACGGCCCACTTTCAAAATTTGGATCACCTGGCCTTTTGGGAAAATGACTAACTGCCTCTGGGGGCAGAATAAGGTATTTCAGAAAATTCTGCCTAATCCTATGAAAAGATTTGGTGGGAATCACTTATTCAAATGAGCACTTTCTTTGGGGCAAAATTCTCTTCTACTATCCACAGGACTTCTCTTGACTGCACCACGCATGGAGGATAATAGAATAGTGGAATCTAAACCTACTGTGTGAATCAGAAGGGCGAATTTGACCCTTAGTGCATATAATGCTTTATAGTCAATAATACACATTTGTATTGCAATTACTAAAATAGTTTAAACTTTAGAAAGAAAGCATTAACATTTTTGGACCTCAAATGATTATTTCTGGAGATATATGAAATATTTTGCAGTGGGCAAGGTCCTCAGCTGTAGTAAATTGGCATAGCACCACTGACTTCAATGAAGCTTTATCTGACTTTTGCAAGCTAAGGGTCTGGCCTTATAACTTTTATGTAGATATGCTATTGTATATTTTAGATTGTGAACTCTTTGGGGGCACAGAGCTAGTCTTTGTCTAATACCGGGTACAGCCCTAATGCTATTATATAAATAATAATTCTGCATCTCTAGTTTCTTCTTAAATTTTAAAACTAATTGTTCATTATTATTATACTTTATTCATCTGACACCTTAGCAACAGAGTGCTTTACAAGCATACCTTGCTCAAATTATAGCCGGTTGAATCATGTAATCCAACCCCTTGCCAATACAGCATTGCTCTTTACAATATATTCTCTAATAATTGCCTAGTCCACTTTTAAATGACCCAACCAATGGGGCTTCATCACTTCCTTGGGAATATTATTTATGGACTGATTGTAGTCACAGACTTAGCCAGTGGCAGCACATGGCTCCTCATTTAAAGGGACTCTATGGCAGCCCTGGTCTGTCTTGATCTCCCAGTAGCAAGCCATTTCTCTCCAGCTGGTGCACCTTTGTCATAACACCCCACTGCTCAATTGAAGGGGTGGAGGAGGTGTTCTCTCGGTGGAGGATCTCTAATTTGGGATTGGGTGGGTGCAAAATCCTATAGCTGTCAAGGGTGCTGATGCATTAAGGGATCCTCCATCATTCACTGTCTAACAGACCTCACAACTGAGACACTTTCCTTGCAATTTTAAATTTTCCTTTGCTCTAATTTCATTTTATGAACTTCTTTGGGCAACAAAATCCCCACAAATGCCACACAAGTCATTACGCCAAATGTGTTTGTGAGTGTATCGCTCAACACAAAATGCTTGTCTAAAATTTTGTCATGAATCACTTATTGGCTTCCCCAATGCACTCTATGTAAATTACAGAGAACCTTGATAAAAACAGTTGTTTGATGAAACTGAGATTCTCTCCTTTATAAACTCTTAATTTAAAAGACTCGTAATTCTGAGCATCAGCCTAACTGTAGCTGTGTACCCAGTCTTCCTCTAGACCTTCAAATTATGATTGTAGGGAAGAAACTTGAACCAGGGAAAGGGTGTACTTTAATTCATCTCTGCATCAGGTGACTCTGACTTTGTCATGTTCATCCTTAACAATTAATTGCTATAATCATGTTTCTTCCTAACATCATAAAAGTTGACAGTTTGTTTTTCTTTTCTTTACATAGCAGTGACACAGGTTAGGCACAATTAAAGGAACATGGTTTAATTTTTTTGCCTCAAATAATTCCTGTGGCTTCCATCTCAGACTGTGGCCCTTGCCGTCAGAAAGTCTGTGAAATGATTTGCTATGTTCTAGATTGTCCACTTCCAGGACTTTAAAGTAAAATTGCTACCTCTTCCAGGTGTATAGATGTTGCATGCTTCTGATTAGCAGAAATCTGGGGAAGAACTGAAGTGTTAACAAGTATGGAAGCTAATCTGATTTGTCTTAAATTAGATATGTTTATGATACATTCCTCCAGGCTAAATTTTAGTTGCCTGCTTAATTAAGGCAAGAGAGGAAGTTCCCGTGCAAACCAACAGAAGACACTATATTAAAATTAAACAGTTCTTAACAGGGTCCTTATAATATACTAGTTAGAGTAGCCATAGATCACTATTGCCCTCTGCTGGTGCAATTCAAACCTGCTCAAGTGTTATGTTGCTTTCTAATGGCTGCTCTACATATATGCTAAATGACTTAATACTGGTACTGGTAAATGGAAATTCTCCTTATAGTCAAATGGAAAGATTTGTAGCAATTACTTGTCCTGGCTTCAGTCCCCAAACCACATCTGTAAGCTTAAATGAAAACCATTGTGTCCTTTTCTTTCATGTGTGAAAATGTGGGTGAGGTAATATTTTATTGGATCAACTGCTGCTGGTGAGAGAGACAAACTTTCGAGCTTATATATTTCAAGGGACCATTCAAGGTGAAGTAGTCCGAAAACACCTCTCCAGTTGTAGGAGGGGGAAGTGTGGGGGGGAGGGGTAGGTTGGGAGGGCAGGGGTAAGTGGATTATAGATTGTTGTAATAAGACATAAATCCTGTGACTTCATTCAGTCCATGATTTTTAGTATCCAGTGTGGCAAGGCACCGCCTCTGCCTCAGCAGGCTCAGTGCTTCCCCCTCTGGCAGTGAGCACCTAGGGTAAGTCAGCCTCCACTCTGGAGGGTGTTTACTCTCCCACTTGGCAGTTTATTTCCCGGTATTCTCTAGAGAAGCCTGTGGTGGGCTTGATGGAATGCCCCCTGCCAAAAAAAAACACACACAAAAACAAAAAAAAACCAATTCCAACTGAAGACAAAGGGAAAATATCTTTTCTTCCCCTCACTCTGAGGATGGATGGCCTTGTTATTGGCTCTGGGGTGCCAGCCCTTCCCACGGCAGACAGTCTGTTTTGTAGCTTCCCCTGTAAGGAAGAGAGCAGCCCTCCATCCTGGAGCAACCTTTCTTCCTTATTCCTACTAGCCCCGCAGCAGCTTGTCTCGCTATCCCCTTCTCTCACCTGAGGAAGAGTTTTTAAAGGTCTCAGGCAGCCCTTAATTGGACTCAGGAGTCCTGAATTGGCCTGAGGTAAACCCCTTCTCGGCTTATGGGGAAAAAGGCCTTTATCATTCTGGTGCTAATATATATGCCTTCCACCACCCTCTTATAGCTGCCCAGGCTGACTTTGGCATACTAGCATCTAGCCAAGTTATGAGTTTAAGCTTCCAAGCTCATCTTTGGAAGATGTTGTGTAGGTCTCCTTTGAGGATGGGAATGAGAGCTCAGATAGAGAGTGATCGCTGTATGAAAAGCATACACCTACAGGTGATATGGTGGTTATGTCTTCTATAATTTTCTATGCGAGTTCATTCGAGAGGATAGTGATTGTCTTGTTTCACCCACATAGTAGTTGTTCTCTTTCTACAGCTGGTTAACTGCAGCACAAAGAGATGAAGTGACTTGCCAATGTAGAAAGCAAAGATCTGCTGATTCCTGATCCAGTGCTTTATCCACTGGACCATGCTGCTGTGTCCTTTAATATAAGGCAGCATCTTGTAATCTCTAATTCCTATTTGAAAAGGAGGCAAATCCTTCACCTTATTCAATACTAGTGATTCTTTTGTCTGATTAACACAGAAGAACTTTTAGGAAAGTAAACAAAAACATTGAACTAATCTCTCTGGCTCTTTCTGTTGTAGCCAAAGGCTAGTAAGAGTGTTGTCAGCTGCAGCATACTCTGATTGCAGCTGATATAGTCATTCATTTGTGCTTCTCACTCTTCTGACTCATAAGCAGCCAAGGAGGGAGAGCAATCATGAGCATCAGTAAGCACTTGACAAACATCTGCATAGTGATAAAGTTTCTATGGACACTGCACTGATTTCAAAGAAGTGATGTCTGATGGAGTGGGAATCATGGGCAGCCTAGATCTATCACATTAAGCAAATCTCTGAAGCTCTATATAAACTATATACGTAAGAGACAGCTGCTTTCTCAATCTGAACATAATGCTTACGCACCGAAATGCGATGCATGAGGCTGGTGTGACGTTCATGGGGCCCCAAGCAAAAGCAGGGCTCCAGTCTCCCACAGTGGGGAAGGGAAGGAATTATGTAACAAACTGCCTTCTTCTCGGATCCTGTTGCTAAAGAAGAGATCAGCCAGAAGATTGCCTCCCCAGTCCTTTTCTGATACTGAAAGAGAAGATGAGGGAGTGAAAGGTGTCAACTTTCTTTTAGCTGCTCCAAAGGGAGATGTGACAAGCTCCTGAGTTGCAGAACATGCACTGAACCAGTTCTCAGATTGCTTGGCTTGTGCTTAAAGTAGCCCTTCATAGGAATGGCCCTACTGGGTCAGACCAAAGGTCCATCTAGCCCAGTATCCTGTCTTCCAACAGTGGCCAGTGCCAGGTGCCCCAGAGGGAATGAACAGAACAGGTAATCATCAAGTGATCCATCCCCTGTCACTCATTCCCAGCTTCTGGCAATCAGAGGCTAGGGACACCATCCCTGCCTATCCTGGCTAATAGCCATTGATGGACCTATCATCCATGAATTTATCAAGTTCTTTTTTGAATCTTCTTATGGTCTTGGCCATCACAACATCCTCTGGCAAGGAGTTCCACAGGTTGACTGTACTGTTCCACAGGTTCTCTGTGGAAGCAACCGTCATATCTCGTTCACACTTTATCCTTTTAACACTTTATTTTTTCTGGTTACAGTTAATGATAGCTGAACCTCTGAAGCTGTGACATTTCAGTTCCAAAGAATATCCAGATTTTTGGAAGCCTCTCTGAGCCTCCAGCTTGGAAATCTGGCTTCCTTGTGAGAGCCATTGATACGACAGAAATAGCTTTCTTGCTGCTTCTGCTTCTAGTTGGAGATGAGGCCAACCCTCCCTCCCACCCACACACTTACCTGATCAGAGAGATCCTGCATTTTGGGGAAATTTGAAATCAAACCCAATTTTGCCACTTGAAACCATGATATTGGGGGCACATGATTTTTTAAAAATGCAGAAATCACCAAATGTGTATGAGCTTTAAAAGTAAATCATTCAAATTAAGTGTGGGGTGAAGGTTCACGCAGGGTATTTTATTTATTTCATCCAAGCCTATTCACCCATCTCTAGTCGCAACAGAAATGTGAAAATCTTGCAGCAAGATATTACAAACAGAGCATGAAAATACATGATGTAAATAGCCAATTTGCCTTGAGCACTTTTTCTCTTCCATAAGGCCTTGTTGCATAACTGTTCCCTTCGGTGTCTCTCTTGTGTTTATGAGCTGGATATTTGTGAGGAAATAATCAGAACATTTTCCACTTTAAGGGACCAGTAGGCCCTTGGGAATTTTGAGAGGTTTGAGGCAATAGCAGGCAGATTAGCAGGGGCTGGTCTCCATTGGGTCACTAGCCTAAGTTTCCTGCAAATAAAGATTTGTTTTGCCAGTTTGCGTAAGGGTGGGATATACTCTGTGTTTTGCTATGCTGAAAGCCTGATGCTGTCTGGCTCAGGGCAAGGGGCAGCAAGATTGTCTCACCTCTTGCTTTGGTATTAAATCATCCTACGGATAGACAATTCCTGACCATCACCTTGTACCTTGGAGGGGTTCCTTCTCAGTTTTAGATTGCTCAGAAAAATGCTAGAGTAGAGTAGCAGCCAGTTTACAGAGATGAAGAGCCCTCACGTGAATAATAATACTAAGGACTTATGCACACTTCATCCATAAACATGAAAGCATTTTACAAAGGTAACCATCATTATGTCAGTTTTTATAGATAGGGTAAATGAGGCACCCAGATTAAAGGACTTGCCCAAAATCACATAGTGAGTCAGTGGCAGAGCTGGGAGTAGAACCCAGATCCAGTGTCCGTAATTGGCACCACTGCCTTCCTCAAGAGAAGTCCTACTGAGTCTTTCATGTAAGGGCTGCATTATTAGGTGCCATGTGATTCATTGTGGAATTTAAAAGTTTAA
Organism: Caretta caretta; assembly: GCF_965140235.1. Taxonomy (NCBI): domain Eukaryota; kingdom Metazoa; phylum Chordata; order Testudines; family Cheloniidae; genus Caretta; species Caretta caretta. Next base: position 20,933,153 of record NC_134212.1, on the reverse strand, counting down.
AGGACCTGGAGCTACACTCCTTACAAATTACTGAAGCCACAGTTTTGTATTAGAGCTTCAGTTGGCACCCAGATACCATTGTACTGGGGCCAAGGTTGTTCAAGAGCTAGCCCTGCCTATTTTTCAGATCTCTTTTTGGGTAACTGATCTGTTTTGGAATCAGAACTCTGAGCCTCAATTTTCAAGAGTTAATTTGTCTGTCAAAAGTCAGTTAGTGGTGGAACTTGTCATGCAAATAAAACAGCGGAAAATTCTATCTTCCAGCTACATCTGTGTGGATTGTGCTGGGCAACCCTTTCTCCTCCTCTTCTATACATCTTCTCTAACTAGCCCCATGCAAAGGAAAGAATGGTAAGAGATCATCAATATGGCTGCGTCAAGAGCTCTTTACAGACCTGCAAATAAATTTTAAAAAAGTGGAAACAATGACAATTGCTAAGAATGGGTATAAACGAATAGCACAAGCCGGTAAGGACGAAATCAGAAAGGCTAAAGGCAAAAAAATGACTTACAACTAGCAAGGAAAAGAATAGGTTCTATAAATACATTAGGACTAAGAGAATAATGGGGAAAAGAGTAGGCCCCTTACTTAATGAGGGAAGGAGAGCTAATAACAGATCATATAGAAGATGCTGAAGTGAAGTGCTCAGCTTTGCTAAAAAAAAAAAAAAAAAAAAAGTTAATGGTGACCATATGCTTAGCACAATTAATATTAACAAGGGAGAAGGATCTCACATCAAAACAAGGAAAGAACAAATTAAAGAATACTTAGATAAGTTAGATGGTCTTAAGTTGGCAGGGCCTGATGAAATTCACCCTAGAGTATACATAAACTAGCTGAAGCACTCTGAGCCGTTAGCGATTATTTTTGATAACTCATGAAAGGCAGACATGGTCCTAAACAGGGTCATCCAAAAGGGGAGAAAGAATACCTTGGGAGTTACAGACCACTCAGCCTAAGTTGGAAAGATACTGGAACAAATTATTAAACAATCAATTGTTCATACCTGGAAGATAAGTAATAGCTAACATGGATCTGTCAATAACCAATCATGGCAAACTAATATAATTTCCTTCTTTTACAGAGTAACTACAATAGTGGATGGAGGAAGCAGTAGATGTGATACAACTGAACTTTATTAAGGTTTTTGACACTGTCACACATGACATTCTCCTAAGGGACACATGACATTCCCTAAACTAGGGAAATATGGTCTAGATGAAATTACTATGAGGTGGATATGCAACTGCTTGAAAGACCCTACTCAAAAAGTAGTTACCAATGGTTCACTGTCAAGCTGAAAGGACATATCAAGTGGGGACCTGCAGGGGTTTGTCTTGGGCCTGGTACTGTTCCATATTTTCATTAATGGTTTGGTTGATGGAGAGGAGAGTATGCTTATAAAATCTGTGGATAACACCAGGCTGGGAGAGGTTGCAAGCACTTTAGAGGACAGGATTAGAATTCAAGATGATCTTGATAAATTGGAGAATTGGTCCAAAATAAATATGATAAAATTCAATGAAGACAAGTGCCAAGTGCTACATGTAGGAAGGAAAATTAAAATGCACAAATACAAAATGGTAAATAACTAGCTAGGCGGCAGTACTGCAGAAAAAGATCTGGGGGTTGTAGTGCATCACAAATTGAATGTCAACTGTGCAATGCTGCTCAGAAAAAGACAAATGTCATTCTGTTCGGTATTAGCAGGAGTGTTGTATGTAAGATATGGCAGGTAATTTTCCACTATATGTGGCACTGGTGAGGCCTCAATTGGGGTACTATGTTCAGTTTTAGCCACCAAACTTTAAGAAAGAAATAAAGCAATTGGAGAGAGACCAAGGAAAAGCAACAAAAATGATAAGAGGTTTAGACAACATGACCTATGAAGAAAGGTTGAAAGAACTGGCCCTGTTTAGTCAAAACAAGAGATGGCTGAGGTGGAACATAATTCTTCAAATATGTAAAAGGTTGGTGGTAATCAATTGTTGCTAATTCCACTAAGGGTAGGACAAGAAGAATCAGCTTAGTTTGTAGCAAAGGAGATTTAAGTTTGATATTAGGAAAAACTTTCTAACTATAAGGATAGTTTAGGCTTGGTAAGATTTGATTTGTACCGTTAATCATCTTTAAACATCAATTTCACACACACAGATAGATGAATCAATGAAAAAAAATCCTTCAGTAGTAATCAAACAGGGTCTCCGCTTCCCTGGAGGGCGCAGCCTCCCCTGTACCGAGCATCTGCAGGGATATGGTAAACTGGGCCCCTCAGCTGCACAGGGAGCCCCCTGAAAACCCCACTTTCACTGGCCCCATAGCTGCACCAGCATCCCCCTTTTGCCCCTCCTGTGAAACCATGAATATTTAAATTGTTTAAAAATAAAAATAAATATTGATATCTGTTGAAATTACCAAAAAAAAAAAAAATCAAATTCTGCCAAGCCTAAGGATAGTTAAGCACTGGAACAGGTGACCTAAGGAGGTTTGTAATCCCTGTCATTTGAGGTTTTTAATAAAAGATTAGACAAACACCTGTCAGGGATAGTCTAGATATACTTTGTCCTACCTCTGCACAGAGGGATGGACTAGATGGCCTCCTCCCTTCCAGCCCTGCATTTCTATGATAGTGGTGAAAAACACTTCTTCTGCAGCACAGGAATTGTCTAACTGCTTATCCCTTTTGACATAATGTCAGGTATTTTCTACACAGATAGGCCAAAACTGAGAATCTGGACCATCTTCAAACACTGAGGAAATTTACATCTAGATCCAAATTTTGCAGCGTGGGGGTCATTTCTAGTATCTTCCAAGCTACCTCTGAAATAATATTTAATTTACAGTTCCAGATGAAATTTTCTGATCTCTAGTAATCTCTGGGCTATATCTGTTTACATACCTTTACGGTAGGGCTGATACTTTGGATTCCACAACAACCCAAATAAAGCTGAATAAATCTGCATTTGTGTTTATAATTTTCATGAGGTATTTTAATGCTTCAAGGAACCAGTTATAAGGACAATATAACACACCATTTTTTTCTTCCCACACTACTTCCACCATCCAGGAACTAAAATACTGTAAGACTACAACTTACATTTTTTATTCCCATACATTTAATGAAAATTACAATATGTAATATTTTAGACCCTATAAAATTACAATCTTGTATCCATCCCTTTTGGTTCTACAGTGGCAATAAACTCACAAATACTATGTGAACATCTGTACCGATATCATGGATGAAGCTGGTGCACCAACAAAGAGGTTCTGGCATGGTAAGGCTTTATAAATATGGAGCACATAAGAAGAATCAGTGGGCTGAAGGGTAGCAAATTTAGTGCAACTAAGATCCCTTTTAGTTACTTGCTAGCTATCTGCGGTTCACACCTAGGGTTCAGTCCTGCTCCCACTGAAATCAATGGCAATACTTGGTTGTCTGAGTGCAATAAGATGTAGTAGATTGCAAGTGTACTCATTAACTGCAGGGCCCATCATGCAATGCCCTGTTTCTGCTCAGAGCAAGATGGAACACTGCATGCTCAGATCTATAACCTCTGTGGGCTTCTCCTTTGTACTGAAGATTAAAACTGCCACATTGTGGAACTCTGTGTGGGCTGTATTTGGCCCACAAGGTGCACGTTACCATCCCTCATATGCAGTGGAATGTAAAACTTTCCAGCCTAAGACAGATTTTGTTTTGTTTTTAATTCTTTAACAAAATAGAACTTGAAATGAGATGGATTTAAGTGGGAGTTTTACAATGCATGAGCCAAGGCTAAAGGAATTTTCATTTCACTCAGGGCTTACATTAATCCCTGAACTTCTCTTCAGTGTTGAGAAAACCACCAGCTTAACTGCATGATGAACAGACCACTAGCCTGGTCACATGATAAACTAGATGAGACAAATCAGTGGAGAATATGCTATGGAGAGCAATCCTACATTGCTTGAGGGTGGATGGACTAGGTGAGCCAACAATGAGTCTTTTCCATAACTTCTATGATTCTCTGATCAACAGACCATTCTTACAGCCATGTGATGGGATGATGAAAATGATCCTGTTTTTTTAGAAACTTCTCAGATGTCAAGATTTATAAAGTTCTGGGACTTTTGCCACTGTATTCAGAGGAGCCAAGATTTATTTCAGCCCTTGGCTTATAACTAGGTTAAACAAATAAAAACAATAGATCTCTTGAAAAAAAGTGTAGGAACTTTATTTTAAAATGTTATGAAGAAGCAAAGATGCCCTGTGTGTTTTATTCAGGAACTTGAAAATATGAACCAAGAGTGGTGAAGCTAATGCTGAAAGTACCAGGGAAAAGTGAAGATTTAATTATATAATTTATTGCTAAGCATGTATGACATATACAGCAATTCCCAGATCAAAGGGTCTGGTCCTGCTGTCTTTAGTTAGGTGAGTAGTCCCACTGATGCCTGATCTTGTCATATGTCAGATCTATAATCCTGCTGTATCAGATGACTAAAGAAATTTCAGTTAGACAACGTGGATTAGTTATGTTCATCACCTCTCCAAATCTTTTTTGGTGTCTTATATAGTGCAGTTAAAAGATATTTGTTTGGCTTGTAGCAAAACTCACATTTTTCTTCAGATTTAATTCTTAACTGCAGTCCCAGCTAACATTATGGGCAGGTCTACACTACGGGATTAAGTCGACCTAAGTTAGACAACTCCAGCTATGTTAGTAATGTAGCTGGAGTCGACATAGCTTAGGTCGACTTATTGTGGTGTCTACACCATGCTGGGTTGATGGGAGAAACTCTCACGTCAACTTACCTTATGCTTCTCATTCGGGTGGAGTTGGGAGAGTGATCAGTGGTCAATTTAGCGAGTCTTTGCTAGACCCGCTAAATGGACCACCGGTGGATCGATTGCCGCAGCATCAATCCATGGTAAATGTAGACAAGCCCTAAAGACTATTCCCATGATAGGAGCAGCTTATTTCTGAAAGAAAAAAAGTCCATTGTCTTGTGTATGTTTCAGACCCTACATGATTGATCTCCAGTAGACCCAATTTACTTATTTATAACCCTTCCCTGATTGATCAGTATAAAAAGTTTCACTTCCAAAGACAGGCCCTACCTAAACAGCGAAATACCCTTTGAGTGTGATGTGCAATGCAGATGCTGACATAAGCATTTGCATTAATTTCTGCTTTTCTTCATTTCTTCCCAGAAAACTGTGCACTCTCCTAAAATTGTCACAAAAAAGCAGTACACTCAGGTTTTCTTACCCTTCATCTGAAATGGCTGTTGTTAATTCACTAGGCTGCTGTAGGCGGCAACAGTAGCTAACACAGACTGTGCCATAGTCATTTCACTTTGCTTGACTTGTTTCTTTGGCAGAATAAGAGAACTGTTGTGAGTGGGAAGAGAGGAGATTGTGCGCTGAGAGGAAAGGAAGTTTTATGTTTGCATCCATCTGTGCAAGTATTTCAACATAGCTTTTTGCAGCATGCTGTCCCCTTACAGCAGGGGTTTTCAAGCTGGGGATCAGGACCCTTCAGGGGATCGCAAAGTTATTACATGGGGGGTTGCGAGCTGTCAGCCTCCACCCCAAAACCCCCTTTGCATCCAGCATTTATAATGGTGTTAAATATATTTAAAAGTGTTTTTAATTTATAAGGGGGGGGTTCACTCAGAGGCTACCTATGTGAAAGGGGTCACCAGTACAAAAGTTTGAGAACCACTGCCTTACAGTAAATGCAACGACATGCAGAATGTAGGGTGCAATGGCTAGACATGGGTGATGCTCAAAATGCCTTGAAGTTCCAGAGTGATAATCAAGTTTTGGGTTCTTATCTGGGCATCTTCAGTCTTGACATAGGGCAGGGAATATCGTCTGAAGAGGTGTTTTTGAGTGATTCCCAACATTTCCTACTCTTGAGGATAACTCTTCTTTCAAAAATCCACTTAATTATGTATAAGACCAAATGTATTCTCAAAATTACTCTAGCTGTTATTTAAAATTATTATTTAATGTAGTATTGAACACTTAAATGGCAGTGTCCAGTGTTGTGTCCCAGACTACTGGGAATTCCTAATTTTAAAATTTGATCGCATTGGTTTGTAGTTAGGAGTATTGTTAATCCTATTTGTATGGCATTGGTCTCCATCAGTGCTTCCTGAACTCCCAAAGTCCTGTCCCAGCATGCACTGGAGCAAGTGTAAACCAGGATGGGTATTCAGGAGGGACACTCTCTAGTTGTTACAACGTCCTGAGGTAGCATCTTGACCCCTCTAAAGTCAATGAGGCTAAGATTTCAACTCAGTCAGGAATCCCCAGATGATTACATTTTACATCTTCAAAGCACCTTGCAAACATTAACTAACCCTCACAAACTCTTTTCAAATAGACAGGAATTCCCAGAACCAGTCCTAGATATTTTGGCAACAGGCAGATTAGAGGTACAGAAATGAAATGCAGAGGTTAAGTGATTTACCCAAGGCCACAACTGGAGGAACTATATGAACCAGGATTAGGATTAGCCAGACATTCCTTGTATTCAGTCCTATTCTCAGACCACTGAACCATGCCTTTTTCTGTTATTGTTATTATTTGTATTCTGGTAGTACCTGGAAGCCCCAGTTGAGATCAGGATCCGATTGTGCTAGACTTTATGTTAATACCTAGTAGGAAGCAATCCCAGTGTTTCTGTTTCTAGTCCATCCTGAATTCAGGAAGTAAATGGAGATGTGTAATAGGTTCCTTATAACATCCCATTATAACAGGTGCTCTGGAAACAACTGACTGCTTGGGGATCTAAGGGGCAAAGGCCCAGAGGTGCCAGTACACTGGGGGCTTGTTTGTGTCCTACAAAAAAATGCCAACAGTCACATCTCTGCGCATAACTTTTAAATAACTGTGCTTCTGCCTCTCTTTCTAACTTGAAGGAGGCAGAAATCAGGACATGTGGCTTTGCTGCTTACATCCCTGCCTGTCAAGAGAAGCAGGCAAGGAAGAAAATAACTTTCCTCACTTGAAATCCTTTTCATGTGATGTTTATAAGGTCTCTGTAAGTGAAAACCTTTGCCATAAAGGAGAGGCATCCAATACTGGCTAGTGCTAGAGGCAGGATGTCAGACTAAATCAGCCTCTCCTCCCCTATTTTTACTATGGTGGTGGTAGCAATGATAATGGAAAAGGGAAATAATGATATTCACATATTGTCCAGCATAACCCGTATAGGCAAGAGGGTGAACACAATTCTTTAGGACTAAATTAGACTGGACAGTGGTCTGACCTGAGATGGAAAATCCTATGATTATTTAAAAAAATTCTGCCATCTCTGACTCCATAAGAAGTGTTATTCTCTAATCTTGTGTAGGGGGCCAGAAGCTTCAAGGCGACCTTGCTGAACAAAGACCACCAGCTGAAAGAATAACACCCATTTACCTGCAGTGTTGAACTAGACTCTTCAGAGAGAGAGAAGGTGAGCACATCAGCCTACTCCAAAATAATATAGGATGTACATGATAATAGACAACTTTTTTTCCCTTATGGCTATCAGGCAGGGTGCCCACTAAATTCTAATGTTATTACCATCTGATAAAGTGAACTGCTTGCAAAAGGGTTGCAGTCCACTTAATCGATTCATAGATTATAAACCCAGAAGGGACTATTGTAATCATCATGCATAATATGAGCCAGAAGACTTCCCTGTATTAATTCCTGTTTGAAATAGGGCATATTTTTAGGAAAATATCCAATTTTGATTTAAAAATTTCTAGTAATGAAGAATCCATCACAACACTTGGTATATTGTTCCAATGGTTAATCACCCTCACTGTTAAAAATCTTCACCTTAGTTCTAGTCTGAATTCTCTAATTTTGACTGGTAGCCACCACTAGATCTTATTATACCTTTGTCTGCCAGATTGAAGAGCCCTTTATTATCAAATTTCTGTTCCCATGTAGGTACTTACAGCCATGGTGTAGCTAGGAGTGGACATTTGGGTGGGCCCCCATTTATAGTGGCTAGGCCATGACCAAAGGTCTGATGTCACAGAAAGCACATGAGCCATGAGGTCCCTAAATCACTGCTCCACCAGGCTGCCCCCCAGTAGTGTGCCAGCCCCACGGTCCCTTTGTGGCTCTCCTTCCACCATGGGTTATTCACACCAAGACCCACAGATCCATGCAGGAGCCACCCCACTCTATGGCCCCCTTACCTGGTACAGGCTAGTAGGGGAAGGAAGGAACTGCTGGTCTGAGGGTCCCAGGATTGGAACCTGGTTTAGCGGGCCGGCCTGGGATCCCCTATGAACTACTGCACGAGTAGTGCAGTCAGCACCATGGAGATAGAAACTGCCTGAGACTTTGAGGAAGAAGATTTTGATAAGACCCCAGAAGGGGAGAATGATAGTGATTTGGCCGGAGGGCTGAGCCATGAAGAAGAGGCACTGCAGCCAGAGCCGTCCTTACCCATACACAAACTACACGGCTGTGTAGGGCACCAGGAAATTTGGTGCCTCAAATTTCCTGGTGCCCTACGCAGCTGCATGCTGCTCCAGCGGCCAGCCTGATCCCCCGGTGACCTCAGCTGGCCAGGAAAGCTGCCCCCACTCCTGCCCCTACTGCACCTCTTCCCCAAAGCCCTGGCCCCTGCTCCGCCCCTGCTCTGCCTCTTCCCACCCTTGCTCCGCCCCAGCCCCACCTTTACTCCACCCCTTCCCCAAAGTCCCGGCCCGTGCTCCATCCCCACCCCGCCTCTTCCCATCCCTGCTCCTCCCCAGCCTCGCCCCCACTCCACCCCTTCCCCTGAGCTATGTCCTGGGGGATTGCAGCAGGAGTTGGGCGCAGCCTGCACTCACGGAGCGGCAGGAAGTGGGGTGACCAGGCTCCAGCCCGCTCCACACCGCCGATGAGTGCTGGGGGGCAGTTCTCCTGTACCCCCCAAGTCTGAGAGCCAGGGGAGCAGAGAGGAGCAGGCCGGGGCCTGGTCACTCCACTTCCCACCACCCCGTGAGTGCGACCCAGCCCCAACCCACTTCACTCCACCGGCTCGTGATGGGGGGCAGTTTCCCCTTACCCCCCAAGCCTGCTGATGCCCCCAATAGACCTTGGGTGCAGCTTCCCGCTCCCCACAGAGGCCTGGGGACACGCTCCCCGCCTCCGCCCACAGGGGGGTGTTGCGTAGGGCACCAAAATGTCTAGGGATGGCCCTGACTGCAGCTCCTATCCAGAGTGAGAGGGGCCACAGAGTGAATGACTGAGGCAATGGGCTGAGTGACTTCAGGAGAGGACATGGACAGTGGCAAGCTAATTCCCCAGATGACCAAGAGGAGGTGCTGTTGAGCAGTGAGTAGCATGCACCCCATGACAACCCCCTTGTATTGGAGTGCAAGAACTGGCCCCCTCCCCCAAAAACACTGGGTGCTCCCTTATAACAGTGCCCAGCCATACCACCAGTGTGGACCCAGAAGCCACACATAGACACTTCTCCTTTGCCCCAATGGAGTAACTGCTTCCTGCTGGCTGTACCATGCTTTGCAGACCCAGAGAGAACCTCAGTCAGTGTACAACCTAGCACATTGGCTGGCAGATCAAAGCAGACACCAGGGTCCAATCCTGCTAGCTCATCCCTTGGAGGTGTCATGTTACTGCCACGACTATGCTGGGCCCAAGAAATGCAGACCATGGCTTTCCAGCCCCTTGCGGGGGGTCATGATCCCAGGCTGGTTTGACTTTTAACTCCATCAGCTGATGTGGGCGTGTGGGGGGCACAGGCCGCAAGGGAGAGCAAGCCCCAGATTCCCTTCCATTGACAGGCAGGAAGGGCATGGCACTGCACTCGGTCACCAGTATGCTGTGGTTCTGTGTCATGAGCCAGATTGTCAGGGCTAGACAGGGTGCGATTACAGAGCACCCAGTCTCAGCACCCCAACAACCTACCCCTCGCACTGGATGGGGGTGCATGGTCACAGCCCCATGAGAGCTTGAGATGTCTTGGGCTGTCTCCTTCCACATCCACAGCAGCCTCAGTGACACCAGGGGAAATTGAGGCCAAGAGAAAGGACGTGGCCCAGCCCCAGCACATGCAGCCAGCCAGCAACAGAGGAGGGAATGGAACCCAAGAGTCCTAACGACCTTGCTATCTCTCCAAGAAGGCCAGAGAATCCTTTACTCGGACCCAGAACTGGCACATACAGCAGCTGGGCTGCTGGCATGAACCTCCCTGAGATAGGCATCTCCCGACTTGTGTGTCCTGACGACGAGGAGCGCTCACATGGCTAGGAGGGGGTGTCATCAGCATGGCAGGAGCCCTCAGCCCCAAGGGAGGGAGCTTCTGTCAGTACAGGGAAGAGAGTGATGGAGTCTGCACTAGTGAGGCCAGCCACAAGCCCCAGTGCTGAACTGGGCATGGGGCAAGGCCCTGACAGCACTGGGGGCATCTGGATCCTGGTCCAATGCCCCCAGTCCTGGGCTCATTATACCCCTCTGCCTCAAGAGAAGCTGGATCCCATTCCAAAAAAGCCACTGAGCTGGGCTGGGAGCTAGTGGGAAAGGGCTGTGACTCACTCCAGGCATGCAGCCAGACCACGGCAAGGCCAGGAACACAGCCCAGAAGCCCCATAGCCCAACCCCTAACCACAGGCTGTTGGGAAGCATCACTGGCCAGACAAGGCCTGCTCCCATAGTATCAAGGTCAGCAGAGCCCAGGGACGAGGGTATGCACAGCGCTCTGTCCAAGGGGACTTGCCTGGAAGGGCCAGCAGGACACAGCACTAGTGGGGCCAAGGAAGGGCTGGCTCCCCTGCTGGATGGCACTTTCTCAGCTGGCATTCATACAGGTTCAGATGTTGGTGGGCTAATTGGTTAGGCCCTGGCCATGCCCCTGACTTATAGACTCTGCTCAAGTCACCCATTAACTTCCTCTTTGATAAGCTGAGTAGATTGAACTCCTTGATTCTCTCACTATAAAGTATGTTTTCAAATCCTTCAATTGTTCTCGTGGCAATTTTTCAACACCCTTCTTGAATTGTGGGCACCTGAACTGGACACAGTATTCCAGTAGTGATCGTATCAGTGCCAAATACAGAGGTTATTTAACCTCTCTACTCCTCCTCAGTGTTCCTTTGTTTATCCATCCATAGGTTGCATTAGGCCTTTTAGCCACAGCATCTCACTGGGAGCTGCTCTTGTTCAACTGTCTAGCCATCATGACTCCCCAAGTCTTTTTCTGGAGTCATTGCTTCCCAAGGTTGAGTCCCGCTCCTGTAAATATGGCCTGCATTCTTAGCATTTATCCTTTGGGGATCTGAGTTTGTTTTGTACTACTTTGCATGCCCTTGTGAATTTCCCAGTTGCTGTTTATTTTCTGCCAGTCTCCGTGCTTGTCAATCCCTGGTGACTGGTATTGTGGGTAATGTTCACAGCCATGGGGCAGGGCTATTTTGTTTTGGGTGTTATCTCAACCAGCTGAAATATGTCAGAATAGCACCCAGCCCTTCACACGCACACACCACCCACTCTCCCCGTCGGAAAAACACAGTGGATAACCTCAGGACAGAGGCCAAGGAATGAAAGAGTCACTCAGGCCTACTTGTGCTCTCTCCAGGTATGGTGGAGGTATACGAATGGGGCCGTGTGCATAGGAAACTTGCACTACCGCTGCCTCTGTCTGTCTGCTTGGTGAATAAACAAAGGGCTTTCGGGTGTAGCACTGCCGCTACCATGAGGAATGCGTATGGGTGCTAGGTTTGTATCATTTTTGGTGGTGCCCAGAACGGGTCCAAGCAGAACGGACTGGGCTGGGAGCTAGCGCCCCAGTCCCCGTTCTTTGTGGGGGGAGGTGCCACGCTTCAGGGGGATGCGGGATCCAGGGCAGCCTGGGGATTTAGCAGGGGTCCTGGCGCTGGCAGCAGTGAGTGACTCAGCCCCAACCCTCCCCACTCCGCTCTGCTCCACCCTACCGGCTCCCTGTGTTTCTCAGGGAAGGGTGCGGGAACTGGAAAGAGGCAGGGCAGGGGCTTGAGGAAAGGGGTGGAATGGGGATGGGGTGGGGGTGTAGCAGGGACAGGAAGATGCAGGGCGGAGCTGCTGCTGTGGCCAAGCCCCCCCTAACCCCTCAGACCACCCTGGACTCCGCGTCCCCTTGAAACACCGGGCCCCCAAAGCACGGGGCCCGGGGCGGTTGCCCCAGTCCATCCTATGGATGGGATGGCTCTGAAAATATAAGCCCCAACATTGTTGGAGCTGGGCCCATGTTCCTGAATATTGGTGGAGCACGGGCACCATGGGCCCAAATAACTCGCTGCCTACATGAATGCTTTATAAATGCTGATGGATGGACTGGTGAAGGGATAGGAAGATAAATGGTCTGGTGCCTCTCCCCAGCACTAAATTCTTGTACAGATTGAAAAATGAAAAGTAATTACCACTCAGATCAAATTCTTTCAAAAGTCAAACCTGGCTAGCCCAACAGCGGATATTTGTTTTTAGGGTTGGTCTTTGTGGTTTTTATTAGCAATGCATTGTTCCCCAGGGTCAGGAGCAGGAAGGGAGGAAGAAAGGAAGAACAGCAGATCTTCTTGAGCTTCCACTGTTAAAACAAACTATGTAAAACCTACGGGGGAGCACTTAATTCCAAGAACATGAACATTGTCAGCACGGTGTCTTCAATAAGTTCCTCCTTGCTTTGAAAAATGCGTTAGCCACTGGTTTTAATTATTTATTGGCCTGCTGGGCCACCCTACTGTAATAAAGCTGTGGCATTAGGATGTGATGTGATATGTTTAGGTAGAGAGCGCCTTATGTCTCCGGTGACGGATATGATGATGCTGAGTTTGTTCCTCTTTCAGAGTTTGAGGCAAACAAGTTTCAGAGGGGTAGCCGTGTTAGTCTGTATCAGCAAAAACAATGAGGAGTCCTAGTGGCACCTTAGAAACTAACCAGTTTATTTGGCCATAAGCTTCCGTGGGCTATAACCCGCTTCATCAGATACATCTGAGGCAAACAAGTTGAGTTAATCTTGGGCAGGTGGTGACTGTTTTTATTCGTAATCGTGAAGTTTACACACTGAGGTTTATGGGCCCAATCCATCCGAGGTATCACTCAATTAACAAACACAGTGGAGAGGGCAGGATTTGGGCAATAATTATTTGGGCAATAATATTAGCACTAATAGCATCCCTGGACTTTGGGAGGCTTTTTTATCAGCCATTCCCCAGGTACTCATTTGGGGCGTCTCTGTTTGGGTCTGTCTCCTTCAGACAGAGCGCAACTGCCGCAGCTGTCTCTAGTTGGAGTTGTGAGACCTCAGCACCTCAGGTTTCTCAAGCTGGGCAGCCAAAATCAGAGTTTTAAAGAAATTGGGCCTCGTTGTCTTGTCAAAGGCCACACAACAAACGAGCGGGAGAGCCAGGAGTAGGACCCAGAAGTCTCAGTTTCACTACCTGTAAAGTGGCGCGAATACTTCCCGAGCTCCTCCTGAGGTTGGGAGCCTGGCTTAATGTTTGCGAAACACCTCGAGGTCCTCACCTGAAATGCCACGACACAAAAGCGGACTGATTATTACTTGTATTATTATGTCTAAGCCCCATTGATCTATATAGCCATAATTTAGTCACCATCCAACCAATTACAAATATGGTGTACATAACACCCACCAAAAAGCCTTGGTCATGGTGGTTGGAAAACCCCTTTGTGGGACAGAAAGTGTTTAAATGTTTAGAATATTTTGGTTCTGAGCTGTTGCTCTGAAGAGTCCTGCGCGGGCTCGTTTCCAGGCAGAAATAAACAAAACCTTTTTGAAGATGGCTTTATGGATGGATGAGAATAATAGAGGATGAATGGCAGGGAATTCCTGTGTGATATGAAATGCAAGCTGTAAATAAGAAGCAAAGGCATGTTCAGTTGCAGGTGGGTGGCTGGTCTTCCCACTCCATCCTACCTACATAGCACAATGTGCATGGAAGAATGTATTGAGAAAGCATGGCCTGAGTTTCCAATACTTCATTCACTAGATGGCAATGTTGCACAAAGTTCGAAAGTGAGGTCTAAATTGTGCTCTCACTGATATCAGTGAGTTTTGCTACTGATTTTAATAGGAGCAGAAGAGAGCCCCTTATGTATATCTGCCTCTCTGTTCCTGTGGATCAGCTATATAACTGAATGGGGCAGCCATCAGGTAAAGACTGGGGCTATGTCAGCTGTGTAATGTTCAGCTACAGCCATGGGACTGGCTTATTCTTGATTCCATGGCATATGGGTGAATATGCCTACAGGAGGCAGTTAGAGAGGATAGGGTTTAAACAGTACCCTGACAACTGCTGCGGCAACTTGTGATACACTGTACTATAATGGCTTGTGTAATGTTCCGTGGCCTCCCACACACAGACACAGCTGGAATTCATGATCTGCAGTTCCAAAAACACAAACCGTTACTCTGTGTGAGTGGGAAATGATGAATACTTCCACAGGTATAACATTCCAGGGTATTAGAGAATAGTGGTGCACACACAATGGGTGTCAGATGGCCAGAATTAAAACATAGAAGTTCCTGACACCCAATCCAATATTGAGACAAAAAGACTGATGAATTTTGCCTTTTTCCCCTGTCGTCTCAATTCCCTTTCCCTTTAGTTCAATGCATCCACCTCTTCTGGACATGGGAATGGGTGACAGGGGATGGATCACTTGGTGATTTCCCGTTCTGTTCATTGTCTCTGAAGCCCCTGGCATTGGCCACTGTTGGAAGACAGGATACTGGGCTAGATGGACCTTTGGTCTCACCCGTTATGGCTGTTTTTATGACAGAATTTGAAGATTTTCTATGGTAATGAATATTATAGAGAAGGCATATTAGGATCTTAGAATCATAGAATCATAGAATATCAGGGTTGGAAGGGACCTCAGGAGGTCATCTAGTCCAACCCCCTGCTCAAAGCAGGACCAATCCCCAATTTATGCCACAAATCCCTAAATGGCCCCCTCAAGGATTGAACTCACAACCCTGGGTTTAGCAGGCCAATGCTCAAACCACTGAGCTATCCCTCCCCCCCCTTCTATTTTTCCTGTCCCATGCTGCAAGAACAAAGGGACATTCAATTAAATTGCAAGGTGGCAAATTCAAAACAGCTAAAAGAAAATACATGTCATCCAGCACATAATAAATTGTCATCTTAATTAGTGGAGGGTTTTAAATAAAGTTCTCAGTTACACTATAATACAAATGTTATATAACTTTGTAAAGAAGCAGAACTGGGTAAAGATTTCAGTACTTTAGTCTGAGGGCCCTTTTCAAACCTGTTTTGGATATTTTAAAAAATTCTGAAATATGAAAAGATTTAAAAAATATATACACTGAATGACTGCAATTGCACGTACCAGTTGGGTAATCACTCGCATCCATGGCAAGTGCCCATGCAGATTACGCATTAACTTGCATTGCATGCACATTTTTGTGCTTGCAGTTTTAAAAGTGTGAGCCTCAAAAGCAAAACAAGACAGCCTCATCTGCATGCCGATATATATTTTTTTCTATCCATGACTAGTTTAGGTTGTTCATTATAATGGGATGGGTGCATGATCTGGAAAGCCACTGTGGCCGATGTAGTACCTTTTTAAGTGAGAGGACAGAGTGTCAAGGTGGCTTTGTAGAATGAATAGGGATCAGTAGTCTCCTACCCATGTTGATTCCTCTAATATCCATGTTAATGAGGCTTGTGTAAGGCAGGGCTGCTGCATGTGCGGGTGACTTCCACTTGCAGATGCAGACTTTCCAAGTGTCATGGGGTATGTCTATACTGCAGCGTCCCAGCCCAGGTAGACAGACTCAAGCTAGGACACTACAAATAGCAACATGTACGTTGCAGCTTGGGTTAGAGCTCAGGCTTTCAATCCTAGAAATTCAGATGGGCCACAACGTCCATACTGCTATCCTTAGCATGCTAGCTTGAGTCCCATTAATGCCAATGTTAACCGGGCTTGGAGGCTCACTGCCAGCTGCAGTGTAGACATGCCCATAGGTTCGTGTTCCTT
This sequence comes from Caretta caretta, assembly GCF_965140235.1. Lineage (NCBI taxonomy): Eukaryota > Metazoa > Chordata > Testudines > Cheloniidae > Caretta > Caretta caretta. The sequence continues at coordinate 20,917,146 of NC_134212.1, read as the reverse complement.
CTCTTTTCCCTTTCCTTTTTGGCCTTGTGCTCTGCCCCTTCCAGAGCCCAGCTATGCAGTGATATATTGCTCTGGGGAAAACAGTAGTTCAGTGTCAACTGAACGACTGCTAGTTTGGCACATTTCTTCTTCTTTTACAAATAAGAATTTGAGTAGTTGCTGTGTGGTTTGATGGGTTGGGCAGATCAGGGCCCTTCTGTCCTCACATCCTTCCCTGTGACCCATCCATTCTTCATGTCTTTCCCTGTGTCCCCACCTCTTCCTGCCACATTTCTTTGGATTCCTTTTCATCATTGTCTTGTTTCCCTGCGCCCCCCTGCTTATTCCCACCCATTTCCACTTCTAACAGGCTGGAGTCCTGTGGAAAAAATAGTAAGTGATTATATAATTAAAGACTGTATTGTCATGCTGTCACATTCTGGGGAGCAATCCAGACCAGTGAGGGGTTGTCAGATCCTGCTACATTAGGTGCCATGCAGTACAATTGATTTCAGGATCAGCGGAAAAGCCAGGAGAGAGGACAGGAAGAAGATAGGAGCAGAAAGGAGCACATAAGGGAGGGGAAGATAGAGTACAATCTCACATGTATCTAGCGTGACCAGACAGCAAATGTGAAACATTGCGAAAGGGGTGGGGAGTAATAGGAGCCCGTATAAGAAAAAGACCCAAAAATCGGGACATCTGGTCATCCTACATGAACCAGGTTTGAGTCCTTACTGGTGCAGCAATGATGGTCAAGTGTGCTCAATGGAATTTCAAGATCTGGTGTCACGGCAACAATCCTTCCAATGCAGCTGCAGTGATGGTAAAATAAAGGTTCTTCTTTTATTGTCCCCCAAAGTCTCTTTTTAAGGGTCCCAAACAGGCAATGGGTGGGATAATTCATTCCCTCATTTCATCCACCAATTAGGCTTAATTTCTAACACACCAATATTGGTTCATTAATTTCCTATCCTCTATTCCTCTTGTTTACCACTCATAATCTTAACACAGTCCTTGAATGATATCAGTAAACCCTTTCTGTTTAAATGAATTCCGTCTTTCTGTCTCCTTCTCACATGTTTTCTTAAACAGTTTTATATAACAAATCATGTGAAAATTTGTGAACCTTAACCACTTTCCATCAATTAAATTAGACCTGCTATGCCCCAATTATTACAACAGGCCCCAGTATGTGAATGTTTATTAGACTGCCCCACTGTAAATATACGCTTGTCTCATGTACCAGCTCTCCATCATCTTTATTTTCTCTCTTTTTTTTCAACATCTTTCTTAAGCCCCACCTAGTGTTTACCAACTCCTGGTCTATTTGGTTAATTAGAAGCAATAATATGGTCCCTGCTAGCTGCTGATGTACAGGACTGTATTTATAAACCAGTTTCCATATCAGTTTGACATCAGGAAAACTTTGCTGTTTAATATTTAAGCAAAACCTTTCATGCAGAAGCATGGGGATGGGCTAGATAATCTAACAGATCTCTCACCTTCAATTTCTATAATGCATTAACAGTAAAATTCTTTTCAGAGCAGCAGCCATGTTAGTCTGTATTCGCAAAAAGAAAAGGAGTACTTGTGGCACCTTAGAGACTAACAAATTTATTTGAGCATAAGCTTTCGTGAGCTACAGCTCACGAAGCTGTAGCTCACGAAAGCTTATGCTCAAATAAATTTGTTAGTCTCTAAGGTGCCACAAGTACTCCTTTTCTTTTTAGTAAAATTCTTATTATTAAGCCACCTTTAAAGTGGGACAGAAAATGATTTTCAAGCTCTTAACAGGCACAGACTCACAGATGTTGCCCATTTCCTCTGTCTGATGGACTCAGCTTTCATCCGTTAGGTGCCACAGATGTTACAGGCTCAGATGCTCCAGTTCTAAAGGCAGATAATCAGCTTCTTGTTTGCTTTTATGAAAAAGATTGTTTATTATCTAGAGTCAGGCCTAGAATCCACCCTGTGCGACATTTTGTATCTTCCCTTTGTTCCATGACCACAAACAACCCTGAAATTGTGATTCACGCTCAACATATTGCTTGTCACATTGATGTTTTCCGACAGCATCCCAGAGCCATCGCCTACAGAAGCTGGAATTAGTCACTGATCCTGTGCTGTAATGCATCAAGTTGTATTCATTTCTGTTTTCACTTGATCCTTGTGTGTTCACAATGTCATGTGTTGTCCAGGATTAAAGGAACCTGCTACCAGCTAGAGTTTGGGCCCAAGGTTTAGTCTCTTTAACAAAAGTGTTTTACAAAACCTACTATGAAAAGAAAAGCATTTGTGAATGTTTTTAAAATGTCAAGGATAAAACAGAGGGGCAGTTTTAGGGGGCAGTGAGGTGGTGTGAATCCAAATCAAAGATTTGTGCTATTGCATGAAAACCAGAAAGTGAAACTGACTCTGGAGGCCTACATTTTCCAATAAGTGCGTACCTGGTTAAAGTGCACTAATCAGGTTGTAAAAACATGTACATCTGGGATATTCACATCTCAGTTAGGCATGTGCAAAAGTATGCATGGTGCCCTTATGTATTTGTCTCTGAGAATTTGGACCAAACTTTCTATAAATACAAGTGAAACTTAACCAGTCTAGGTTGATAGTCTCAGCCTAATGAAATAAGGGAACCACCAGCATATTAATACTTTAGATTTTGAAAATTCAGTTTGAGTAGTCTATAGTGTTATGAGTTTTTTGTTGATAGTGCCCATTTAAGTATCCCCCAAGTTAAAATGTAGCTTGAATCTGGGGTTTCTAAATGCTCGGCATGCAGGGGACATTGAGAGATTTCTTTTCTCATGCTCTGCTTCTCCTGTTAATTCTAATTACCAAGGGATCTTCATAGAATAACTTAAGAGATCATTAGCTAATATGTGCATAATTTAATCTTTAATATTTTCTCCCCGTTAAGTATGTGATCAGTATGAATTCCTTGGGAGGTCGTTATCACAGCTTTGATCTTAATGAAGTGACTGGCTATTCATGTGTACATTTAGATTAAAGAACACAGTTGTAATTCCATGGAACATAAGAACTGCCTAAGGTACACTTTGTGCTAAAGGACAGATTGAGTGCGTGCAAAAATGATGGGCCAGATCCTGGGGAGCATCTGATACACACAGCACAGGCTGCGTGTGCAGTGATGGCTTAAAACTCTGTTATTAGATTTGGAGAATTTTGGAATTATTCTTAAGAATGCCTCTACCTGCAAATATACTACCTCATTTGCCTTGATAGTAGAACTTGAACGAAGCTTCAATCTTATCAAAGTCCAGCCTCAAGACCCACTTCTGCTGCGATGCCCACAAGAAATCAGCCGACGAAAGATGGCTAGGTAGAGCAGCCGTTATGGATAGCTGACATTATTCAGAATCATTAAACTGTACAATAGCTAACTTGTGTAACTACCTGATCTTATCGTTACTGGAGCTGGCTGCAGACTTTTTGGTGAAACATTTTTTCAATGGAAAATGCCAGTTTGTTGGGAGAGCTTTTTTCAGGTGCAGGATGGAATTTCTGGTAAAGAGATGGCCCTACCCCAGGATAGCCTGGTGGCTAGAGACTAGGCGGGGCTGTGGGGGACCCAAGTTCAAGTCCCCGCTGGGCCTGACTCAGATCAGGGACTTAGAGCTGACCATGGGCCCTAATCACTGGCCTGTTGGCTATTCTGGGGTGGGTTTCTCTCTCTCGGTGACCAGATAGTCTCTCCAAGACCTGCCCAACCAAAGTTTTGTTAAAGAAGTGCTTTGCCTGATTTGGAACAAGGATTTGAATGCGGGTCCTCCCCATGCCAGGTGAGTGCCCTAGTCCCCAGGCCATTGGATATTCTCTTGCTTTCTCTTTTTTTCATGAACATTGTCAAAAAGTCTTGGTTTTATTCCACATTGGAACCAGAATGAATGAATAAATGTTGAAACCTTTATAGGATCGTAGGACTGGAAGGGACCTTGTGAGATCATCTAGTCCAGTGGTTTTCAAAGTTTTTTTCTGGTGACCCAGTTGAAGAAAATTGTTGATGCCCACCAACCCAACGGAGCTGGGGATGGGGGGCTTGGGGTGTCGGAGGGGCTCAGGGCTGGGGCAGAGGGTTGGGGAGCGGGGGTGAGGGCCGAGGGGTGGGGCCAGGAATGAGCGGTTCAGGGTGTGGGAGGGGACTCTGGGCTGGGGCAGGGGGTTGGGGTGCAGGAGGAGGTGAGGGCTCTGGGCTGGGGGTGCAGGCTCTGGGCTGGGGCCAGGAATGAGAGATTTGGGGTGCAGAGGGGGGTCCGGGTTTGGGGGGCCTCAGGGCTGGGGCAGGGGGTTGAGGTGCAGGAGGGGGTCAGGGCTCTGGGCTGGGGATGAGGGGTTTGGGGGCCAGGAAGGGGCTGTGGGTTGGGGGGGCTCAGGGCTGGGGCAGGGGTTTTGGGGCATGGGGTTGGGGTGCAGGCTTACCTCGCATGGCTCCCAGTCGGGTTTCCTGCCTGTCCTGGTACTGAGGACCATGCTGCACCCCAGAAGTGGTCAGCAGCAGGTCCAGCTCCTAGGCAGAGGCACACAAGTGGCTTCACGCGGCTCTCACTCGCAGGCACGCCCCCCCCCAGCTCCCATTGGCTGGGAACTGGCCAATGGGAGTGCAGAGACAGTGTTTGGGGTGGGGGCAGTGCATGGAGCCCCATGGCCTCCCCGCATAGAAGCCAAACCTGCTGCTGGCTGTTTCCAGGGCGCAGCACAGTGTTAGAAGAGTTAGGGACTAGCCTGCCTTAGCCGGGCAGCATCGCTGACGGGACTTTTAACAGCCTGGTCAGCAGTGCTAATCAGAGCAGCTGCAACCCAGTGCCTGATATTCCGTGACCCAGTATTGGGTCGCGACCCACAGTTTGAAAACCACTGATCTAGTCCACTGACTCTCAACCTTTCCAGACTACTGTACCCTTTTCAGGAGTCTGATTTGTCTTGTGTATCTCAAGTTTCACCTCACTTCAAAACTACTTGCTTACAAAATCAGACATAAAAATACAAACATGTCACTGCACACTTTCTGAAAAAATTGTTTACTTTCTCATATTTACCATATAATTATAAAATAAATCAATTGGAATGTAAATGTACTTACATTTCAGTGTATAGTACGTAGAGCAATATAAACAAGTCATTGTCTGTATGAAATTTTAGTTTGTACTGACTTAGCTAGTGCTTTTTATGTAGCCTGTTGTAAAACTAGGCAAATATCTAGATGAGTTGATGTACCCGCAGGGATACATGTACCCACTGTTCCCTCTAAGCTGTGTGCGTATGCGCGCACACAGATCCTAAACCCTGCACACACGGCGAAACACGATGTGCACAAAAATTTGCACAGAAGCACAGCAATTTGCACAGAAGAAATTTTTTGCGCACACAGACGGTCAAAAATTAGAGGGAACATTGCATGTACCCCTGGTTGAGAACCTCTGATCTAGTCCAGTCCCCTGCTCTCATGGAAGGACTAATTATTATCTAGACCATCCCTGACAGGTGTTTGTCTAACCTGCTCTTAAAAATCTCCAGTGATGGAGATTCCACAACCTCCCTGGGCAATTTATTTCCAGTGCTCAACCATCCTGACAAGAAGATTTTCATGAAACAGAACTATTGTTTTCCAGCCAGTCCTAACCATTACCCTCTTCCTTCTCCTATTGTTTGTAATCATTGTTTGTTGCATCTTCATTGTGATAAGTCTGATAAAACCTGCATTTCATCCCTACAATCAGCACTCAGCACCCTGTGTCAAGGTGAATAAAACATCTGACTATATCACCCAGAACATATTTTGTCATGATACAATGGCCTTTGCCTTACTAAGTGCTTATACAGTGCTCAGCACAATGAGACCGTGCTTCTGAGCGGAGTGCTTTGGCTACTATTGTAACATCTGGGAAAATTATGTGTCACTGCCCTCTCTTATTGCTAGTCCTCTAATGGATAACAGCCTACTATTGTTACTGGCTAATAGAGTTACTCCTGTAATTTTAAGTGGCAGAGGTCTGCAATGTGGATCTTATCGTCTTAGGTTAGAATCCTGCTGATGACCCATGCTGATGGTCATTACAACACAAATAATAAGACAGTTACTAACTATAACCCCAAACAAGAACCTCATTGGAATTTGGGAATGTTCAAATACAGATCCAAACTTCACCTCTTGGACCTCTCACTATAATGGATTGAAAAAAACCCTGGATCCAAAATCTTGATCTGCCTCTGAGCTTTGTGGCTTTGGTCCCTTGTGTGCTTCATGTAGTACAAAATATATTAGCAGCTACCAGCTGCAATGGGCCTCAGCAGGAACCTTTCCCCTTACAACTCTCTGAGGAAAAGGCCATTGTATCATGACAAAATATGTTCTGGGTGATATAGTCAGATGTTTTATTCACCTTGACACAGGGGTGCTGAGTGCTGATTGTAGGGAGGAAATGTAGGTTTTATCAGACTTATCACACTGACTAAAGGTTACCCAGCTTTCCAGCCACAGACAAGCCCATTCCATTGTTTCTCCCCTCACGTTATTTGGGGCTACGTTCTATGGGAAGCACAAGTGAATTCTATATTTCTATAGCGTCTCTGAAGAGAGGTGGCAAACTAAGAGCTAGCAAAATCCTCTTGAGGTTCATGGGGAGGAAATGAGAGAAAGCTATCCAGCACTTGCATTTTGTTCATTTAGAAGAGTTGAAATGAGGCGACACAACAGGAAATGAGGAGGAGGGGCAATCTGAATGACAGTTATCATTTCAGTCTGGTCAGTTCTTGCAGTTTTACTATGAGTCTCATGATATTTGGTGTCTTTCTTAAAGCCCCAGCTCCTGGAATCATGTTATTTTGTAAGAATCTCATCTTTCATTTAAGAAAAGTTTCTAACCCTTTGATTGCAGAGAAAAGCTAGAAAACATTACTCCTCAATGGCATCAAACCCAGAAGAACTCACATATTGTTTGTTTTTATTTACAGTTTCATGATTTTTAAACCAATTTCACGAATTTTTGAGGTCTGACTCTAGAATTTTAGCCGCTTGGGGTTGGTTGCACTGTGGTTTAGCCTGCTAATCTCAACTTTTCTTTTGGAGGGCAAGAAGCAACATGGGAAAATGAACTGGTAGATGCTGTATTAAGCCTTTAGAATAGCATTTTAGTAGCTGAGTGTAGAACAAGAAATTACTGAGGAAGAGAGGCTTTGAAGAAACAGAGAGAACAAAGACTGCGCAGAGAGAGGGAGAACACATGTCAGAGTAGGGGAGAGAAGGAGAGAGACCAGAAGTGGGTGGAAATCAGAGTTGTAAAGATGAGAACATAAAGATGAGAGATACTGCCTGACACCTCTGCATTGTTAGTGGAGCTGTTGCAGCCATGCTGCTTTAGCGAAGGTTTATAATAAGTGGGGCTTGGCACTATTTTCGGAGGGTCAGTATTTTAACTATTGGTGCTTGTCATAAATGACACAGTCTCTTGCCATGCCTGGGACCTTCGATGCACTAAAAATGTGTAAATTGCCTCTGACATTTATACAGCAGCAACAACAAAAATGTCACCTATGTAGTGTTATTATAATGGGAAAGCTATTTTAATGCAAGTCTGCGGGGACCTGCAATGATGCTATATTTGAGTGTGAAATTATATGGGAAAACCATTTCAATGCTAGTCTGTAAAGACAATGGCATTAAAAAGTAAGATTGCACATGGGGAAACTGTTCCCGTGCAATCTGTGGGGACCAATGGCATTAATATATGAGATATAGAGAAATTATTTCAGTGCAAACCTTCCGGGCCAAGTGACAATGGGATTGTAATGTCAGTTTACATGGAAAAATGATTTCAATGCAAGTCCGCAGAGACCTGCAACAATACAATTTGGGTGTGAGATTCCATGGGAAAACCATTTCTCTACCAATGAACTGAGGTTGAATAAGGTCATTAGATAGTGATGAGAAAATTATTTGAGGCAGAGAAGGTTCATACAATAGACATAGAACAGATCCTCAGCTGCACTGAGTTTTCACTCCGCACAGCTCAAGAGAGCCAGCGAGGAGGTTGGCTGTAAGACACCTTTCCAGTTCCCCTAAGGGCTGCTTTAGTTCTAGTGGGTGATTGCAGTGATCTCCTAGAGACTGCTCTGCTGGCTGAGGAACAGACAGAGTGCAATGCATTCTGTCCTGCCTGCCACTCCTACCTTAACTTGCCCCCTTCCCAACCTTCTGCTTGTGTGGAGGAGGTGGGGAATGCATGGCTCTCTCCAGGAAGTTCTCAGCTGTTGCTTTATAGCAGTTATTTGGGTGATTTACTCTTTACAGCACAAAGCAACCAGAGCTGGGTTGAGGATTAAGTGCATAATTAGGGGAATTACTTTTTTTTATGCAATTTCCCTGGGTATGATAAGAGATGACCCAAAATGGAACTTTGGGTCCATCCTCACCCCCACACCTTGTGGAGATTTATATCCAGGCTTCATGATTTAAGGATATTGCTCCAGTGGGCCAAACCATAACCCTGGATTCAAACATATCCAATCTCTGGGAAAGTTTGGCCTCAGATCTAATAATCCTGGCTAAGTACTAACTCTGAAATGGGCCCAAACAAACACAAGTCCCTAGGGTAGCTGAGATTTGGATTCAGATCTGGATTTCAGAACCCACAATTCAGTTATTCAATTATATGATCTTGAAATAAGCTCTAGACTATTTATTTTAATAATTCATAACCAATGTCTTCTCTAATGTGACCTATAAGAGGCTAGTAAAGTCTGTGGATGCATCTAGTACCTGTTTTGTTAGTACAAAGATGGCAATTATCAGTGGCATTATAGTTTAAAGCAGTGGCTTTTCAACTGTGGTCTGTGGACCCCTGGGAGCCCTCAGACAGTCTAATATTTCCAAAGGGTTCTGCATCTCCAGTCGAAATTTTTTAGGGGTCTGCAAATGAAAAAAGGTTGAAAACCACTGATTTAAAGCATTATTGGCTTATTTACTACCATAGTTCAATTAAAGTACCACCACCCCACCTAAACTGATAGCACATCGTAATCCTGCTTTGCTCAGCACATCACTCATAGCCCCTGCAAGACTGAAGCTTGCTAAGAAATCTGTTCACAGAGATCCATTCGTCTGCCCTAATCAACACTGTCTCCCCCCATTGCAGAGATGGGCCTGAGCTGCAAAACCTACTTCTCAGCTGTTTTACAAAGTTACACAGTAACTTTGTGACTAAAAGTAACTCATTTTAGTCACAAAGTTACTACCTTCCAGGCAAATCTGATGTGCTCTCCTATTTATTGCTGAGTATTTACATCAAAAATAAGACTCACTGTGCTGATGTTGTAGAAGGAACTCTTTACTGAAGAGGAAGGAATCCCACAGCATTTTATGATTCCTGCATGAATAATTCTTTTTTGTCCCTCATTTTGGGACTTTGTTGTATATTGTCCCACATTGCAGCATGCCACTCCACCTACGATGGCCAGAAAGTTCAGAGCCAGGTTCAAATTTCAGGGATGTTCAGATCCCAGGGTCTATCTCTGCTTTCCAGTAGCTATTGATATTAAATCTGGGGACAGCAGTGTCAGCTAGTTTGCGTCTTGCTATAAAGAATAGCAGCAACAGGAAATGTCATGAGGCCAGTAGTCATGTCAACTGATTGCATTTTTTCTAGAGATTAAAACAAATTCCAATCTCTCTGCTTTACATTTCATCTGATTGATTTAAGACATGGCAGTATTCTCTTTCTGGCTTCAGGATCAGTGTGGAAATAGATTGGCAATGGAAACTGATGAACACTGGCAATAGGAGTCCAGATTCTGATCTCAATTGTGTCTGAAGTTGGATTGATGCAGACTTGTTAGCTGTCCACATACCCAAATTTATTAAAGTCCTATTTCAGTGGGATTTTAAATTATTGTTTAAAAAAGTCATCTGCATATCATCATACTTGATTCTTTTGAGGGAATGAGCGTCCTGAGGCCTAATATCTAACAAATGTCCCCTCTATGCTGCAGAACCCTCCCCCACTCTTGTATGGGGCAGCAAACAGCTGGGGGGAATCATATCACAGGGTTCCACCAGAACCATTCTGGCAAGGAAACTAGGGGCAACCAGTGGGGACTAAGAGGCACCATAGAAGAAGCACCACTAAGAGGCCCCTTATTATGGATAGTCTTGGTCTTGGCCGGATTCCCCAAGATCTTGGAGATTGAACACATTCTGGGGGCTGATGCCCTTGCTTCTTACCTTGTGGGAGAGGGAGCAAACCTGCTGTCCCCAAGGAAGACATTGGAAGAAACTGTATGCGGGGAACTGCAAAGAGTCCTTTCCACGAGATCTGAGCCGTTGGGCCTTATTTTCATTTCCACCAAGACCAAATCTACACACAGAAATTGCACTGATTTAATGAACTCATTTCTCTAAGTTGATTTAATTATATTGATGCAACACCCTTTTGTGGACTTGCTTAAATAGGTTTCAGAGAGCCCTGCATTGACTTAGAGAATTAAACTAACAAACAAGTCACAGCTAATGATGACTAAGCAAAGGCTTGTTGAATGAGTAACTTCCTGACATAAGGCTCTGTTACTCTGTACCACAGCCAGGGATATAATCCAGATCTACCAGCTGCCATGCCTTCACTATAAATCCACCCATTTGTTGAAGCCAATGGAGTTACTCCAGATTTACACAGCAGTGATTGAGAGCAGAATTTGGCACCTTCCCTTTAGAATTTACTGATTCATTGGTGTTTGATTTCTCAACCTTTACAGAGCATTAATATTAATATTTTACTCAAATTAAATAATTTAATTAAATAAAATAAATATTAATCTTTTAATTAAATCTTGATTTATTACCTAGTTAGTCCATTATTTTGCAAGTTGGAAACAGTATATAAAACCTTCTATTATTGCTGAAAAGAGCAAAAGAAGTGTGGGATCTATTATACTTGTTAGCCTATTAGGAGAGAACAAGACAAAATCAGCTTAAACTGTAGCAAGGTAATATGGGTTAAATGTTAAACCTTTCTGTTAGGACAATTAGACTATGGAGCAAGCTGCCAAGGGTGATTGTGGAATCTGTGTAATTGGAGATCAAAGATAGACGAGACACCTATATGGTAGAGAGGACTGTGGAATAAAGAAATCACTCCTGCTGTGCATGAAGCAGGGGTATAGACTAGATGACCCGCTTTGTTGTTATTATTTATTTGTATTACTGTGGCATCTAGAACTCCGAGTCATAGACCAGATGCTATACAAACACAGTACAAAAACCAGACATTCTTTTCAACCCAAATTATTCTATATCCATTCCTATTTAAAATAAAATATCTTTGGGTTTCATAAAAAAGGAATTGCTGCCAACTTTCCCTCAAAATGCATGAATCTGATAGGTTTTCAGGATGCTGAATGGTTTATCCTTTGGTGCTAATGCACCACCATACAGTCTCCAGCAGTGTTTCTCAACCTTTTTGATACCAGAGACAGACTTGTTGCTGCCCTAAAGCATGTCAGGAAAATCTCAGGAACTAGTGCCGGTCCACAGACTGGTTGTTGAGAAACACTGGTCTACAGCACACACACAAACCCTGCAGTCCTTTGTGCTTTTCAGACTTGGATTCCTTCTAATTTTCCAACTATGCGGCAAAGAATTTGGCCAGATGATCTGAGACTAATCAGAATGGTCTCTTCAGATTAGGCTTCTGATATTTACTGAATACCCCCACACTGGCCATCACACAGAAGTCAGACAGGCCCAATCTTTCTTTTAAAAAATGTATCTTTTTTCAAAGATAGTACTGTGACAGAGCTTTAGGCTAATTGACGAGTGAAAATGTGTCCACAGCTATGGACAAAACATCACACAGGCAATTTTCAGTGCAAAAGAAACAAAATTCTGCATCCATCAGACACTGCTGCCTCTCACGAGGCTATGTTCATGGAGAACATACCAAACCACCATCTTGGCTGGGGTTTGTTTGTAGGAGAAAGTCTTCAGAGTTTTTTTTTTTTTTGGCAAGATAATATAACAAGCTAGACCCAAAAGCACACAATGCTTGAACATCATGCTGAGCTTCCACAAAGTAAAATTAATGCCACCTTCTTAAAGCCATGCACATCTTCTCTAACTCCCTTCATGACAGCTGATTGGCACCAATATCCCATCTACAGTTTACAATACCATTTTATAAACCTGACAAGGGTCACAGCTCCAGTGTGTCAACTCATGAGGTATCTGATCTTTGCTGTCCTGAGGGTCTCCTGACTGGTCCCAGACCCCTCACACTGGCAAGTTACAAATTCTCCAACTTCGTCTATGCAGGGTCTCATGGAAAATGACATTTTGGGGGGATCATCTGGTGATAGTTTCAACATGAGAAGAGCATTGATGGGTTCTTTTAGAGGGTAAACAAGGTTACATTCAAGGCAGTGGTTTCCTGTCTTGTTTTGATTAGATCTTCTTTTGATTAGCAAAGGCCAGCCCCCAGAGTCGCTTTATGCCATGCCTGGCAGTTGCTACCATTTCTGTTCTGAGTCTCCCTCCCATCCTTGTGTATATGCTCTTTGAGTCCCTTCTTGTCTCATTTTTTCTTTTCCTATGTATTTTTATCTACTTTTTTCTTCTTCTTTGTCTTTACCCTTGTTCTTTGATGACCCTCTCCCTGTTCCTTTACTCATCATAAAGCTATGTGCTGCTTGGCTTGGGGAAGGTCATCCAGTGGCTGCTGCATGGGGCCGGATTGAGTGAACTCTCCTGGCTGATGTGATTACAGTGGGAGCAGAGACTCTTGAGCCCCCATGGTATTCCCTGACCATGCAGCTCTGTACCTTTGAACAGCTCCTGCTGCCAACTGCAGTGCTCATGGGAGCAGGGAGGATGGTAGGTAGCTTTCAAGGAATCCAGTACAGCTTAACTCACAGGAGTATGTTTACCCTAAGGGCTAGGAAGGATCTAGGGTCATGCAGCTGTCTCTCTACCCCATTTATGCCCCATGTGATATCACCTCCTCCAGTAAGCTGACCAGATAGCAAGTGTGGAAAATTGGGACACTTATTTTTTCCGGGGGATGGGGGGGGGTGACATTGTCTTTTATAGGCAACTAAGCCTCTAATATCGGGACGGTCACAATAATATCAGAACTTCCAGTCACCTTATCCACTACCAAACACAGACAAAGTCCCTCTTTGTGGGACAACAAAAGGGATGGGGGAGAGTGAAGGGAATTGCCTGGGAGGCAGGGAGCTCCAAGTTCAGCATCTGAGACTGAGAAGCTCTATTGTTGCTTCTGCATGTGATGTTGTCCAGTTATTAGAGCCAAGGACTGGCCGTCAGGAGTGCTGGGTTCTATTCTCTGCTCTGCCAATGACTCATGAGCCCTTAGCTTGAATCACTTCACCTCTATGTGCCTTCATTTCCCCTTCTCTAAAAACAAAGATATTAATAATGAATTCCATGATTGTGAAGCATTTTGATGGCATTGGATGAAAGGTGCAATATTAGCATAAAGTGTTCTGATCATTATTATCCACTCAGTGAACACATTCAGGAGAGGCCTAAAAATGTTTACTTAAACCAGCAACACTTCGCCTGATTATTTAATCAGCCACGAATAAACCCACTTGACGCTAGAACAAAAATACTTGGGCCTGGTGCCCGAGTCATTAAAGGTCACAGCAAGGACAGATGGAGCCTCTCTCTCCAGCAGGGTCAAAGCTAGCATATAAGCTGATTAATCCCTCTGACAGCCAGGTGGCAGACCTACATAAGAAACCCAGATGCTGGCACATCACAGCTTTTCGAAACCCTAAAAGACAGGTCAAATTGTCATAGGCAGTAGGGAAGGGTCTATAAGCTAGTCCAGAAATAGCTCAACCACTGGACGATACAGGGGGCTGCATTCAGATGAGTCTGTAGGTTCAAAGTACGTTCCCTAGCTCTTTCATAATCTGAACAATCTTGTAAGAGAGAGACCTTCCCATAGACCCATAGATATCTGCACCCAAACACACTGGCTCCCCCCGGTTGGGTTCATCCTGTGACCCCCAGGCCAGGCGGTGAGGATGACTGATGGTTTGAGAACCACTGGGCTAAATTATGCCATATAAGAGGCAGAGCTGGGCTGGTCGGGAGTTGGAGTTTGCTATCGGAGCAGCAGTACCTATGCGAAGCCTTCTAGGTGCTGGGGAAAGTGAAGTAATTCTTACCACACTTAGCCCTGGTCTACACTAGGACTTTAGGTCGAATTTAGCAGCATTAAATCGATGTAAACCTGCACCCGTCCACATGATGAAGCCCTTTATTTCGACTTAAAGGGCTCTTAAAATCGATTTCCTTACTCCACCCCTGACAAGTGGATTAGCGCTTAAATCGGCCTTGCCGGCTCGAATTTGGGGTACTGTGGACACAATTCGACGGTAACTTTTGAATCTCATTTCCTGTTTGGCCAGCGTGGCAAGCTGCAGGTGACCATGCAGAGCTCATCAGCAGAGGTGACCATGATGGAGTCCCAGAATCGCAAAAGAGCTCCAGCATGGACCGAACGGGAGGTACGGGATCTGATCGCTGTTTGGGGAGAGGAATCCTTGCTATCAGAACTCCGTTCCAGTTTTCGAAATGCCAAAGCCTTTGTCAAAATCTCCCAGGGCATGAAGGACAGAGGCCATAACAGGGACCCGAAGCAGTGCCGCGTGAAACTGAAGGAGCTGACGCAAGCCTACCAGAAAACCAGAGAGGCGAACGGCCGCACCGGGTCAGAGCCCCAAACATGCCGCTTCTATGATGAGCTGCATGCCATTTTAGGGGGTTCAGCCACCACTACCCCAGCCGTGTTGTTTGACTCCTTCAATGGAGATGGAGGCAATATGGAAGCAGGTTTTGGGGACGAAGAAGATGATGATGAGGAGGAGGTTGTAGGTAGCTCACAGCAAGCAAGCGGAGAAACCGGTTTTCCCGATAGCCAGGAACTGTTTCTCACCCTGGACCTGGAGCCAGTACCCCCCGAACCCACCCAAGGCTGCCTCCTGGACCCAGCAGGCGGAGAAGGGACCTCTGGTGAGTGTACCTTTTAAAATACTATACATGGTTTAAAAGCAAGCATGTGAAAGGATTACTTTGCCCTGGCATTCGTGGTTCTCCTGGATGTACTCCCAAAGCTTTTGCAAAAGGTTTCTGGGGAGGGCAGCCTTATTGCATCCTTCATGGTAGGACGCTTTACCAGTCCAGGCCAGTAACACGTACTCGGGAATCATTGTAGAACAAAGCATTGCAGTGTATGTTTGCTGGCATTCAAACAACATCCGTTTTTTATCTCTCTGTGTTATCCTCAGGAGAGTGAGATATAATTCATGGTCACCTGGTTGAAATAGAGTGCTTTTCTTCAGGGGACACTCAGAGGAGCCCATTCCTGCTGGGCTGTTTGCCTGTGGCTAAACAGAAATGTTCCCCGCTGTTAGCCACGGGGAGAGGGGAGGGTTGAGGGGGTAGCAACGCGGTGGGGGGAGGCAAAATGCGACCTTGTAACGAAAGCACATGTGCTATGTATGTAATGTTAACAGCAAGGTTTACCCTGAAAGAGTGTAGCCACTGTTTTATAAAATGTGTCTTTTTAAATACCGCTGTCCCTTTTTTTTTCTCCACCAGCTGCATGTGTTTCAATGATCACAGGATCTTCTCCTTCCCAGAGGCTAGTGAAGCTTAGAAAGAAAAAAAAACGCACTCGCGATGAAATGTTCTCCGAGCTCATGCTGTCCTCCCACACTGACAGAGCACAGACGAATGCGTGGAGGCAAATAATGTCAGAGTGCAGGAAAGCACAAAATGACCGGGAGGAGAGGTGGCGGGCTGAAGAGAGTAAGTGGCGGGCTGAAGAGAGTAAGTGGCAGGCTGAAGAGAGGGCTGAAGCTCAAATGTGGCGGCAGCGTGATGAGAGGAGGCAGGATTCAATGCTGAGGCTGCTGGAGGACCAAACCAGTATGCTCCAGTGTATGGTTGAGCTGCAGCAAAGGAAGCTGGAGCACAGACTGCCACTGCAGCCCCTCTGTAACCAACCACCCTCCTCCCCAAGTTCCATAGCCTCCACACCCAGACGCCCAAGAACGCGGTGGGGGGGGCTCCGGCCCACCAGCCACTCCACCACAGAGGATTGCCCAAAAAAAAGAAGGCTGTCATTCAATAAATTTTAAAGTTGTAAACTTTTAAAGTGCTGTGCTTAAAGTGCTGTGTGGCATTTTCCTTCCCTCCTCCACCACCCCTCCTGGGCTACCTTGGTAGTCATCCCCCTATTTGTGTGATGAATGAATAAAGAATGCATGAATGTGAAGCAACAATGACTTTATTGCCTCCGCAAGCGGTGATTGAAGGGAGGAGGGCCGGGTGGTTAGCTTACAGGGAAGTAGAGTGAACCAAGGGGCGGGGGGTTTCATCAAGGAGAAACAAACAGAACTTTCACACCGTAGCCTGGCCAGTCATGAAACTGGTTTTCAAAGCTTCTCTGATGCGCACCGTGACCTCCTGTGCTCTTCTAACAGCCCTGGTGTCTGGCTGCGCGTAACCAGCAGCCAGGCGATTTGCCTCAACCTCCCACCCCGCCATAAACGTCTCCCCCTTACTCTCACAGATATTGTGGAGCACACAGCAAGCAGTAATAACAGTGGGAATATTGGTTTCGCTGAGGTCTAAGCGAGTCAGTAAACTGCGCCAGCGCGCCTTTAAACGTCCAAATGCACATTCTACCACCATTCTGCACTTGCTCAGCCTGTAGTTGAACAGCTCCTGACCACTGTCCAGGCTGCCTGTGTACGGCTTCATGAGCCATGGCATTAAGGGGTAGGCTGGGTCCCCAAGGATACATATAGGCATTTCAAGATCCCCAACAGTTATTTTCTGGTCTGGGAATAAAGTCCCTTCCTGCAGCTTTTGAAACAGACCAGAGTTCCTGAAGATGCGAGCGTCATGTACCTTTCCCGGCCATCCCACGTTGATGTTGGTGAAACGTCCCTTGTGATCCACCAGAGCTTGCAGCACTATCGAAAAGTACCCTTTGCGGTTTATGTACTCGGCAGCTTGGTGCTCCGGTGCCAAGATAGGGATATGGGTTCCGTCTATGGCCCCACCACAGTTAGGGAATCCCATTGCAGCAAAGCCATCCACTATGACCTGCACATTTCCCAGGGTCACTAACCTTGATATCAGCAGATCTTTGATTGCGTGGGCTACTTGCATCACAGCTGCCCCAACAGTAGATTTGCCCACTCCAAATTGATTCCCAACTGACTGGTAGCTGTCTGGCGTTGCAAGCTTCCACAGGGCTATCGCCACTCGCTTCTCAACTGTGAGGGCTGCTCTCATCTTGGTATTCATGCGCCTCAGGGCAGGGGAAAGCAAGTCACAAAGTTCCATGAAAGTGCCCTTATGCATGCGAAAGTTTCGCAGCCACTGGGAATCGTCCCAGACCTGCAACACTATGCGGTCCCACCAGTCTGTGCTTGTTTCCCGAGCCCAGAATCGGCGTTCCACAGCATGAACCTGCCCCATTAGCACCATGATGCATGCATTGGCAGGGCCCATGCTTTCAGAGAAATCTGTGTCCATGTCCTGATCACTCACGTGACCGCGCTGACGTCGCCTCCTCGCCTGGTATTGCTTTGCCCGGTTCTGGTGCTGCATATACGCTGGATAATGCGTGTGGTGTTTAATGTGCTCCTAATTGCCAAAGTGAGCTGAGCGGCCTCCATGCTTGCCTTGGTATGGCGTCCGCACAGAAAAAAGGCGCGGAACGATTGTCTGCCGTTGCTCTGACGGAGGGAGGGGCGACTGACGACACGGCTTACAGGGTTGGCTTCAGGGAGCTAAAATCAACAAAGGGGGTGTCTTTACATCAAGGAGTATTTCAGGCAGGACTTCACGGAGGGTTCCAATAAGAAATGGTGCACCTAAGTTATTGTTCTTATTGGAACAAGGAGGTTAGCCTGGCCTCTGATTGATGCATGGCTAGATTTACCTCGCTGCACCTTCTCTGTGAGTGACTGCAGTGTGACCTAGAAGAATGAGTCCCCTAGACGGGGGCAGGGGGGAAGCAAATGAATACAGAACAAATCTGGTCTATTTCTTGTTTTGATCCACTCCATCTATCTTTTACATCGTTGGCTGGCAGCAGACGGTGCAGAAGGACTGCATACCATCCACATCTCATGGCTGCTCGGCAGAAGATGGTACAGTACAACTGCTAGCAATCCATATCGCCTGCCTGCTCACCATAAGACGGTTCAATAGGACTGACTGCAGGACTAAAGAGAATGACCTGGTCAAGTCACTCCAAATTTAGTCCCTGCGCCCATGTCTGTCCAGGCGCTCCCAGCCGACGTGGCCAGGAGCACCTCGGACATGACGATTACGGCTACCAGTCGTACTGTACTGTCTGCTGCCACAAGGCAAGGGGTTGCTGCTACTGTGTAGCAATGCTGTACCGCGTCTGCCAGCACCCAGGAGACATAGGGTGACGGTTACCTGAGCGGGCTCCATGCTTGCCATGGTATGGTGTCTGCACAGGTAACTCAGGAAAAAAGGCGTGAAACGATTGTCTGCTGCTGCTTTCACGGAAGGAGGGAGGGAACGGGGGCCTGACGATATGTACCCAGAACCACCCGCGACAATGTTTTAGCCCCATCAGGCATTGGGATCTCAACCCAGAATTCCAATGGGCAGCGGAGACTGCTGGAACTGTGGGATAGCCACCCACAATGCAATGCTCTGGAAGTCGACTCTAGCCTCGGTACTGTGGAAGCGCTCCGCCGAGTTAATGCACTTAATGCACTTAGAGCATTTTCTGTGGGGACACACACACTCGAATATATAAAACCGATTTCTAAAAAAACCGACTTCTATAAATTCGACCTTATTCCGTAGTGTAGACATACCCTTACAGTGCTGGTCAGTGCTCAGGGTGCTGGGGTCTAGCTATGCCCAGCCACATGCAGACACTCCCCCTTGGGTTTGGTCAGCTCTAGCTGTCCTTCCACTCTCCTCATTTACTGGAGCTCTGGGGGCTAAATTATAGCTGCCTTATGTGTACACTGATGGGGAAGGGTGCCTGTGTGTCCTGTCATCCATCCCCCTCCTCCCCCGCTCGAGCCCATCAACACATTTACTCTTATAGCACCAAAGATGGTTCGCTGGGTGAAGCAGCTCCATTAGCTTTCTTTCTTGGGTGGATTCTCTGGCCTGCCTTACATGCACAGAAGGTGGGTCGTAGGCTCAGCAAATTCCAGGCAGCAATTTAATTGCACAAGCTCTGAGAGTTATACTCATTCATGATGACATCTCATGCAGTGGGCAACAGCCCAGAATGTTTGAAGGTTTGAAGGCCAAATTTGAGGATAGGGTGGAGAGATGCCGCCGCTGCTCCGTAGACCCATGCCAGGTTCAGCCTGAACTCCCTGTCTTGAGCTAGTAACCTTCTGTTTCCTGGCTTTCTCTGAAGGGAAAGGTCTGCCTTTCCAATCCTTGCATACCAGTCCAGCTGCTCCCAGCAGGAGCTTGTTACAGACCGATACACTGTCAAAAGGTTCTCTCAGGCAGATTAAATTGTCTGTTTGGAGCAAAAGAAAAAAAGAAATGAGAACTTGCAAGCACAGAAGAACTGCAGTCAGGAATCACAAAGTGCAATTAGCATTTGGAATGAGTATTCTTCCTTCCCCTCCTGCGGCTGCAAGAGACCTACAGTACGTTCCCAGTGGGCGCCCAGCCTGCAGCCCTGATTCATATAAAAGTGGCCCCACTTGGGTGAATTAAGCCTGTAGGAACAGTCCCTAAATGCATGTAGAGAAAAGACAGCTACTGTAAGCTTCACAAAACAAGCTGAATGAGCTGTGAGCCCTGGGAATTCTAAATTATTCAGTGAAGGTGCTAATGAAGTGTATGTGTGTGTACGTATGTGCGTGGGCATATGAGTGTTATGTGAATGTATGTGCATGTAGGGGGTGCAGATTGTTGATCCAATCATGCACACCACAAATCCCCTTTGAAGTGAATGGGAGTTTCATGGTTCACAAGGAATGTAGGATCTGGCCGTTGCTGAGATCCATGAGGGAGTCACAGGAGATTGGCATTTTCATGGAGATGTACAGCATCTGCAGGAATTGTGTAACCTGCAAAGTCTCATGGAAAATGACACTCTGAAAGTGATGCAACTTTTGAGCCTAAATTCTCTAGCACAGACTTCAGAATACTGGGCATAAATATACCCTTAGAAACACGGGTGTAACTCAGGAGCCCAGTTCTACCCTCAGATACAAAGGTGCAGCTTTCATTGGTTTCAATAAGGATTACAACCAGGTATCTGACGACAAAATTAGGTCCCTTATGTTGGACATTTGTCAGCATTAATACTAGAGTGTTCCTGCAGGACAATTACTATTAGTCTGCACTCTGTGTTTACGGCTTTTGATTTAAATTCACAACCTCACAGGGAGATCTGTGTTCTTGTGGGATCCTGTACCTTCAGGCAGGACACAAATGACTGCTTCTGTAAATGTGCTTCTGTTTGAGTGTACCTGTGTGGATGGTGCCTATATAGGTCTAGGGAAAAGGCTGTCATCCCCTTTGATGAGCAGAATGAGGATGGGGTAGGGATGAAAGGAAATGGAGTTGGATATTAACCCACTTATGGCCACCAGAGGTGGGTTTTGCCCTGTGCATTGAACACCAGTGTTGGACTGATTAATCGCATGATTTCCTCCTTACTCTGGTTGAGAAATAACACATACCAAGCAATGCAGAAGGAAAAGTTGCAAGTGAGCTTTTTTTTCGCTATGCACTAATTCTCTTCTCCATTCCCCTTGCAGTGAACTCCAACTATATTGAGTGTTTTCTGTGTTATCTACTGTATGTGCTGGGAGACTGGAAGCAAAACAAACATTTTGTGTCAAGGGCTAAGGAGGCTAGGAGTATTTTCTATTCCAGCAAAGAATCCTGTGATTTAATCAAGCCCAGAACAGGACCTTGCAACACTGTGCAGCAAAATATTCACATTATGCACAGACTTTTCAGGCATGTGAGGAAAAGGAGAGTAACTTCCCTTCCTCCCCCTCATCCTCCTGCCCCCAGATTCAGTGAGTTATGGGTAATTAATGGGTAATCAATATTAACAACAAGGGGTAAGGAATGCAAGTCAAAATAGGGACAGAACAGATTAAAGAATATTTAGATAAATTAGATGTATTCAAGTCAGCAGGGCCTGATGAAATTCATCCTAAGGTACTTAATGAACTAGCTGAAGCAATCTTGTAACCATTAGCAATTATCTTCAGGAACTTGTGGAGGCTGAGTGAGGTCCCAGAGGACTGGAGAAGGGCAAACATAATATCTATCTTTAAAAACAGGAACAAAGAGGACCTGGGAAATTATAGACCAGTCACCCTAACTTTAATACCTGGAAAGATGCTGGAACAAATTAAACAATCAGTTTGTAAGCATCTGGAGGATAACAGGGTTATAATGAATAGGCAGTGTGGATTTGTCAAGAATAATTCATGCCAAACCAACCTAATTTCCTTCTTTGACATGGTTACTGGCATAGTGGATAAGGGGAAAGCTGCAGATGTGATATATCTTGATTTTTAAGGCTTTTAACATAGTCCTACATAACGGTGTCATAAACAAACTAGGAAAATGTGGTCTAGATAGAATTACTATAAGGTGCATGCAAAACTGGTTGAAAGAGAGTAGTTATCAATGGTTCACTGTCGAACTGAGAGGAGGTATCTAGTGACGTACCGGAGTCTGGCACTATTCAATATTTTCATTTATGCCTTGGATAATGGAGTGGAGAGAATGCTTATAAAATTTTCAGATGACACTCTTACATTTTGGGGTGCTAGCCAAACCAGTGAGGGGTTTTGTCACTGCCTGCCCTGCAACCTTGGGTGCTTTGCAATGCTTTGCTTTGGTAGCTCCCAACCAGCCTACCAGCATGCAGGTCACATCCTGAGTGTCTGTGTGCTGTGCAGCCAGCCCTGGTTTAGCAGCTCTGACCCCAGGAGCCCCTCTCTGGCTTCTACCAGCCTTGGTTACAACCAGCAGGGTCACCCCAACACACCCCAGTCCCACACTTTCCCCAAACCACGTGCTCTGCAATCTCAAGCTCTTTACTGGACAGTTCAGAGAAACAATATGGTTTGTTTGCTCCTCTAAAGAGACAAAACACATCACAGCTTAATAACTTAACTGGGGGTAAATACACCCTTCCCTTTAAACACAGCACTGAGTTGGTTTAAGGTAAAAATGAAATAAATTTCTTAACAAAATATACATGGAGTTAAGAGAGTTAAAGTGTAAGGAATGGATATAGAAAGAGTTACAAGTAAAATAAAACCAAATATTCATCTAAAAGTCTAAAACTTAATCTAGCAAGATACAGGCTTTGTTCAAGATGGCTTCTCTCCTCAGTCATGCTTCTTCTCAGCTATGGCTATCTTTCCCTCAGCCAGGACCTTCCACAAAAGTACAAGATGCTGGCTTCCCTTGTCTTCTTTGCCTAAGGAGGTTTCTCTCCTATATTCTGTTCCAGAGACTTCAAACTGCCCCCCACCTTGGTTGTAGGAGCCATCTTTCTCAGCTTTCAAGAGCTCTGTTACCTGGTGTCTGTCTCATGATGGATACCAAAGATGGCTTCTGTCCTTGCTTATATGTTCCAAAGTTCAGTGAACTTGTTTCAAAAAGCAGGATCAGCTCATGTTGTTCTTCCCTTCCAGTGGGCTTCCCCATTCCCTGGTAGGATTTCTATGTAAATGGGGCTTCCATTGTTTCTGATTTCACCATGATTAATTTACACAGAAGACAGGTAGATAGCTGTGACCTTCCCTTCTGTCGGGGTAGACTGTACAGCCCAATAGGAATGAGATTCCATAAATCCTTATGCAGTGTACTATATACCTTTCACAATGATTTTAATCACCAGTCTGTCATTAGCTTTCAGAAAAGACCTCACTCTATACACTTTTATAACACAGTAATATTGTATACAATCAGTTGATTCAATTGCTCATCACTTGATATTGAGGTCTCCTGTCTTTATAGACCAGTGAACCTTTGACATGGATTCTTCTGAGGATTACCCCTCAAAGTTAAGTGTATTCAAGCAGGGAGGAAGCATGGATTCTGGTGGTGAAGGAGGCTCCATACTCTTTTCCCCCCACCACTTATGTTTGCTAAAATGCAAATTGTTCTGTTCCCTGCCATCTACACCCCTGCTGTCTCGATGATCCTGTTTACTACTTACCTGTAAATTTGGACCTTCGTTGTCTTTGAGTGACTATCAGGCTGGTCAGAGAATCAAATATACATTCCTTTGTCTGTGGGCTGGTCTACACTAGGAAATTAGGTTGGTATAACTGTCACTCAGGGATGTGAAAAATCCACACCCCGAACGATGCAGTTAAATTAACCTAATCCTGGTGTAGACAGCGCTAGGTTGATAGGAGAATTCTCCCATCAACCTAGCTACTGTTTCTTGGTGAGGTGGATTACTAAGTAGTCCTGGGTTTTTCTTTGCTGTGTAGACATACCCTCAGTGTAGAAAAGCCTTCAGACAAAGCTGCCACTGAAATCAAAGGGAATATGACTGCCCAAAGACCATGTGATTTGGTTTATTGACCTCAGTGATAGCTTTCCCCAGGGAAGGTTTTGGCCTGCAGAAAACAAAGGTCTAGAGGTTAAATACAAAATTATAAAGCAGCGATCCAGAAATAGCATCATGCGTCATAGTCCCCTCTGCTGATCGTGCAGCTACCCACACACCAGATGGACCCTGGGAGTTGAGAGATCAGCTGTTTGTGATGCATGTATTGTGTCCTTCTAAGAGGTTTGGGTTGTCTGGGCTGGCATTCAGTATAACAGTATGGACCGATAGGAGCATCTCTGCCTTCCGCTGTCCATGTTCTGCCAGAAAAAGAATTTGTGAGAATATGTTACACTGGCACTAGGAGTTTTCATATGGTCCAAGACAAGCAGATAGCAACTCCAGGACCTGCTGGAAATGGATGTCATAGAGCACCAAAATACTGAGCATGGGCTGGGGGGCTGAGTTCAGAGTGATTGTGTGTGTGTCTATGGCATGGGTAATGGAACTGGGACCTGGGCTTTGGATGCATATCAGAAGGATTAGTCATGAAGCATGAGGAGTTTATGCTGCCCTGGAAGAGTTTTCTGGTTTTTTGGTCATATCTACCCCCAGAGGCAGAAGCTGCAGGGTAGACGAGGAGCAGACCAGTTGGTATAATGGTGGGGGGCGGGGGGTAAGGGAACAGACCCTGACAATGTAGGATTCTCTGCTCCTTGAAGTCTTTAAACTACGATTTGAGGACTTCAATAGCACAGATATAGGTGTGAGGTTTTTTGCGGGAGTGGTGGGTGAAATTCTGTGGCCTGCATTGTGCAGGAGGTCTGACTAGATGATCATAATGGTCCCTTCTGACCTAAATATCTATGAATCTATGAATGTCAAGCATCTATTTCTTAGGGACACAGTCTGTTGGCAAGAGGACTATGGGAACTTGGATCTGGCTGCACCTTTACTAAAGCTGAATGGTATTGACGGGGCAATGTCATGCCTCTTCAGTTTCATTAGGGTAGAGAATGGGAATTTCCTTTGCTCCTTCTAACTCCCTTAGCAACTGTTGACGGCTTGTCATTTCCCCATCTGCAGCCTCCTCCACTTGTATCATGAATGAAGTAGCAGAAGACAGAGCACCAGTCACACCCACGCAGACACCTAATGCATTTGCCTCCTTATCTGACATCCATGGTCCCAAGAAGTGGGAATCCCAGGGGTTCTTCCCACACTCTGGTCCTGACCCAGACTTATGAGTGATGCTGCCAACTTTGCTAACAACAAATTTCTTTATTTTTTCTCCTTGGCAGTGATTTCCAAATGAGAAGGGGACCGTGGGAATCAAGTGGTTGGCTCAAGGGACTAGGAGTCAGGAGACCTGGATTCTATTTGCAGCTGAGCTATAGACTGTGTGAACCTGGGCAAGATCGGCTATGGCTACACTAGCACTTACGTCGGTAAAACTTTTGTTGGTCCGGGGTGTGAAAAAAACACTGCCCTGACAGACAAAAGTTTTACTGACAAAAGCGCTGGTGTGGACAGCGTTGTGCTGGTAGGAGACGCTCTCCTGCCGACATAGCTACCCCTGCTTGTTAGTTTAATTATCCTGCTGGCATAGAGCAACTACACAGGAGACCTTACAGCAGCACAGCTGCAACTGTGCAGCTGTGCCCCTGTAAGGTCTGTAGTGTAGATGTAGCCTTAACTTCTCCATATCTGCTTCCCCATCTTTGTAAAGTGATTTCAGATCCTTGGTGAAAGGAGACATATACCTCTTGGTGCTCTGTAAGCGCAAGGTAGTCGTATTCATTTGGAGCCAAACTCTGAAGTCCCCACCCCTTTCTTACTCGATCCTTACTTTGGCAAACAAGCCATTAACTTCCTTTTGGAGTTTTGCCAGTCTAAGTACTGAGTAAAGGCTTCAGGGTTGTGCCCAGAGCTACTACTTAACTGTAATGTAGCCCTTTTCATCTTCAAAGCACTATGCAAACATTAACAAATTAATATATTCAGGAGGAGCCTCTGCTTCTGCTCAGCTAAGTTTGTGTTTCAGCTGAGTTGATTTCACCCTATGGATTTAAAACGGCCAAGGTTGTCTGATATGGCTGATACCTAATAGCACATCAGGGTTGGAGGCGGAGGGAATGTTCTGGGAAAGCTACAGTATCAGCTTTGCCTCTCTAAGAAGGTCTCAAGTGATCCTGAGCCCCACCCTGGAGTCCAATGTCCACTTCCCGACAAAACTGGGGATGTCTGTGTTGTTTAATTCAGATGCCACCGTTGCACCACTGAACTTTAATCCTTTTTGCCTTTGTCCCTTCTCCCTTCTTCTGGTTGGACTCTCGCCCACTGTTCTTCAAGAACAGGGAAGATTCCAAGGCTCTTGGAAATGCAAATGATATCATCTGGCCCTGTGGGTCCTGCAGCAAGTTACTATCCTTCCATCTGATACAGTTTCAGCCTTCCTGCTCTCATTGACAGTAATGCTATATAGATGAACAGATGGGAGGGATACGATGGCAGGACTCTAAGCTGACAGCTGCTTTGCCATTATAAATCTGGAATGCGATTTGAGGGTTCTAAGATACTTAGTGGTAGGGCCTTAGTGTGGGGAAAATATACCAAGTAGGTCAGACCATGCACAAAAGACAGAATAAATGCAGGGGAGAGACTGCTGCATGCTGTGGTAGTTCTGTCATTTCATCACTAGGTTTGGGTTTTAATGTAATTCTTGTGCTATTTTGATCATTCATTTTTTAGCTCCTGCTTTTTCTGCCATTCGTCTCTTTGCTTCATTCTTTGTGTGAAGCTTGTAAACCCGAGTGCTCGTGACATGGTAATTCCCATTTCTGATCTACTTAGATACTTACCATATATGGCCCCTACTGCTGTAGTGTCGGACGACCTTACAAACTTAATGGATCTATCCTGGGAAGACTCCTGTGAGATAGGGGAGTGTTAATATCCCTTTTAATGGGTAGGGAACTGAGGCACAGAGAGATTCAATGATTTGCCCAGGAAATCTGTGACAGAGCTGGGAATCAAATCCAGAGTTCCAGGCTAGTCCTTTTACCACAAGAACACCCTTCCTCCCTGGAAGTACCTGAAATTTAGAGTGAGGCTGAGTGTGGCCAGGCCCAGTGCCAGCTTCATTTCATCCACAGAACCAATCCGGGGCAGCGCCAACCTCTCCCTAGTGGGATGGGGAGGCTGAAGTGGGTTAGACAAAAAATTGAGGAGGCTGTGCCCCCCCTCACCACAAGGCCCTGCTCCTTTGCAGTGTGGGGTGGCTGCTGCACGAGCTGATGCCATGGTGCGGGCAGCCACAGTCCTCCCCCATCTCCTTCTTCTGCTGCTGCTCCTGAGCTCCCCACCACCCTTTGACTGTTTGCAGCTGGTAAGAAATGGCCTGGTGGGGGACCCGGCTCTGGGGCCAGCGGTGCAATCAGGGAACAGTGACAGCAGGGGGCGGGGCCCAGGAGCCCAGGCCGAAGCAGGTCAGTCTGGGCCGCTGTGGGGAGTCTTGGACCCTCCACCTGCCCTGGGTGGTGCACTCAAGTGGGCGGGGACACAGGCTGGGGGGTTGCTCTCCCCCCGCCCACCTGGGTTTACTCCTGCGCTGCTGCTGGTGGCATCGCTGCCTTTAGAGCTGGGCACCTAGCCAGCAGCCACAGCTGTCTCTGCTCGGCCTTCGGAGGTGGGTGGCCAGAGAGTGGCGGCTGCTATGGGATGACTACGGGAGGGCTAAGGCAAATTTTGGGGTGGCTATCAGTCCGCCCAAGGCCCCCCCACACTGCCCCTGTAACCAGTGCACCTCAACCCTGACTTGTAATACTCCTGCATAGTCCAGCTCTGTGGTCCCTTCTTCCATAGCTCTGCCAATGCAGCTCAACCTAGTCTCAGTACCAGCTGCAAGTCTAACCCTGGAACTCACTCAACTCTACCCATGCACTTCAGTCTTGACCTGCACCACACCCTGATATGCCAGTCCTATTCCTTTCCAGCACAGAGACTGCAGTTCTTGCCAAACTGCTGTGCTCATCACATGGAAGAAGGCAAGGACACATGGTATGGGTTTAAACCAGGGTGCAACTTTAGTGTTCAAATTACGCCCCAGGTTCCCATCAGGGAATAGCCCAGTGCAGTCACTGAGAGCTCATTGATCCTTTGCCAATTCTCTGCTATGGGATTCCTTCTATAGACTGAAAAAATTAAGCAAATATGGTGCCAAAAGAATTGTAAATCGCACCGGGCAGGGTCTCAGAATGTCAACAATGGAAAGCTGTACTGGATATATGGGCTGCCAGTTCACATCAGTAGAACTATTGGGGTGAGTGCTTTTCACAGGAGGATCACAGTTGCGTCTTGCAATACCTTCTTCATTTGCAAAGCTTTCTTTAACTTCAGTTCCTGTTTCATCATTTCTGATGTCAATTTCCAACTTCCATTGGTGGCAACAAACAGTGGGATAATGTCTGGTGGTACATTTTGAACTGAAATGATGAGTTACGCAGGGGTCCCTCTAATTTTTCCCACGCATGTGCGGAATGAATTTTGTTATGTGCACCAATATGGAGGTGATGTGTGACACATCAGCTCCATATTGGTGCACATAACAAAATTCATGTGGTGGGGGTGGGGCTGAGGGTTTGGAGAGTGGGAAGAGGGCTCAGGCAGAAGATTAGGGTGTGGCGGGGGAGTGAGGGCTCTGAGGTGGGGCTGGGGATGAGGGGCTCAGGGCTCCAGATGGGGGTGCGACTCTGGAGTGGGGCTGGGGATGAAGGGTTTGGGGTGCAGGCTGCCCAGGGGCTACGGTGGGGAGAGAGGACTCCCCCGAGCTCTCTCTCCCCACAGCAGCACATGGGCTTCGAGGAGGGAGGGAGAGGCACCTCTCCCCGCCACAGCAGGTCCATGCTGTGGCAGAGGCATCTCTCCCTGCTGCAGCCTTGAGCCCCTGCGCAGGGCTTAATAGACAGCTGTGCAGCTTAGAGGGAACTTAGGTTACAGGCCTCATGCTTAGGCATGCCTGAGATAGGAGGATTTGTGAATTTCTGGTCATCTTCTCCCCTCATATCATGATGTATTTTTAACATCAAAACAATGATAATAAAAGGACCCAAAGGATCTTTATTCTTGATCTTAGGAAATAGGAATTGCCATACTACATCAGCCCATCAACCCATGACATTCAATAAGGACAAATGCAAAGTACTCCACTTAGGAAGGAGCAATCAGTTGCACACATACAAAATGGGAAATGACAGCCCAGGAAGGAGGACTGCAGAAAGAGATCTGGGTATCACAGTGGATCACAAGCTAAATACGAGTCAACATTGTGTTACAAAATGGCCAATGGTGGGTCCCACACTTTTCCTGGTGGGGGACTAAGATGCCACCCCTTGTCCCTGCTCTTGGGGCACTAAGGGCCCTGCTAGTGGCTCGGGAAGGTGGTAGAGGAGGGAAGTAGGGAAGGAGTCTGGGTTTGCTCCTCACCCTGAGCCTCAGCCCCTCTGGGTTTCTTACCCTCTTCCCCCTTGGGTAGAGCTAACCTTGGGCCTTGACACTGCAGGAGGGAGTCTCCCTTCCTTTGGTTCTCTGGTCTTTCAAGTCCCAGCAACACACTTCCAAACTCCAGTCCTCTCTCCTTCCTCACAAACCCTGACTGCCTGAAGCAGGCGGTTTTATTAGGTTCCTGACAGGGCCTTAATTCACACAGGTGCTCCAATGAACCTGTAGCAACCCTCCCTAGTCTACAAGGAACCACGCCTTAATTAGCTGAGGGCTTATATATTTCCCCTCTCTCACTACTCCCTGGCCCTGCTGTTTCACAAGTGTAACACTGTTGCAAAAAAAAATAGCAAACCTCATTCTGGGATGTATTAGCAGGAGTGTTGTAAACAAGACATGAGAAGTAATTCTTCTGCTCTACTCTGTGCTGATAAGGCTTCAGCTGGAGTATTGTGTCCAGTTCTGGGCACCACATTTCAGGAAAGATGTGGACAAATTGGAGAAAGTCCAGAGAAGAGTAACAAAAATAATTAAAGGTCTAGAAAACATGACCTATGAGGGAAGATGGAAAAAATTGGGTTTGTTTAGTCTGGAGCAGGGAAGACTGAAAGGGGACAGTAATCTGCTGGCAGGCCGTGAGACAGTTTGTTTTCATTGACCGTCCGCAGGCACGGCCACCTGCAGCTCCCAGTGGCCGTGGTTCGCTCAAGTCATCCAAAATGAACTTCAGTATAAAAATCCAGAGCATGTTTCAAGCTCTGAAAATGTCTGGAGTCATTTCCTGATGAGCATTACTCCTGCAAAACCAAGGAACGGCCACTGCAGTGTAAACATACAAATACAGCTGAGGCCTTTGCATGCCTCTTTGCATTAAAGAACAGCAGGTGGTGCCAAACCTTGCCACTCACCAATACATAGGCTTTTTCAGATATTCAAGAGGTTCAAAGAACGCTTCACTGCAAATCTGCATCAAATGTACCTCAGTGATGACACCTCCTTAAAAGGCTAATCCAGCTGACCAAATGTAAGTGTTCATCCTCATTGCGCAGAAAAAAATCTAAAAGATGTTGTCAGCTGCTCTGAAAGTTTGGGTACAAATTCATAAGCAGTTAAACTAACTCTGAATTACAAATGTTTGGAATCCACAAAAACCAATAGCATGTCCCGGAGCAACCTCAGAGTGGAGATGATGTCGATATAACCAGAATAATTGCAGAACCTCTTCTAATTGCTTGAAATAGCATCCACTTATCTAGAGTCTCCCTCTGCCTCCCATTAGGAAGAAGATATTTTACCATCACGCATCACGTGAAAGATCCATATCAAACTAGAATGGGTAAAGCCCTAGCAAATATACTAAAGGACACAATCCTGCACTGGCCAGGGAGATACAGAAGATCACCAAATTGGTCATTTCCACTTTCCATTTCTGAAGCACATGGGCCTGATTCTGCTCCCACTTACATGGGTATTACCTGTGTCATTCCACTGACATCCAGGGATTACTCCCAAATGACACCAAGGCGAGAGGAAGGATGGTCTTGTGGGAAAGGCTATAGTCTAGCAATTTAGGAGGTGGAGGTTCAATTTCTCATTCTGCCACAGCTGTCCTGTGTGAACAAATCATTTAGTCCCTCTGAGTCTCAGTTCCCCATCTGTAATATGAGGACCGTAAACTCCCTTTCTCACGCCCTTTCTCTATTAGAGCATAAGCTCTTTGGGGGCAGGGACTGTCTCTTGCCCTGTGTTTGCATAATGCTTAGCACCCTGAAACGCTGCTCGTGGTTGGAGCTACTATGATACAAATAATAATTATCAGAATCAGGCCCCATGATTCCTTATCCACTTATGAAAAAATTATATGCTTCAATTTCCCTTTTGTGCCATCCTCATGATTTCCCCTGTCCCTTCCACTAATTATCAAAGCTATTTTTGTCAAGATATGATTTGTTTTTTCTCTCTCTGAGACCATCTTCTTCGCCTGCTTGATCTTGCACTAAATTCAGAGGAACAAATTCTGCCTTCAGTTGAACCTGTGCAAATCTAGAATAGTGCCATTCACTTCAATGGATTCGCTCAGGGTTTGCATTGTTATAATTGAGAGGTGAATCTGGTCCAGAGTGCTGAACTGCAACTCCCTTGATAACAGACTGCACTATCAGAAGCACAATGCCATTAGGGAGAAATTGTTTACTGGTTAGAGGAGGGGATTGAGAATCAGGACTCCATTGTTCTATTCTCTGCTATGGGATGGGAATGGGTCTGTGTTTACATCAGGAGGCTGGCAGTCAAGATTCCTAGGTTCTATTTCTGTCTCTACCACAGATTTCTTTGGAAAGTTCCCTTCCTGAGTCTTAGTTTTCCATCCATTAAAATGGATTTATTATTAAACCTTGTGAAGTGCTTTGAGATCCTCAGAGGAAAGGAGCTATAGAATTACAAAGTATCATTAATATACCTTTACATTAGGATCAGACAGAAGAAGCTGCATTGTTAAGAGGCAAATTCCTATACAAAAGCAGGAGTTTGCAATGGCAGCACAGAGAATGCAGAAAATTACATGTAAAGTAAATAAGAGCTTTTGTACTGGTGTGTATCATTTTATTTCCATCGGTCCCAAAAGGTTCCGACACAGTTTACAGTCCCAGCTCAGAATCAGCCAATAAGTGACATAATTGGGCCTTGAAATCCTCTTCTTAAATTGGATAGAGCTGCGAGTATTAACCGAGTTCTCTGAATTCTTTTTTTAACACCAGGAAGGACGCAGTCAGGCCACAGCAGTATTAACAGCTGATGTCTTAAATTCATTATGGGAATGGCATAAAAAGCAGTTTATCAAGGGAGACTGGGTTCAGGTCACACCCATATGTGGTCTTTGGTCTGAGTCAAAATAAAAATGGAAGTACAAAGCAAAGAGTCAATTATCTTAATTTGTGTATTCACAAGAGAAGCAAATAGAATTTGTTAGTTACGTTGATCCCAGGAAGAGAACCCACACCTGTCTGTGCCCCAAGCATGCAAAACTGCCTCTGCTCTTCCAGATGTAGAAAAGAACTACTACTGTACTCTGTGCATGTGCTTTTACTGCTCTTTGGTTACAGCAAAGGGTTGTGTTAACAAAGAAGAACTAGGCAAACACCAGGGGAGACAGACAGAAAGTAACAATAGCTTCCACTGAGTCAGAGTGGCTTTTATAGAATCCTAGATTTGAAGGCCTGAAAGGACCATTATGACCATCTAGTTTGACCTCCTATGTAACACAGGCCAAAGAACCTCACCCAGTAATTTTGGCTTTGGTTCTATTGACAACTAGGGACACTTTCTCAATGTTAACACTGGTGGAGCTGAACTGATGATAGCAATGGAGGGAAATAGGTAGCAGATTTCCTTGATAAGAGGGTGACATTCTCATGCAATCAATTTTTTTAACCTTTGAAAGAAAACATAATTCAAAAGCACAATATAAAGAGAAAAATTGAGAGTGTGTATCAGGAGTAGAGATTGGAGAGTAGAAAAAAGCCTTTTCATTCTACAAAAAGTAACTCAGAGGAATCTTTTTGGGCATCAGAATGAAAAAGCCATGATTACTGAGGGATACCTCTATCGAAACTCTTTCAAAGAGAAAATACTGGTAGTGTGGCTGGGCAAACGGACTGCTGCTGGTGATATTTGTCCTCTAAAAAGCAAAAACAACTCTTTAGGCTTGTTCCCCCACCCTACTGTGCTACATTGCAAAGGGGAGTGGATTACAGTCAACTTCCTCACAGTGGGCCAGACTCATTCCTGGTGTCAGCCCATCGACTTAAGTGAAATGCCCCTAGGGACTACTCAGTGTCTTCTAGGTTGTATGGTAATTCTATGTTCAGATACTGTGGGGACAGGATGGAGAGTGATCTGATGGGAGAGTCTAACCTTGCAGAGTAGCAGCTAAAGAAAGTAAGGTTAATAGAGCTAAATGTATACTGCCAGGCTCTAAAAGATGATTAAGAAGTGATTTGAAAACAGTCTACAAATATCTGAATGGCATCATCAGGAAAGAAGGGAAGGGAAAGAATTGTTGTGGGAAGCAAAACTAGAAGTCAGAGATGATGCTGAGCAAATCAAAACTTAGGCTAGTCATTGGTAACATTATTTCCTAGCAATAAAATCAGTTTAACTGTGGAATACAATAGTTTCCTAAGGGATTGGGTTTTCATCACTTTCCTTGAATTCCTCTATAAGAGACAGGGCAAAAGAGCTTGGTCAGTTAACCTAAATCTTATAGTAATGAAGATACCGTAGGAAACGATCTGGAATTGATAAAAAAATAAACTAGATGACCCAGAAAGCCTTTTCAGTCTATGATTCAATGGAATGGTCCATTCAGATCAAAACTGAAAACTGAAAAGATTCTAATTCATAGATTAATAGATTCCGAGGCCAGAAGGGATGATTGTGAACATCAAGTCTGACCTCCTCTATAACACAGGCTAAAGAACTTCCCCCAAATAATTCTGAGAGCAGAGCTTTAGAAAAACATCTGATCTTGATTTAAAAATTGACAATGGTGGAGAATCCATCACGACCCTTAGTAAATTTTTCCAATGGTTAATTACTCTTATTTCCAGTCTGAATTTGTCTTGCTTCAACTTCCAGCCATTGGATCATATTATACCTTTCTCAGCTATATTGAAGAGCCCATTATTAAAGATTTATACCCTGTGCCGGTACTTATAAACTGTAATCAAGACACTTAACCTTTTTGTTAAGCTAAATAGATTGAGTTCCATGGGTCTAGCGCTATAAGACAGGTATTCTAATCCTTTAATCATTTTCTTGGCTCTTCTCTGGACCCTCTCCAAATTTTCAATGAATGAATGAGTAAAATCCTAATGAGTTCTAACAAATTAGCTCAGTAAAGGGAGCGAGGTCTGCAGTGTCTGAAGGCGCAATGGACTTTACATTTCTACATCTGATTTGCAGTGGGACCTAACCATGGGCAAATGGGGTTTCCATGAGCCTACTACATCAATGATGTGCGGATGTTAGAATCTTCTATCAGTGCATGCTGGTACAAAAGTGCCAGTATGTGCATGCAAAGGGTGTGTGTGTGAGAGAGAGAAATTGGAACAAACATTGTTGGAACCAAAAATCAGGGCTTCTGTGTGCAAGTGAGAGGTCACCTTGGTCACCTTGATCGATTGGTCCTTTGGTCCTCATATAGATCGCGCTGATCACAAGAAGTCTTTCATTCTTCTCTTATCCTGGCCTTCCTTCTCCATGTGCAGCCATGCTTTTTCACAGTAAAATCTTCCCATCTCTTTGGAGGTTGGCTGAGTGGTCGTTTCAGTTCTTGTGGGTACCACTTGGCAACATCTGCAGTCCATTGATTGTCAGTGAGCCTAGCTATATGCCTGGCCTATCGCATTTTACTGTGCCTGCTTTCAACGACATCCTGCACTCCACTCTGCTGTCTGATCACTTCACAGGGGACTCAGTCGTGGATTGAAATCCCCAGAGTTCTTCTTTCCATCGCCCTCTCTGTGGCAGACAGCTGTTGCTCCTCTAGCCTTGCCATGCAAGTAGTACTGCAGTACTGTTGAGTTCAAGAGCTTGGCGCATGCTGCCTTGTTGATTTTTCCTTGGAGGATGTCCTTGATAGAGTTGCATGTGCACCAGCCAGCTTTCTTTTCTCCACGAGAGTTCACCTTTCCGATCATGGCGCATAGTGGCTGAAGAAGTGGCTAAAACAGCAATGTGAGAGCTATGGGTACTAAACTGCAGTAAGCTTATTATTATTTGTTTAACATCAGCAATGTCCTTGGCACTGTGCAAGATCAAAAAAAAAAAATGCCCTGCCCAAAGAGCTATATCAAAGTGGTGAGCAGTATAAGCTGTTCCTTGCCCTTGTCTTGGTTACATTATCCTCCCAGGAAGATTAAACAGAGACAGGCATGATTCTCTCTAGCTGTCACTTCCAATCATTTAATTCTACTTTCTTGTGGATTTGTAGTGAGGAACTGCTCCAGCAAGTTCCCTTGTATGATTATGTGCCTGTCAGCTTCACACCCAGAGCCCAATGTCACCATTCTCCTGAGAAAAGCTCTTAGCAGTTTGCTTAAGATGGTTCCCATGCTGTCAGTCACGGAATGTAGATGGTTAGTGCCAGCAAAGAAACCTTTAAAAAATTCCATGCTCAGTCAAGATTTAAGCTTAGAAGATTCTCCTAATCATTTATAATGACAGGTGTTATTTATTTTTAGATTTTGAAAGCATTCCCATCACATTTGGTCTCGGTAAATCCTGCCCCAATCTCCTCAGGTGAAGAAAACCCCAGACATGGTAGAACCACAGTGTAGGGGTAGGGAGTCAGCAAGCCAAGAGCCCCTGCAGGGAGAATGCTCTCCCTTACATACCACAGAAAAATAACTCTGCAGAGGTTCGTGATGCCAGGATATAGGTGGGACTGGAGGATCCCTGACAAGGAGCATCTTCCCAAGGAAGGGATGAGGACGTGAACCATGAAGGCTGCTCCAGCCATTAGAGTATAGTAACAGTGAATGGAGTACGCCTCCACTGTCACTCCAAAGTCAGATTAATTATTCAGGTTTGGGGCAGGATTTAGGCCCAAGTACATGTAATTTTAAACCAAATGCACATGACTGTATCACCAGCTATTACATTAGGACAGTAATGAAGTCTAATTATAACTAGAAAAAAATCTCAGCAACATTTCTGCATCCCAATGACCATCCTGGCTTCGCAATAACAAATGTAAAAATACATCTGTGTATTTATAGCATGTCAGCTTTGTCTGCTCACACCACAGGGAAGGGCATGCCTCCTGTCATGCCCTTGTATATACTGCTGTGTTTGGCAGGTAGTAAATAATGACCAACATTTATGTAGTGCCTTTCATCCAAAGAGCCTAAACTGATTTGCAATATCTATCTATTTTATCAGTAGCAATCCCATAATCTTGTAGGATTCCACACAAACCAATCCCAGTGACTTTTAGATAAGCTCCAGGGCCGCAGTGCTATGCCTATTTATGCCAGTTGAGGAGCTGGCCCCAAGAATTTTAGGTGTTCTCTGAACTGGACTTGCAAACTTAAGATTCACTCATTACTGCCCAGGATCTAATTTTGGTGATTTCTGCTTTGTTTGTCCACTGCCTGGAGTTTACAAATGTGTATATGATATTCTTATTAGCCTCACTGAGCCTAATTTGTGCAAAATAATCAGGGATTATTGACCTTCAGGATGTGCTGCCAGGCTTATCTTTTTGGCCAGGTGGTTGAAGAGGTTAGAACAGGGGTGGGCAAACTTTTTGGCCCGAGGGCCACATTGGGGTTCTGAAACTGTATGGAGGGCCGGGTAGGGAAGGCTGTGCCTCCCCAAACAGCCTGGCCCCCGCCCCATATCCACCCCCTCCCACTTCCCAGCCCCTGACTGCCCCCCTCAGAACCCGTGACCCATCACTGCCCCCCCACCTGCTCCTTGTCCCCTGACCACCCTGACCCCTATCCACCCCCCTGCCCCCTGACAGGCCCCCCGGGACTCCCACACCTATCCAACCGCCCCTTGCTCCCTGTCCCCTGACTGCCCCCCTGCCCCTTATCCAACCCCAACCCTGCTCCCTGCCCCCTTACCATGCCGCTCAGAGCCACGCAGTCTAGTGCACCAGGGCAGGCCGGTGGCTCTCGCGGCCGTGCTGCCAGCCAGGAGGTCGCAGTCCCACCGCCCAGGGCACTGGCGGTGTGGCGTGCTGAGGCTGCGGGGGAGGGGGAACAGCAGGGGAGGGACCAGGGGCTAGCTTCCCCAGCTGGGAGCTCAAGGGCCTGGCAGGACGGTCCCGCAGGCCGGATGTTTCCCGCGGGCCGTAGTTTGCCCACCTCTGGGTTAGAGCCTAATATAGGTTGATTGTTTATGGGGAACAAAGGTTTGGAAGGTAAAGTTCTGCCTACTGGGTTATACTGGGATAAAGTTTTGTTGGAATTTGTCTGGGTGAGTGGCTGCTGGTTTTTCTGTATTGGTGCTTCAAATAGTGTCATGTTGAAGAGCAGATGGACTCCTTTTTAGATGTTATGAATTGCAACAAATAAATAACATTCTCCTTCCACTGAAGTCAATGGGAAATTTGCCATTGACTTCAATAGGATCCAGGGGTTGGCCCACTATGATTAGTAGCAGATTGAATCAAACCTTTGTGTTTTGGGCTAATCCCAAATGGTTAGTTACATTCTACCTGCTTAAACTCCCCCTCTAGGTACCGTATCCTTCACCTTCTGTCCTGGACTGCTCTGTTGTGTTGCTGTATGCGTTGAAAGAGTTCCTGTGTTCGAGTTTGGAGATGGTTACATTTTAGTAGAACAGGAAACCTAATGCTTTGTAGAAACAGAAGGCTGCATAGGGACACTGGGTCAACCTCACTTCTGATCAGTAGCTGCTTGGTGTGGCAGTGCTCATCAAGGAGAGTTCTGACGCACACTGGGATGCTTGGTGACTGTGTTTGTATGCTAGGATCCATCAGACTCAATGAGCTCAAAGGTAGTGAGGTTTGGTTTCTAAAGCGCTGGAAACTCACTGAACAGTTTTGGCCTTCCTTGTAGTGTTCAAGCCAGAATGTGCAAGGCTGTCTCTGCTCTTCTTGTCTGTAGAGATGTGCAGTGTTTGGATTTTCTTTGACTTAAAGGAAACATCTTGCATCAGCATTCAAGTAACTGTTCATTGCCCATGACAACTGGGTAAACACAATTTGTTTTTTAAAGAAAATATAACTGACTCAAGGCCAGTTGAACTGGAAAGGTTTGTTTTCTGATTCTTTTTCAACTGCAAATTATTAAACTAGTTCCAGGAAAACAAAAAAAAACAATTTTACTTGTGTGCAACCTACATTGAGCCAAAAGATAAGTGCCTCGCTTTGCTTTTATCAGTTCTTTCTCAGGCAAATTTGCCCTGTAGTCAATGGGCCAAATTCTCATCTCAGTTACGCTGGTTCAGATCAAGAGCAACTTCATTGAAGGCAATGGAGTTAGTCTGGATTTTCATTGGTTTAACAAAGATCCAAATCTGGCCCAATGAATATACAAGTCATTGGGAGTTATGTGTGAATAAGGACTTAGTAAAACTGATTAAGAACCTCAGGATTTGATACAATGATTTCAATGGGATTATTTGCTTGAACAAGGTTAATTGTGAGTCTTAGTTGCAGGTTGGGGTCAAAATCTCCCGCTGTCCCCTCTTTTACAGGTTTTGATTTTGAAGTCTTTAACCAGTGAGCTGAGTTATCAAAATGTGCATTTATTCCCAGCATAGGAGAGAATTACAAGAGAAATAAATTGATTAGTCTCTAAGGTGCCACAAGTACTCCTTTTCTTTTTGTGAATACAGACTAACACGGCTGCTACTCTGAAAATAGTTATGATCATATCTTTTATGTGATCTAATAATAATAGAAAGCAATTTAACCATTAGGCTAATTTCTGGTTTCATTTGCTTCTGCTAATTAAGGAATGGAGATCAACATAATGCAGGCATCTGGTGTGAACACAAGTCCTGCTATTGAGGGGCAGCATGCCTCTATTTATCTATAGAAGAAGAGCAGCCTGGGCAGAAGCAGGGGAAACTTCCCCCAAATTGCCTTGAAATGCTCCTGCAATATAAATATTAAATAATAACAATAAATGGCTTTCAAGCACTAGAGACATGGGGGTATCTGAAACCACAGTCCAGATGGGAAAAAATCTGTATCCTATGGATATGCAGTTCACCACTTTATGCAACTGAAAATAAATAGAAATATTTTGTTTTTCTCCAATAGCAATCTGCTTAGCTCCATTCAATTTCATCCAGCGTTCAGAATGAGCTGAGCTAGACAAAAACTGTCCTGGAAGCAATCCTAATATACTCCTACCTGCCCAGTGGGTGAATTGTTGAAGGGGAGGAGAGGTTGCTGGTGCCCGTGAATGTGAAAGTCAGGAACGCTTTCAATTTTAGTGCATTCTGTGTTTTCCATACAAGACATTCCCCAGATTTTAAGGGTAGAGGTTATGAAAAACTCACTGATAAAAGCTCTTCTGCTAAGCAATCAGGAGTCCTGCCAAATGGGAACAATTCTGGGAAACAACAATTTTCTCTCTGGTAACTAACATTCATTCAAAAACATTATAATTATTATTAATTTCTTGGGCTCAGGAACTTTGTGTGGCTGTTCTTGATTCTTTGATGTGGAGCATTTGTCTCCCTGTTATTCAGGTCCTGTGGAGTTGGCACTAAAAGAGAAATGTTTTTCAGGGAATGTTGTTTTTTCTCCTATGTGCACCTTAAGTCAGTGGCAAAATTAACCAAAGGATCTTACAGTGAGAAATCCTGAATCTTGTCAAGGGATTTAGAGGGATTTGGGAGCTTTAAAGATTTTTCATTGTCATGATTTGGAATGATTTTTTTGGGGGGGTACATATTTCCCATATTAAACTCATGAAGAATATAAAATCCTATTAAGGAGATAGGTGGGGCTGAAACAGACGCTCCAGCTTATGCAGAATGCAGCCATCCACCTCCTCTGTGGGATGGGGTGCTAAAATCATATAATCTCTGGGCTCAGGGCTGGCCTAAGTGGTGGGCCACCCAGGTGACTGCCCTGGGGTGCCATGGTCAAGGGGGCGCCATGTGGCAGTCCAGAGGTGCACGCTGCCAGTATAGAGTTAGAAACTGCTCCCGGCAGGCAGGGCACTGCCGCAAGGGGGGCACCCAGATGTGTCCCAGCTTCCTCCCGGCAGAGGAACATGGGGGGGGGGGGGAGCGGTGACACATAGATACTGCCTGCTCTCCCAATGTTCCTCTGTGTGTCCCCTTGTAAGGGGGTGAGTGAGGAGCAACACTAAGCGCTCCAAGCATCCAGGTCACTTTCCCCACCTGGGCCACTGCTCTCTTGTCCTCCCCTTACACAGCCCAGGTGGGGAGAGTGACCTGGATGCAGGGAGCCCTGACACTTCTCCTTGCCGCCCCCCTCACAGCCCTCTAGGGGGATGCAGAGGAGCAATGTTGGAGGTGGGGAACGAGCAGCAATGCCAACTACTCCATGCATCCAGGTCAATTTCCCCCTGTGGGTGCAGGAGGGGGATGCA
The DNA here is from genome assembly GCF_965140235.1 of Caretta caretta. NCBI lineage: Eukaryota > Metazoa > Chordata > Testudines > Cheloniidae > Caretta > Caretta caretta. Next base: position 20,876,942 of record NC_134212.1, on the reverse strand, counting down.
GGGGTTAGGAGCACAGTAGGGGGATCAGGTGTTAGGGGTGAAGGGGCACAGTAGAGGAGTTAGGGGTGCAGTATGGGGGGTGCTGAGGTTAAGGGCAAAGGGCATAGTGCAGGGGTTATGGGTAAAGGGGAGCTGAGGAACCTGGGGAGCCCATGGGGACCAAGGGCAATGGGGGGTGCCCACGGGGGCCAGGGGCAATGGGTGGAGGTGCTGCACCGACAGGGGACAGGGGCACCAAGATACAAATTTGCCCAGGGTGCCATTTTCCCTAAGGCCGGCCCTGCCAGCCTGGGCTTCCATCTTTCCACAGGCTCCCAATCCCCTTTCTTTGCCGGCCCAAGACCCTTGTCCTGACTGTCAAAGCCATGAATGGGTCAGGATCCAGCTCCTGTATTTCCATCCATATCCCACCAACACAACTGCACTTGCCTGGAACAACACTGCTTACAAAGGCACAATGAAGCTACTAAAGCTGGATAGAAAGTGTTATTGGTTGAGGGAGTTCAGCGGCGGAAAGAGCTCCCAGAGGGGATTAGAGTGTTCTGAAGTCTGACTGCACCTAGGGCATGGCCCTCTTCTTGGAAAAATCTTCTCCATAATAACTGGAATGATTTTAAAAAAATGTCTCTGTGTCTACTCCAAGCAGAATGTCCTATAACCAGGGCATGGAAAAGAGCAGAAGACTCCTTGAAATCCACTCAGGACCTAATTTACCTGGGAAGTGCTAAGATAGTACAGACACAGGCACTACATTAAACCCTAAGGTAGAAAGAGTTTCGCCTATGTTTAGGAGTGGGGTGTAGAGCAGTGGTTCTCAAACTAGGGTGGCTGCTTGTTCAGGGTAAGCCCCCTGGCGGGCCGGGCTGGTTTGTTTTCCTGCCGCATCCACAGGTTTGGCCGATCGTGGCTCCCACTGGCCGCGGTTCTCTGCTCCAGGCTAATGAGGGCTGCAGGAAGGGTGGCCAGCAAATCCCTCAGCCCGCGCCACTTCCCGCAGCCCCCATTGGCCTGGAGCGGTGAACCGTGGCCAGTGGGAGCCGCGGTTGGCCGAATCTGTGGACACGGCAGGTAAACAAACCTGCCCGGCCCACCAGGGGCTTTCCTTGAACAAGCCTTGGAGGTTTTGGTTTAGCCCAAGTTAGAAAAAAGAGGCCTGGTTCCAAGTTCAGAGCTGGATCTGAATAGGGTGACCAGATGTCCCGATTTTATAGGGACAGTCCCGATTTTTGGGTCTGTTTCTTTTATAGGCTCCTATTACCTCCCATCCCCTGTCCCAGTTTTTCACACTTGCTGTCTGGTCACCCTAGAGCTGAACTTCCGCAATGCTCAGGGGATGTTTGGATTCAGGATTTTGATTTGGGCCCATCTCTGATTAAGGGAAGAAGGTTATTGAAAGATTCTAGCCAGAGTTTCTTTCATCCACTAAAATAGACTCCATGGCTGTTAAACAGAATTGGTCTAGAAGAATATATGTGTATTAAAATAGGCTGCCCAGTGTCAAACTTCCTACACACCTGAAATCAGTACTTGTTGTGCTTCTCGCTGCAGAGAACAAACAAGAGGCTGTTGTAATTAATATAAAGGGGTGCTTTAGGGAGGCTGCTGGGCACAGACCCTGTGATTTCTCTTTCACCTCTGCTACCTAGGTTGACACTCAGGGTCTCCTTAAGTCCTGGCCTGGATTCAGCTATCCTGGAGATCGCTGCTTAATAGACTACTAGGTCCATCCATGAACCCTGTCACAACTGGTGCTTCCCAGTCAACATTTCCAGACAAATCCTGGCGATCACAAATAGGATTGGTAGCAGTTTGTGTATTGCTGCTTAACTGCAGGCTATGAGGACAGGCACCTTAGAAAGACTAGGATGGACTGGAGATAATGAGGGTCAGATCTGGCTGACAGTCACATTGGCTGCAATTGGCAGTTCCAAGGAGCATAGATCAAGATAATTATTATTCTTAATCATGAGATGGATTTTTGGCTGTCTGCCAAGTCGTGGCCAGTGCCAAAGTGGACCAGAGGGCAGTATCCAGTTAGCCCCAGTTCCCAGTAAAGGCGGCTTTAAGCTACCTTTCAGTTCCTCATATTCTTGGGGCTTCTGTGGGTCTGACTGGCCCCTGGAATAAGTTACTCTTGGGCTGCCCATGGTGTACGAGCAGCTGAGAATATACCACACAACAAAAACACAACAAAACCACTAACCCAAGAACCAATCCCTGCTACAAACCCCATTGCCAGCACTGTCCACATACCTATTCACGGGACACCATCATAGGACCTAACCACATCAACCATACCATCAGGGGCTCGTTCACCTGCACATCTACCAATGTGATATATGCCATCATGTGCCAGCAATGCCCCTCTGCCATGTACATTGGCCAAACTGGACAGTCTCTATGCAAAAGAATAAATGGACACAAATCAGACGTCAAGAATTATAACATTCAAAAACCAGTCAGAGAACACTTCAACCTCCCTGAACATTCAATAACCGACTTGAAAGTGGCAATTCTTCAACAAAAAAACTTCAGAACCAGACTCCAATGAGAAACTGCAGAACTGGAATTAATTTGCAAACTGGACACCATTAAATGAGGCCTGAATAAAGACTGGAAGTGGATGGGTCATTACAAAAACTAATTTCCCCAAACTAATTTCCCTCTATGGTTACTCACACCTTCTTGTCAACTGTTTGAAATGGGCCACCCTGATTACATTGGCCTCACTATCACTACAAAGTATTCTACTGTTGAGAATAGCCCACTTCCACCTTAATTGAATTGTCTCGTTAGCACTGACCCCCGACTTGGTAAGGCAACTCCCATCTCTTCATGTAAGGCAACTCCCATCTTTTCATGTACTGTGTATTTATACATGCCTACTGTATTTTCCACTCCATGCATCTGATGAAGTGGGTTTTAGCCCACGAAAACTTATGCCCAAATAAATTAGTTAGTCTCTAAGGTGCCATGAGGTCTCCTTGCTGTTTTTGCTGATACAGACTAACAAGGCTACCGCTCTGAAACCTGAGAATATCTAGAAAGTGCTGTTCTGTGGCCACCCCTCTTCCCCCAGAATGGCCCTCCCTGCCCCCCTCTAAGTCTTATACACAGGGATAGGAGGGGGACCATTCTGGCACCTGTGTTCTGGCCAGAGAATGGCCTTATGCTAGGAGTATTCCACTAGGTTGTTTCTGCCACTGTAAAAGGGCAATAGGACAAAAGAGAATTAGGCCCTATTGGTGCATGTTACCAGAACCAAACCTTCAGCTAGCACTATCATGATCTATGGGACAGCTTTATCAGATGAGCCCTACGGGATCCCTGCCCTGGCTGATCTGGCAGCGGGGGTGGCTGAGGTGATCTCAGCCGGAAGTTGTTCTGCACAGCCTACCATCCTTCTCCCAGTTAGGTGGTCCTTGAAAATGCTCTTTGTATATTTTAGAGGTTTAGATCTAGTGATGAATGAGAGCGTGTGTGTGTATGTGAGCATATGTGTACAAAGATAAACGTCCGTGTGTGTGTGTGTTTGTGAACATTGGTTTGTGTGTACATGGGTGTGAGCTTGCATGTGAATATATGAGGAAGTGTGAGTGTGTATACTTGTGAGGCTGTGTGTGTGTGTGTGTGAACACATGTAGTCATAATGAGCACGTGTATGTTACCATTAGCACGTGAGAACAGGATACTGGGTATGCCCATGCGAGTGTGCAGATGTAGTTGCATGACTGCATGCGTATGGTGTGTGAGCACACCTGTGTATTTGTGGTTATGTGTGTGTGTGACTGTGAGCTTGTGTGCACTACATGTGAGAGTATTTGCGTGCAAGCCTGCATGGGCATATGTGCATGAATGTGCATACGTACGTGATTGTGTATGTGAGTTTGTGTGTGTATATTTGTGAGAAGGAATGCTACATGGGAGCAGGTATCTGTGCGTGTGTGAATGTGTTTGCCTGAGTTTGAGCATGGGAGTATGCATGCAGTCTCCTTTATACAGGCGGTGGTACCATTTCAGAAAAACTCATGGTGAGAGGGCAAAGTTGTGTCAGCATGTGTGATTAGATTATATCCTGCGAAGGATGGGATGGAAGGTAAAAAGTGGAAGACATAATGAAGCATCTAGACCTATAAAAAGTATGGTGAGGGGGAAAACCAAGGTCTGGAGGGTGGGTAACTGCTCCCCTTTCCCCATAGCAAATGATGCTTCTGATGCAGGGCCGCTCCCCCAGAGCCTAGTTCTAGTGCACATTCAGCACCACTATAACAGCACTTCTATCACCTGAAACTTTTTGCTCTGAGTGGGTAGATTCATAGACTTGAAGGTCAGAAGGGACCATCATGATCATCTAGTTTGACCTCCTGCAGACTACAGCCACATAACCTCTCCTACCCACCCCTGCAATAGGCCCATACTCTCTGGCTGTGTTACTGAAGTCGTCAAATCATGATTTAAAGGCTTCTAGTTCATACCAGCAAATAGTCCATGTCCCACGCTGCAGAGGAAGGCGAAGTCCCCCCCCCCCCCCCCCAAGCATCTCTGCCAATCTGACCTGGGAGAAAATTCCTTCCTGACCCCAAATATGGTGAACAGTTAGACCCTGAGCAAGTGGGTAAGACCCACCGGGGTACCGAGTGAGAAGTCTCCTACCCTACAGTCAAATAATCAGTGTTGAGCGAGTCCAATTTTATTTAACATCTTTATTGATCATCTGGAAGAGGTGGTGAGAAAGCAGACTAATTGGGAGGTGAGGCAGAGAAGCTCCAACCAGGTCAGAGAAACAAACCTCAAGGAGCTAAACAGATGGACAGGAAATAAAATGTGATGAAACAAGGGGAAGTGGACAGGTCTAGTACATTGAGGAAAAAATATCCCATCATTTTAACAAGCTGGAGATACCAGGAAAGCAATTGGGCAGGAGCATGCAGTGTAATATTGAGGCAAACTCACCTAAAAAGGTCAGTGAAATTTTGGGTGGCACACAGAGCCATCATGAAATGAACCTGGGATGCAAGTCACTTTCTGTGCTGTATTCTACCAGCAAAATTACAACTATAGGTGAATGCTGTATTTGGGCACCTCAACGCTGGAAAGAAACGGATACCATCCAGCCCAGATTACAGTGTAATGGAATCTAAATCCTTCATTTTCAGCTGGCTGTGAGATGGTGTTTGTAAACGAAAGGGACTGGCTCGGCGGGATGAGGGGGCTAGCCAGAAACCTCAGAGAGGTCTTGTCAAGAAAATATTTCCCCTGTAGAAGGATAATGGAAAAACTAAGCAGAAGATACGAGCAAGGAATTTGCTGTGGTTCAACAGAGAGAAAGATAGACATGGAGGGCTCCGTCTGTCTGTCTGTCTCCCATGCCACTGACCGGCACTGGGTCTAATTCATTGTGTCAGCTAGGTGACCATCACTAACTGTACCTTCTTTCCTGGATTAGTTGCTGTTAATGATTGTTTATTTTTAGATGGCAAAACTCAATCTGTGTGTGCGGCTGTTGTTGTTGTTTTTTAATAGCCAGTTACAATTTAATGCTAAATGCTTTTGGCATCTGATAGACAAAAGTTTGTTTTTTAAAAAAAACAACCTACAAACAAAGTAGGAGATTACTTTCACATAAGTAGCAACAATCTCTTCCCCCGGGGGCTCCAAAGATTGGGTGGATCTCACTATTGCCCTCTCTTTAGCTGATTAAGGGTTTGAATGCCTACAGGCAGGGATGTGGGATTGCATAATAGGCAGTTCGTTTGGAGGCCCAAAGGATTTATTGACATTCTGGGCTTTTTAGGCAGCCGGCTAGAATTTGTCATTGTTTTCTTTTCATGATAACTCGGAAGACTGAGAGGATTAATGCAAGAAATGGAAAGAAGTAGCATTTCTCTCTGTTACATTTTATCACAGATAAAGAACAAAACATGAAGGGCCGGATCCTCAACTGGTGTAAATCTGTATAGAGTCACTGAAGTTAATGGTTTGTTACTGATTTATACCAGCTGCCGATCTGGCACATATATTTAAGTCAAGATTACTTTTAGAAAAAATGGGTTTGTGCCTTTTTAATTTCTTTTCTCATTTGTGGTGTGTGAATAAGGCCAAACCTATTTTGGTTTTGATGTTTTAAAGACTGTTTTTAATACATTAGGTCCTGTTTCAGGTACTGTTTACCCTGGTTTTGACAAAGCCTCTATGGACAGATGGGAAACTGGTGGGGTTAGAACATCAGAGACACTACGAAGTTAAACTTGATTAACTGAGAGAAGTGATTTTTATTCAGACAGTTTAAAATTCTGCCTTTTTTGTTTTTTATTAACATCTATTTAAATTAAACATCTTATAAGAAGTTGGATTAAAAGATTTTTTAGTTAAAGAGTCAACCGTGCTTGCACCTTCATATGATGGTTGAGAGTGCTCACACATTTTGTGTGCTCTGACAAAAGCCAGACCAGACTTGAAATTCCTGATATATTTCTAAGACAAAACCCAGGCAGAAAAAATTGAAAGCAATATTTAAGCCTTCTTTATACATTATAAAGAAGCAAAAGAAGAGAAAAAGGGGATAGACAATTGACCAGGGAGAGGAACAAATCCTAATTTTATTCCCTTTCAAGTCATGATTACTTCTTTGGAAACCTGTATGTACAGGTATCCATGGGCAGTGGGTGAACCCCAGGCTTGGGGAGGCTAGCCCTTGGCCCAGCCTGCCCCTTCTCCCCAAGGCCCCACCCCTCCCGTCGAAGGCCAGAGCCCCCCTTCCCCAGCCCCAGAGCACTGGGCGGGAGGGTAGCACCCTCCCCGCACAGCCCCAGAGCGCAGGCCAGCACTCATTAACCCCAGCCTGGGGCCCCAGCCACAGAGGGAAGAGCCCCCCGCAGCACAGCACCAGGAAGCAGGAAGGGGCATGGAGGTGGAGCATGGGCCGGGCCACACAAGGCTGTTTGGGGCATCAGTGTTTTTACTTTTACGTCTATTAAATCTCTATTTTGGTGGGATTTCGATGGCTCTAGAGTAACAAAGAAAGGAACGATTAAACAGACAAAGGAGCTAGACGGCAGTTCCCCACTAGGACACAAGCCTAGCAGCATTCTGTTATATATCATGACAATGTGATGTCAAGAAGACTGCAGGAAGCCAGTGTCATAATGCCCCCGATATGTGAGCTCAGCCTCTTCAGAAATGCTTTCCTGCTAGCCATTTGTGTCTGATTCCACTAGGTAAGTGAAATCGAGAAGGGTTTATCTTGTTAGTCTGAACTGTAGCTGTTTGCCTGTGACCAAAGACCTTTTTAATCCACTGTGGTGAGTCCCTTTAATCCTAATCACTGAACGGCCACAGAAAAAAATTCACCTTTTCCAATCTGTCAAAAACCTTATCAGTGAAATGCACCCAGTCTAGGGTCTGAGGATCTAAGACACTGAGGTGACATTAGCATAGATGTTAGAATAGGGGAGCTAGAGGAAGCTAGCACCAAAGGGAACAGTTTGCATGGTTCGGTGCCACAAGTCCTCCTTTTCTTTTTGTGGATCCCTTTAGTAGTCTGACCAGTAGAGGGAGCTGTGCTGCATTGCTAATAGAGGGGTTTATAAAGAGAGGGAGGCTGTAGGTAAAGTGCCTGGTAGTGGGACTGCGAGCCACTCACCATTTCCCCCACCAACCCACTTAGGCAAACGTGATAAGCAAACACTAGATGCTCGGATTGTTTTTGTTTGTTTGCTGTGTGCTTTGAATTATTTGAGTGGCAGCTCAGAGGCACTGCCCAGAGCACTGGAGACAGGCAACCTAATGAGGCCTCCGAGAATGTGGGTTCCCTTTGTTTGAGCAGAGGAACATTGTTTAGTGTTTGTGTAGTTAGAGGGCCCAATAATGCAGTCCCTTATTCATGAGACATCCTTGCTAGCATGAGTTGTTTCCCTGAAGTCACCATTCAAACAAGGAAGTGTTGCAAGATGAGGCTCCTAATCTTACGTCTAATGGATTGTCCATGTTGGAGAGAGCAACCCCAGCCTGTTATGTTTATATTCTGCCCAGAGTTATTTTTGATGTGCTGTTGTAAAAAACCAAAATTTACAATTTTTGTTACTTGTCGGAGGAACTTTTTGGGTAACTAATGTTTGTGAAGTGCTGCAAAAGCCTCTGTTGAAAGATGTTCTAGAAGTGCAGAGTACCCATATTTATTGTTACAAAGAGGCTAACCAGCAGTTTATCTTGCCTGTGAAGACACCTCTCAGTAACAAAGCCATCTGAACCAACCGGAGTCCACTTCCTAACATGATTTCCAACTAAGGAAAGGGACACACTGCTTTCAAAGCCCCTGTAACCAATATTAAAGAGATTGATTTGATCTGTATGATTTAAACGCCTGATTCCAGGATCCTTTCCAGACATCAATTTATACTGTTGAGGCAAAATATTCCTGTAACATAACATAGGTCTCAACATACAGAGCTGAAAATGCATTGCCAGTAAGACATTCCATACGCTTAAATACTATGTGCTGAAGCCCCATTGGGCAGGCTTTGTCTACAGCCAGTGTGGGTGTGTTCATCATTCTTTGCTTTCTGACATCACAGTGGTTAAGCTGACATTCATTATTCTGTGCTTGCTCTAGAAGTCACTATAATATTGCTATTAGCTGTTTCAGGTGAGATCAGAACATGGTCTATCCGTTGCCTGCCTCTTCAGTCAAACGAAATGCTGGGGAATTTTAGCTGAAACAGGAACTGAAAATGCTCCTCCATTTAACCTGATGTCATCTCACACGTGACATTGTAGCTGTCACTCATATGCTCCATGTGGGAGGAAGACTGGTCTTGTGGATAGTTAACTATTTATACAAGGTGTAACCGCTCCGGCAGGAGAGATTGAGAAAGAGAGACAAAGAGCCTGATCATTGAGCTTGCTGGTGAGGACACGCAGGTGGGATGTGAAACAGGCAGAACAGGGACCTGAGCCTAGCTCTCCCACATGAGTGCCTGACCCAGCAGGCTATTGGATTTGTAGGGATTGGGGCCTTTGTCTTATTTTTCATGAAAAATATGCAGTTTTTGTGCTGATGCAAAATGAAAACAGTTTGTGAAACCGCCATTTGTCTCCAAGCAATAGAACTCTGGTTTTCTAGCCAGCCCTAAGAGTGATCTCTCAGGTGCAGACTGTTGGGTTCCCCCATCTCAGACCTAACCGTGTAAGTGACTCCCTTTGCTTTGTGGTGATAGTTCCCCTTTCCCCTCCCCAAAGAATTAGGAAGCAGTCTGCCTGGCAGGGGAAGCGACGTGGTTCATACCCCCACCCAAGGGTTAGGCAGGGAGGCTCGAGGAAGCAGCTGTTCTGGCTGTGGTCTTTCTATTAGTTCCCAACACTGGAAAAGTACCATTCGTGACTTCCTCTGGCTCCAGCCAAGCCTGTGAGTTTGCCTGACAAGTGCTGTGGACAAGTGAATTCACGGAACATTTTCTCAGCTGTCCACTTTAACCCCAAGCAAGCCATAGCGAGGTGGTGAGAATGGAGTGAAGTCCAGTGTCCCTTATATAACTCTGAAAGGCTGTCTCCAGCTCCCTGATCCAGCAAAGTCTTCACTTTGTTATTCTGGCTACATGGTGTGGCATGTTGATGGGGTCCTGCCGCTGTGTAGAGTGTCCCCTGGGTCCAGGGCCAAGGGAGTTCTATGCCTCCCCATCCCTGGAGCAAGTCAATTAATTAATTAATGTCCCCACTCACCTTCTTCTCAGACATTACCAGTTGTTCTGTGATCACCGGCACGGTCATTATTATGTGGTCGGTCACAAGGTGGGACATCTTGCTGCCTCTGTATCTTTTCAAGGCTCAGGATCTTTTCCAGGCCACCCCAAATAACTGACCTCTTATCACAGATCCTACTGAGCACCCACTAGGACTACCATGGGAGGAATCCAAGCCTCTGGGTTCTAGATGCCCAAGGTGTTTCCAGCTCCTAGAGTCTGAACAGAGTCTAAGCACTGCCCCAATCTCGGAGTCCCTAGGCACATTCTCAGGGTACAGACCTATCTCACATCTTCTACGGAGAGCTGGAACCTGCTGTCCAGCAGCCTAGCCCCCCTGGGTGCAGCACTGGCCCTTGTCTCCCCTGTACTTCAACACACTCCTCTCCCAGAACTCCATCTCAAAGATGTGAAGCGTCTGGTTCCCAGTTTAACTCTCTCCAGGCCATGCAGTAACTGAAGCAGCCTGTCAGCGTATGCGCACGTGCACATACGCATAGTCTGCCCAGTCTAACAACTTTATGTTCTTTTATATTTAATCATGGTAAATTATTTTATTGCTAAAGGTATCTGCAAGCAAACTAGCTCTTTGTTTCTTTGAGGGCTCCCCTGCATATGCCCAGCCCCTAATCACATCTTTCTGTTGGTGAAATCACAATCATCACTGTTATGTCAGAGAGGGTAGGGACTCCTGGTGGTGACAAGGCGCATAGGGGGTAAGCAGAAGAAACAGATGGCTGTAGGCTATGGTTTAAGTGCACAGAGTGGATGTACAGAAAGGCTGATCGTCTTTGCTCCCTCCTGATGTTGGTGCTGCTCTGTGCAGGGCCAATATGCCCCTGCACTGGATTAGAGCTGCCCCATGTCCATAGATTCAAAAAAGCAAGCAAGGATTGGCGTAGCACAAGACCATTCTGGTCACACCTTTCCTCCAGCCACAACCCCTGTTCCCTGCCGTGCTGCAGCGGGGAACGTGAATGGTATAACAGCTACGTTGACTCGATGTCACCAAAGAACCCCCCTTAAATTGAAGTGATCAACCCTGGACTAGTCACTCTATTGCTGGGGTCTGAATGCAAATATTTTCACACCTCTCTGCTTAATGCTACGTTGCCCCTAGATACAAGCCCACTTTTTCAATTGCTCACTAATTATAGCCAAGGTTTTCAAAAGTGGCTAGTGATATTGGAGGCCCAAATTGGGACAGTGTAAAGGGGGTCTGATTTCTAATGGTGACTGCGCAATGGAAAATCAGGGCCCCTTTCAAGTGTCAGTCTGGGCACTCAGGTTGGAAGCACCAGAAATTATTTTGTGCTTTTGTAAATTTTGGTCACAATCTTTTACAAAAATATGCCACATGCTTTTAGTGAATCCTTGAGGATGGTGCTAGAAAAAATTGGTCTTGCCAGTCATCCCACAAAGAGACAGCCTCTTCCAGTTGTGGGAGAGCCACTGGTGAATGAGCTTCATAAGCTATTGGCCTTTGAATCTCACTCTAAGTATTTCATTTGCAAGGTGGTAATATAGCGTTGATTCCAGGGTAGGTCCTAACAGAGGAACAGCACTGAATACATTTATACAGACACATGTATAACTGATGGAGGGAGTGTTACCAAGTGGTTAGTGCACAGGACTTGGAGTCATAGCTCCTGGATTCTATTACCAGCTCTGACACTGACTCTCTGTTATCTCAGGCAAGTCACTTAACCTCTCTGCCTCACTTTATTATCACCATTTTTAGCTAAAACTGTGATCATACCTACCTCATATCGATGTTCTGGGGCTTCATTGTAAAGAGCTTTGATGCAGATATTTAATGTCTTAAACATACTGTATATATTTAAGGGTGAGATATCCTTGTGTTTGTATTGATTTCTCTTGTGTTTATCATTCACTGGTGTTAACTAGGCTAAAACTAGATAAATTAACCAGAGTCAAGTGGTGACTCACCAAAGTGCTCTGTCGCATGAGGAAATACCAGGAACCCTGGGCTTGTTCAGACTGAAGGGACAGGGTAGTTGTTTACAAATACTGTACATGGTAGGACATGCTAAAGAGGATGCAGATCAAATATTTTCAGTAGCAAGAGGACAGAAAAAGCTATTATGGGCTTAGGCGGTAGCAGGAAACAGTTAGGATCAATATCAGGGGAAAACTTTATAATTCCAAGAAGAGTCATATAGCAATTGGAACAAGCTGTCCAGTCGTGGATTCAGTTCCAACCTCCAGCCATGACTTTGGGATGAGGAAACCAATCCTGCTATATGGCATGAGTTGAGATGGACTGTGTGATCCTCTCACAGCCCCTGAGATGGGTCTCTGAATAGAAGGGAATATGCTTGTTTGCAGAAGTGGAAGCTTGTATAATACACTGATGGTTCTTCAGATTGTACATGGCCCTTCAGGGCAGGGTCCGTGTCTTCCTCTGTGTTTGGAAAGCACCCAGCGTGTTTTAGGCACCACTGCAATATAAACAATAATAATCCTCAGTCCCCAGTTGAATGGCAGGAGGAAATCGGAAAAAAACGAATGCTCTGGGTTTTGAACAGTGGAGCCAGACAGTAGCGCACTCCAGCTGAGCACAGTCACTTAACAGCTACCTTAAGGGCAAATTCCTATGGCTACAGCCCCAGACACACAAGGCTTGTGTCACTGCAGCTGTAGTTGCTCTCATTCCTCTTCCCCCTTCTCTTTCTTGAGTAATCAGCAGTTGTAAGAACTGAACTGCAGTATCTTGCACCGTGGCCCCTTTGTAAGGTGCAATACTGTTTCTTCTGGGGGAAAATGGGGGAATGGAGACGCGATGGCCTTCTATCGGTACAAGAGCAATCCTGCCTGCGCTGGGCAGGGGGGCTCAGGCTGGACAGCTGCACCAGTGGGATGGGCACAGTTGCTCCTGTGGATGACAGCACCTGTTTTAACTGGCTGGGGGACTGGTCATGTCCTGAGCTGGCAGATTATCATTGCTGGGTAAGCACTTTGTGCAATTGTGGCCTTTTAAAACTCCCACTGGCTCTTCGGGGGATTTCCTGCTCTACAGGGTGCATTTTGTTGAGTTCCTCTAACTTCTCTCTTGCAGGGCTGCAGGATTATTAAAGGGCCAGGACTGTACTGTTATGTGAAGCAAGTGTAACTCCTATAAAATTAAATGGGGGCAAAACATCCAGCTGAGAACCTGCAAGGAATGCAAGTGCCCTGAGGTTCCAGCTCTTTGGCAAGGCTCGTGAAACGGTAGGTGGAGCTATCAGTGTTATGCCATTGCCAAGGACTCTTACTCCCAGAGTCAGCAGTCTCTGTTCAAACCACTTCCCCCTCCCCATTGAGGGGGAATGGGAAGTTGGTGGCTGGTATTTAGGGAGGGAGAGAAAAACCGAGATGCTGCTCCATGTGGGGCCCATAGGATTAAGTGTGTGCTATGTTCCCTGTTTGCTTGACTCTCGTGCAGAGATGTTTGACCAGGAAGAATAATCCATATCTGATTCCATCTAGGTCCTGTGAGGATGCAAGTCCCTCCTAAAGTTACCTAGTGGCACAATGTGGTACTCAGCCTGCTACATCTGACACACCTTTGGTTTCCAATCCCACACAGTCCCTACAGGGCTGCCTTCAATCTCAATCACTTTAAATACCTAAGAATCTGCCCCCGGTTGTACACTGAGCCAAGTGTACACTTGCCACTTGGCCATGCTTTTGGCAGTATGGACCCAAGCAGTGCAGACATGCTCATAGCTACCTTCCTCAGTATGGAGGTGCAGATTCAATGCATGCCCAGCAACATGCACCCCCAGCAAGCGTGGATTCAATAAGCATAATCATAGGAACTCCACCATTCTGTATGGCTAATTCATCAACAACAACAACAAAAAACCCTAGAAAGGCACAGCACATTCCTAGCATTGTGGTGCTGTGGAGCTGATAGAGGTCCTGTAGTCACAGTGTCACAAAGACAGCGTAAGGACCAGACAGAAAAAAAAATGCCTCCTCGGACCTTACTGTTGCATGAAGCGTTCCAGCTACAGTGACAACCTACTGCTCCCTTCAGTGTTTACATCTGTCTTATCCTGTATTCTTCCAACTCCAAACTAGAAACCATTCAAACCTGAGATCTCTCTCTCTCTCTCTCTCTCTCTCTTGCTCGCTCTGTGTTTTTGGCACAGCACTCCTGTAGCATCATGCCGGAGACTTTCTATGCTCTGTAAATAATATTGGCTATAAGCCACACTTACTATATTGATGCCATGTAATTAATACTGGTTTCAAGGCACATAGAGAAATCCCAGAGATGTCAGTGGACTCTGTGCGTAGGCAGAAGGTAGCATATGGCCTTGAGGTTGTGACCTAGGAGGCAGCGGATAATACTCAGAAATGCCCATTTACAAAGCACTGTACGAACATTAGTATCACCCAGATCTTCTACCCCATTGGGTTAGGTCACTAAATATTATGATCTCCATTTTCAAGAAGGAGAAGCTAAGGTGCAGAGACATTAAATGACTTTCCCAAAGGCCTCGCAGCAAGACAGTGGCAGAGCTGTGTGGAGTAGAGCTTAGTAATACCTGAGTCTCAGCGCTGTGCTTAATCCACACTAGACCCCACTGCCTCTTTAGAAGATGAAAGTCCTCTTGACTTTTATACCACCTAGTGTGGAGGGAGCTCTCCTGACTCGTGTTCTGATTACAAACCCTTGGACATTTTGAATGGTAGAATGCACCTTCTGTGGCCCGTGAGTGTAGAAGGCACATGCTAATATTAACTAGAAAATGGCCCAGGAGATGGGGTTCACATCTGAATCCAGCTTAGGTTTAGGCTTGTCTTGGGGGGGGGTTGCATTTAAAAGTGCCCATATTTTCCCATCAGATTTCTTCCACATCCAAACTGGAAGCAGCAAATATTGATTCTGATTTGGAACCAAAAACCGTAGAGGAGTGGAGATGCAAATCCAAACACACCCTTTCTCCTGGAAATTCAAAGGTGCTTGGATTCCAGATTTGATGTCCTCTCTGTTATCAGCATTTCAGTGATTTCAGTGAGATGTTGGTGGATAATAGCAGCACAGCAGGAAGAGGGGGTGAGTCATAGCATGCTTCTGCAGTTAACAATTGACAGCAGACCCATAGGGTGGGAGTTTCAAAAAGTGCTTAGCCACCCCTGTTCATTTCATGGTCTTGGAGGATTCTCTGTTCTGTAAACTAAGCCACCTCTTACTTATTTCTATTCCTATGAAACTCAGTAATGCATTTCTTGCTGCTGTTGTACTTCTTGACAGTTTACATTTGCTTAAGTATTTAGCCAAGATGCAGTAAATTCTGGTCTGGTTCCAGTCCTTCTTTGTGGCCTGATTCAAAGGGAGGTGTGCAATGCTGGAGAAGAAAAGGAGATTGACTGTTCATGGCAAAATCGTTCACGGCATTTCTCCCATTGCAATTACAGAAGATGTTTGCACTGGTGTGGAAGCTTATTCTTTCCCACTCTGGCTTCTTTCTTCTGTTAGATCCACTCATGCAGTTACGGTCTTCACCCATCACAAGTACAAAAATGAACATTGTCAATACCAATGACTAGAGGCACAATGGTGTAGCACAGCAAAGTTTAGGTGCAAAGGGCAATGGTAGGATCTTAGCTGTGTGGAAGCAGAGTCAGGATGAGCTCCACCCTGACATCTGTTGGTGAGGTGTTGCAAGTTGTGGAAAAGAACTTCAGGGGCTGATCTCATTTGCATAGGCACACCCACCCCGCCTAGAATGAGGCCATAACTGCCCAAATGGTCACTTTGGCTGTTGTGGGATCCCCAGTATCTCTGTTATTCGGGCAGGAAGAATAAATTGTTATTACCCTGATTATGGGAACTGTGCTTGGAACTGTACTTGGCCTTTTGTTATGATGGAGGGACTCACCATCAACTAAGTAGCACTCGCTAGGCAAGGGACATGGGTTCCAAAACTCTGTGAATTGAGAGAGGCTTGAGACAGGTATTAGTACCTGGTGGTGTGGGCCTCTTTGTGAGGGCCTGAAACACCAATTGCACCTCTGTCTCTCTCCACTGTGGCATGTCAGAGCTAATTTTGGGTCTATTAAGAGTCTTGCTACAGGCACTGTGCTGAATTCACTTTGGCCTTATAGTGCACCAGCACTAAGGCTCCCACTACTATGAGCTGAAATCACTGAGTGCTGTGTCAAGTAGTGGGGAGCTGGAAGATCTAGAGTGCAGTAGTGCTGTTTGTGGATAGGCTGGCGGAGTGTTTGTGAGACGGCGAGGTGAGCTGTGCAGAGCGGAGCCATTCGTGAGACAGCGGAGTGGCGAGGCGAGCTGAGCAGAGCTGTTTGTGAGATGGTGGAGTGTTTGTGAGACAGCGAGCTGTGCAGAGCGGAGCCGGTCGTGAGACAGCGGAGCAGAACAGAGCCCTGTGGGGCAGTCAGCTTCAGGACACGTAAGGTGCCCCTTACCTCTTTCCCCCACACACAGGCACATTTTAGCCAGACTAGGGAGTAACACTCTGCAGATGAACTTTTGAACTCTGGGGCTGGACTTTTTGGACATTGGGTGATTTGTGGATTGCTGGACTCAAGAGACGTTTGGGTTCTGGGACTCGAGAACCCGAGGGAAAGGATGTGGCCCAATTTGCTGGGGTGGGTCTTTGCTCATGGTTTGGTTAATGAACACTAGTTGTGGTGTTTCCCCAATTTAATGCTGATGTTGTTTACCTCAGGTTATTAAAGACTCTCTGCTACCCGGAGACTCTGCTTGCGAGAGGGGAAGTATTGCCTCTTTGAGGCGCCCAGGGGTGTGTAAGATTTTCCCAGGTCACTGGGTGGGCGCTCCAGCCAGTTTTGCATTTGCTTTGATGAGAGGGAACCCCTGTGTACTGAACCCGGCCCTTGCTGCTATCAACTTGGCCTGGCAGAAGGGTGACTCTGCTTACATGTGGAACACCTGACTGGAGGAGATCAAAGTGAACTGAACACCCCCATCCAGCAACAAATCCCCCATCAGGCTCCACAGCAGAATAGCTGAAGTAGCTGAACTTCTGAGCAGTGTTTAGGGATATCGCCCACTTGGAAGGAATAGAATCATAGAATATCAGGGTTGGAAGGGACCTCAGGAGGTCATCTAGTCCAACCCCCTGCTCAAAGCAGGACCGATCCCCGACTAAATCATCCCAGCCAGGGCTTTGTCAAGCCTGACCTTAAAAACTTCTAGGGAAGGAGATTCCACCACCTCCCTAGGTAACGCATTCCAGTGTTTCACCACCCTCATAGTGAAAAAGTTTTTCCTAATATCCAACCTAAACCTCCCCCACTGCAACTTGAGACCATTACTCCTTGTTCTGTCATCAGCTACCACTGAGAACAGTCTAGATCCATTCTCTTTGGAACCCCGTTTCAGGTAGTTGAAAGCAGCTATCAAATCCCCCCTCATTCTTCTCTTCCGCAGACTAAACAATCCCAGTTCCCTCAGCCTCTCCTCATAAGTCATGTGTTCCAGTCCCCTAATCATTTATAGCAGGAATATAGCCTTGAAGTGATGCAAATAGGGAGGTGAGGTCACAGCCAGGGCCGGCTCTACCTTTTTCGCCGCCCCAAGCAGCGAAGCAAAAAAATAAAAAAGCTGCCGCCAACATTCTGCCGAGGAAGGAAAAATTTAAAAAAAAACCCAAAACGCTGGAGCGCTGCCCCTTCTGATGTGCCGCCCCAGGCACCAGCTTCCTTAGCTGGTGCCTAGAGCCGGCCCTGGTCACCGCATCCCTGCCAGTTAAAGAAGATAAAAGGACCTGGGTATCCACTGCAAACCAATGAAACACAAAGGGCTGGCATATCCCCATTATGGCTTCTGGTTTTAGTAGGAAGAAAAATGGGGCTGGGCGGGGGTAGAAAGGAATGATCCCCTGGCTTCAATACCAGTCAGCAGTATAACCGGGAAAACCAAGAGGAACAAATTAAAGGTAAGAGGGTTGAGATTTTCATTGGTTGAAAATGGGTGTTGGCTGCAAAGTTAAGGTCCAGATCTGAACCTCTCCAAAACTCAGCTGTGGGTGTGGAAGGGGTGTTGTCTCAGACTCATCTGATCTAAATCTGAAGTGTTGGGTAAGTTTTTCCTGGACTGGAAGTTTCGTAGAGAGGGGCACATGGATGCACACAAACACTGGGATGACTGACTGCTTGCCAGTCACAGCTGTTTCGCTCATTAATTGAAATCTCCAGGCTGCTGACTCTTCCAGATGAGGAAATACTAGAGCGTTGACATCACAGCCCCACCTCTTTTTGCTTTGCCTGTCAAGATGCAGAAACATAGGCACACAGCTGAAGCTGTCCTGTACGCTGATCAGGAGTGTTTTGGGGGCACCACTCTTTGGCCAAGCTGAGTGGCCCATATGTTTCAGACAAGCCCCAAAGAAGGAAAAAGACCTTGAAGTTGAATTTCTTCCAGACCAACCTCTCCATTACAAGAAGCGAAAACTTTCCATGCTCTATAAAGCCACAGGCCTTTCTTTGTTTACAGGGTCCCCTAGAAGCAATGTCACTGAACAGCCTGTAAATCAAAAACACACAATGTGCTTTCATCTCTTAACTCGGTTAGGAACTTATTACCAGGAACTGCAAAATACACTCGCCTGCAGACCATCTGCTATTGTTAGCAAAGGTAGGGAGAGAAGAGATAAAGGGAAACTCGGCCAGGGGACAATGTACTGAAGGCAGAGAGTGGAAAAAGAGGCTTGGTGGGTTTGGTTTTGCAAAACCAAATTCAAAGCAGGTGTGCTATGGAATCAGATCCTCCTTTGGATCCTGGGTTGGATGAGACTGGGTAAATAGGTTCCCAAACTAGAACTCACTAGGATAGAAATGCTGAAGGTTGGATAGAAAAGAAGAGAAGGAAAGAAAAAATGAAGGGATGGGAAATGAGGGGGAAAGGAGAGGAACAAGGAGCAGGAATAAAAGAAAAATTGGGAGGATAGGGGAAAAAAGAAGAGAGATATTGGAAAATATAGTACTGGCTACTTTAAAACTAAACCAGGTAAGTCCAAATCCTGAGATACCCACTCAGGCCTTACTCAGGCAAAATTCCCACTAAAGTCAATGGCAGCTTTGCATGAGCAAGGGCTGCAACATTTTCCCCATAGCTTTCTAAATACTGACCTGAAAATTGGGCTGCTTCCGAGTTTGAAAGAAATTCAGTAAGAGCAATCTGATAAGAGATGGCAAGTAGCACATATGTGCCTACAAGCCTAGTGGTGGGGACCATACCGGGCCTAGATCAATGCTGTCAAGTCTATTCATGTGTGGTGGCACTGATGGAAATAACCCCCAGTGCTATCCAGACATAGCCTTCCCCTCCCTCACGGTGTAAAATGGTGAATGCTGGAATTCTGGAGATGTATGTGTATGTCTTTGACGATAAACGATGCACTTAAGGTTGCAGTCTGAGTGGGCCCACTCATGGAACAGGGTGGCATTAAGCAGTTTATTATTCTATAGGACTGAGTCATTCAGGGCATTCAGAACCTTTCACCACTAGGTCACTATTTCAAAACTAGTCTATGTCAGGATTAGCTGAAGATTACTCTGTGACAGCTGGTTGGTAGTTCATGGAAAAAGAAATGCTGGGCTCAGTCCAGTTCCTACTTGGTCAGATGTCAGCATCATAAAATCCCCCATCACAACTGACACTTATTGGCAATCTCAAGAGAGACGCCAAGGACTAAATAAACCAAGGAGGCTCAGCTTCCCTCTCACCCCTAGAGGTGGTCGCACACGGTCAGGACTGAAGCACATTAACAGGACGGAGTAGGCAAAGACTCTCCATGCAACTTCCTATGCCACATTGTACTGTGCAGACAGAGAGGCCTTTAGTCTTCGGTGCTGCCAATGTAGCACCTTTCAGGAGCACTGCATTCATTGTGATAAAGCAGGAGGAGGCTAGCAGCTAGCCTCAGTGATAGTCTGTGTATCTGTATTTCTGCAGAGCAAAATAAGCAAAGTAGTCTCAGGACAAATATATTTCACAGGAGCTTTATGAAACTTGATTTTCTCTTGCATGTAAAGTGAAGTTCAGATTTGCAATCATGCAAGTTCTGCAATCACATGCCTATTTTGCACACACAGTTACCATGACTGCATGCTCAAATCAGGTAATTTAGCATGCAAGTCTAATTTAGCATGCAAGTCTAAGCCACTAAATATGTATGAGCTATTGAGCACCTACTCTGTCTGAAAATCTGGCCCTGAGATTTCCAGTGGTGAAAATGTGCACAGAATAGTAAGATCTAAGTCACTGGTTCTACCATCAAATTTCATGTGTCTATTCTATGTAGGTTTTTATACCGCACTTATCACCTTAGTATCTGGTGAAAAAATGGTGGATGGCAGAAATGTTTTCAGACTCTTGCTGTATGCAAAATAGCACCATTTTCACATTGAGAATAATTGTTTTCCTCCAGTTAGTATGTGAAAAATAGCAGTTTTCTGCTTTTATTTCCATGGAGAACAGAAACACACAAGGAGAAACCACACAATGATTTGTTTTTCATCAAAACAGGATTTTTTTTCCACAGTCATTGCAAATTTTAATAGACAACTCTGGTAGCATTGAATTATCAGGGACTCTGTCATACTTGTGAGATGCTTAGATTCACTAGCATTAATAATAATAATTAATAATGATAATTAATAATTTGTTTACAAACTAGAGTCACACATACACCTAACCTTAAGAAAACAAAGTCCAAGAATAGAAGGAAAAGGGCCATTCTAATGCCAGGAAAGATAGTAAAGGCCAGGTATACAGCCAAAGAGAAAGAAAAGAGCCAGTCCAGAGTCAAAGAGAATTAAAAAGAAAAGGAACATCCAAAAGCTAAAGGGAAGACAAAAGGGCAGTTCTAAACTCAAAGGAAAGACAGAAGTACAATAGGGAGACAGCAGAATAGTAGGCAGAACAATCCTTTGAGCAGGTTCACTGGTTGAGGTAGACTACCCTGTCCTCCATGAAGTACTTGATCTTGTTGGGCTTTCAGTATTAAAATCTGGTTGGGGAAGGATGTTTCTGCAGCTGAGAGGGGAGATATGCTGGAAGGCCCTTCACAGCTGATGGTGTAGGTCCTGTTACACCCAGAGGTAGTACTGTCTGTGTTGTTTCTGGGTTCTCTTCAAGAAAGTCATATTGGGGCACCTCTGTGCTCCCTGCTACTGCTTGCATCACAGTATGACAGGATGTTCACTGCTGGAATTTCGCTGAGATGAATAATCATGGTGGTGGCAGCCAGTTGCCTTTTCTTGAAGTGGAGGTGTATGTTTACTGAAGCCTGGCTCTGAGTCCTCAGAGGGAGGAAATGGTATGTCACTCCATGCCACTGCCAACAGGTCTATGGGAAAGACCTGGCCGTGGCTCTGAGAGAGAGCTGTTTATCTTCCCTCCTGGCAGGAGTATTGTCAAGCCAATTCCCCACCCTAAATTGCATTCTGAACTTCACAGTGACTCCTTAGGAATTCACTACACCCTTCTCATCCAGCCACTGCTATGCATGGAGGCCAGCAAATGGAAATCCTCTACTAGGCTGGGTTAAAAGGTGGGATGTTCTAGTCTGCAGGGCACACCAGCAGGGCTGGATGAAAATGACTGTGTATGCTTGGGGGTGGGGGCTCAAATGGTAATCATGTTATGTGTTGTGCAGCTCCCACTGAAGTCAAGTTTGAATTCTGAATGCATAATTTTATCAATGGCACACACACTAAGTGGGAAATGACTGCCCAGGAAGGAGTGCTGCAGAGGGGGACCTGGAGATTATAGTGGATCACAAGCTAAATATGTGTCAACAGTGTAATACTGTTGCAATAAATAAATGAATGAATGAATAAATAAAATAAAAAAAGAGAGAAATAATTCTGGGAGGTATTAGCAGGAGTGTTTTAAGCAAGATACAAGAAGTTAATTCTTCCACTCTACTCCATAGTGATAAGGCCTCAGCTGGAGTATTGTTTCCAGTTCTGGGGGAGATATTTCAGGAAAGATGTGGACAAATTGGAGACAGTCCAGAGAAGAGCAATAAAAATGATTAAAGGTCTAGAAAACATGACCTATGAGGGAAGATTGAAAAAACTGGGTTTGTTTAATCTGGAGACAAGAAGACAGAGGGGAGACATGATAACAGTTTTCAAGTACAAAAAAGGTTGTTACAAGGAGGAGGGTGAAAAATTATTCTCCTTAACCTCTGAAGATAGGACAAGCAGCAATGGTTTTAAATTGCATCAAGTGAGGTTTTGGCTGGACATTAGGAAAAACTTCCTAAGTGTCAGGATAGTTAAGCACGGAAATAAATTGCCTAGGGAGGTTGTGGAATCTCCATTATTGGAGATTTTTAAGAACAGGTTAGACAAACACTTGTCAGGAATGGTCCAGTTATTACATAGTCCTGCCTTGAGTGCGGAGGACTGGGCCAAATGACCTATTTAGGTCTCTTCCAGTCCCAGACTATGATTATGTTTATTGGAACAGAATGAGTGAGCTGAATTTTGGGGACTTCTGGTCCAGCAACTGGCTTTAAAAAAACAACAGAACTAAAACCAAAACACAGGCTAAGAATTATAACCCGATTCAAAGGCAAAAGCATAATCTGAAGTGACTTGTTCGAATACACTGCTCAGTGTGGATAGCTAAACCTATTGTGTATTTTGTTTACTCGTCTGTAGCAGTGCTACTCAACCAGGGGCTGCGAGCAGGTTTCAGAGGGTCCACCAAGGGGGACCAGTGTTAGACTTTCTGGGACCCAGGGCAGAAATCTGAAGTCCCACTGCATGGGCCTGAAGCCTGGGGCCCTGAGCCTGCCACCTGAGGCTGAAGCAGAAGCCTAAGTGACTTAGCTTCCCAGTGTCCCCTGTGGAGTGGGGCCGTGGGCAATTGCCCTGCTTACTACCCCTTAACTCCGGCCTGGCTTTTATATGCAGAAAACCAGTTCTTGTGGCACAGGTGGGCCATGGAGATTTCATAGCATGTTTGGGGGGGAGGGGCTCAGAAAGAAAAAGGTTAAGAAACCCTGGTCTATCGGACACGTTTCTGTTTAGTTCTGGTGCCACAGGCTTTTCCTTCTTTAAACATGTTTAAGAGGAGAGCCTGTCTAAAAACATCTCAGATCAATAAAAGGAGTTGTGAGAACAAACACACTCCCCAGATCTGAACAGCTCCCGATCTTCAGAGAAGGTTGTATCAGGATCTGAATTTTGTAGCTGGATGGTATCTCTGGCTGAATAAAACCCTTGGATCTGCTCAGCCACTAGAGTGATAAGCATGATGATAATCCCTAGGTAGAGAGAACACTTCTGAACTCTGGAGAAATTCAGACCTGTGACCAAACTCTTTGTCTTTGTCCTGTCATGAATAGATTTAAGATGGCACAGGAATTGATAGATTAGAAAAGATTAGCCAACAGATGGCCTCTCAACAAGAGCTGGCAGGACAAAAGTAAATTTGTGGAAGTGGGGCTGTTCCAGTGTGACTGTGGTGAAACACAAACCATGGAACATCTGCTGGTCTGCCAGCTCCTGGACAAACTATGAAAGATCTTGCCACGGCTACAGGGTGGGCCATAGCATGTGTCCAACACTGGACAAACCTATGATTGTGGTGGAAGGACACCAGAAGAGGAAGCCAACGGGAAATAAATATTTATATAAGAGCTTGTCAAAAAAGTTGATTACTATTCACAGAAAATTTAGAATAAAAAGCTTTTTTTTTTATAATCATTAACATTTTTCAGGTTTTTTAATTGTTTTTTTTAACTAAAAACTTTTTTTAACTGAAGAGCTAACTGAAAAGGTTTTTTCCACTGAAAACTGAAAATATTTACAGAAAACAACTTTTTGTTTTGTTTTGTTTGTTTAAAAGAAAATGGAAAATTTGGGCCAAAACAATTTTTTAAAAAACGTTCATTTTGGTCAGAAATACATTTTTCATTAAAAAATGTTATGATGAAAGAATGTTGACCAGGTCTGCCATCTATACAAAGATCAATTACATATCTGTATTTGTAAAAACCCTCTCTGGTCATAACTACATCTGTGTGACAATTTTTAATGAAACTTCAAAACAATAAAATGTGAAAATGGTTTCATGTTTTGTTAGAGATTGTCAGAAGGATCCTGAGGATTACAAACCATTCAATCAACAATAGGTTTGAGCTCCAGGTGAACTTGAGGTCAAGCTTTAGGGTGAATGAGGGCTGCTTTAGGGTTTTATGGATGGCTTTGTTGTTTTGGATGCTTTTAGCTAAGGTTCACTTGAACCCAAAACTCAAGAGTGAAATTAAAGGGCCATGAAGCCCAGACAAAGCAAACAAAGAAAAAATTTGCATGATCATCTGCAAACAGAAGCTGTCATGTTTCACATAATGTTAGCCAAATCGACAGATGGACTCAAGACTCAAAAAATTGGATCCAGGTTTCAAATAACCCAAAGTTCTGAACTATGGATTTGTATCAGGCTTACTTTAGTCCAAACACAGCATGAGACTAAGAATGTTGTATATTATTGCTCCAGAATGGAATAACTACTGGTAGGTCTTCATAGAAGGCCTGAGGAATAACACTATGGGAGACAAAAGACTTGTCTTCACAACCCTGCTACATTGGTGCAGCTGCATCAATTCAGCTGCGCCAATATAGTACATCTGCTGAAGATGCGCTATGTTGACGGGAGAGAGTCTTCCGTCAACATAGCGCGGTGTAGATGACGCTTTAAGTCAATATAATTTATGTTGCTTTGGGGGGTGTTTTCGTCACACTACCGAGTGACGTAAGTTACATCAACTTAAGCGGTAAAGTAGACAAGCCCAAAGTGAGAAATAGGTGTAGAAACACAGGTCTGATCTGTATCATTTTAGTGAATGAACAACAAAGCCAGACCAGCTAGACAGTTTGAGTTTCTCCAGCTGTGTGCGCCACTCCTTTAACCCTTGCAAACAAAATAGCTTAGAACTGAGACTTTGGTTTTTCCCTAAATAAAAAGAAATTGTGAATTCCACACACATAAAGAGCACCTTATTACAAAAACAAGAACATCTTGGTCATCTGAAAACTGAGGCTGGAAGGAGTCCAACCCACTCGATGCCTCTCATGCAGAGCGTGCCACTGTTACAATATAATGTGTTTTGAAAATAATAACTTGATTAACAGTGTTCAGTGGGGTGGAAGGAAAAAGAATTAGAAAATGTTTTAAACCTCCATATGAATATAATCCGTGGGCAGTGATTTCAAGCAAACTGTCAGCCTCAGAAATATCAAAAGATGACTCATGCACTGATGACATAAAGGATAGAAATATCATATCAGTGCCTGGTAGTGCTGCTGGAGTTTAGCGGTAGTTGCTGTTTCTTCAATAAACATGCTAGTTTCAGGGCTTTGTAACTTTGCTTTTTAAAATATGCTTAAATTAATGAAGCCATCATTTATAGCGAGATCCTCAGCAGGTGTAAATCAACATATATCCAGGGAAGTCAATGGTTTGATTTACACCTGCTGAGGATCTGCTCAGAAACTATAGGCTGGGATTTTTCAAATTCTCTCAGCATTGACCCAGCTCTGCCAATGGAGTTTGTTCCGTTGAATTAATGGGAACAGAGGCAGGTCAGTGCTGCTGATCGCTTCAGAAAACTTCCCCTGCGCACATCTCCTCCCAGATTCTGAACTAAGACTTTGGAACAATCAAAGAAAAACCTTCTCCCCAGAGAAACCATCCCAGGTATTCTGGTCAATTCAGTCCATGCTGCGAGAGTATGGGTGGAGCTTAGGGAGTGTTGAGAAGATACTTGGGTAGATCTCCAAGTTATGTACCTCAGTAGTGAATCTTAGGGACAAAGATTCCAGCTCTAATTCCCCATCCACAGAGCTACCCCTAGTAGCAGAACGGACTTCTCAGCTGTACAGGTTGAGCACAGGGGCATGAGGGTACAGATTAGGCCTTTAATAGTGCAATTTAAGGAGCTCGGCATGACACAATATTTGTGGGTACAATTTCTTTTTGCCTTTTTTGTGTGGATTAAGCAACTTCTGGCTCTCAGAAAAAATATTATACCACAGGGCATTTGAATGAAACCCCCCACCTTCATGTTACTATGTGGCAGGAGCAAAAAATATAGCTATAAACATAAAACTGAATTTATAGTGAGTGCCTGACTGACAGAATCATGCACAGCAGCACAACAAAGAAACATTTAAAGAGACGGCTGGGGAGTGGGGAACACTCTTATAATGAAATAACTTTAGAAGATGGGACAAAGTTGGAATCTTTGTGACTGGCTGCCAGTGACATCATGACTGTCTTAACAATGCCAAATTAAAGGGCTGATCCTAAGAGATGCTGAACACCAGAAACTTCAGGCCTTTAATGTATATAAGCCTGATTTTCATTTGGTTTGATTCATACATCCCATTCCACAACGGCAGCCAGGTAATGCTTGGGTGTTTCAAGTCACTCAGCCTCTGGTTTCATGTTTTAGTTGTTACATCACCTAAGAAGTACTATAATTGCTCAGAAATGCAATGCCTGGAGTATCTGCCGAAATACATTGAACACTCTCTAGTTCAGTCAAAACTCAGCCATGTTGGCCATCACCATTTGGCCTCGTGGAGAAAATAGACAGTGCACGTGGTAGTACAGAAAAATATGTAATCTTGCTCTATTTCTATTTCTCACCTTTTTCTTTGAAGTAGGTAATTGGTCAAGGAAGGCTTTGCAAATAGAGAGCTGTCCCTTTCATTACGATCAGAATTTAAATACATTTGCGGCTGAAAAAGCAAAGTTGTTTTCAAGTCTATAATAAGTACAATTGTTTTTGGGTTTTTTTTTCATGGGGAATGGCCTGGAGGGATCATAAAAGGATGATTCTGTGAGCTGTATTCAAACAAAGCCCGATAATCTCCATGTTTATAATATCTAGATGACAATAGTACGACGTCTTGCAGGATGGTAAACTTAGCATGTGATTAGCTGATCATGCATGCTACCAGTTTTGTGTTATGTGAAACTAAAATTCTCAAGATCACGGCTAAAATTCTCCAATCTGATTTCACTGTTAAATGTTGAAATAGAACTTTAGTTTCTTTTTAAAGGCAGAGGAATGCAGTTACATTGAGGGCTCAAGAAGCTGGAGAAGGAGCATGCTACCTAGAGCCAGGCATGCCTGCAGAGATACAGCTCTTCCATGCTACATCTGCCAGAGATTGCCCTTCCTCTGAAACAAGGGTGGCTTCACAGCATTGAAAAATACCCATGGGGAACTAGACTGAAGGTAGTTACCATTCCCTTGTTGCTATTAGTTTCTCCAGACCAAATCTAGCAAGTCTCATTGTCTTCTAAGAGAGCTGTGTCTGGACTTTACGTACTGGTGAACTCAGGAGAAACTCCATTGAAGGAGGAAGGACAGTCTTGTGGTTAAGGCACTTGGCTGGTATTCGGGAGACCTGAATAAATTCTGGGGCTGTACCACCAGCTTTCTGTGTGTCCTGGGGCAAGTTAGGTAATCTTTCAATGCCCCAGGTGACAGCCTTCTTTGTGACCCTTTCTCCAACCCTTTGTCTTGTCTGCTTAAATTGTAAGCTATGCATGGCATGATCTGGCTCATTCTATGTGTTTGTGTAACCCACAAGCCAGTATATCACATGTCACCATCTGTTCCTAATCTGCAGAGGATATTGGCCTGTTTAGCTCCTAGCTAGACAGGCTGGCTCTTTACCTCAGGCTACAGAGATTCCTGCTTTTGGCTCTGGAGGTTCATGGTTCAATCCTGGGATTTGCCAAGATGGCTGTCTGTCATATTTGAAAAGTGCATTGCAAAATAGGGCCCTGATGTTGGCTGAGGCCTGTAATAGGTGCTACTGTAGTACAGATACGTAATAATAATAGAAGAGGAAAATGGGGCCTGGAATAAGGATTCCAGGAGTTGTCCCTCTGTGTACAGGATATGGGGGTGGAGTGCCAAGAGGCTAGGTTCAATATGCAATGGTGCAGCAGTCTACCACATTAATGGGTATTTTTCTAGGATCCTTCTATTTTTTCCCTATCACTGTTTTATTTTAATCTGCCACTGAATATTTCAAACATCAACTCATCCCCTATCTCCCCCCGATAGGCAATGCTTTTTATATTTGCTCTCTCAGGCTTACCATTCGACAGAGCAGAACGCTGGTGTTAGTTTTCTCACTGGGAGTGACGCAGTGAGAGATTTGTGTATGGACAGGGGCCCAGGGAAGAAAGTATGCTGTCAATGTACCATTTAGCATGGTGCCAAGTTCTTCCCAAACACAGTAACTTTCCTCTTGTGAGAGCTGCTGGGTGCCAGGGAGGGACGACGCACTGAATGAGGGAGGAAAGTGTCAGCAGATCCATATCTAGAAACCGAAGTGGTGTGTATACGATTGCTGCTGGCAGTAGGAAGGTATTTCTCCAGAGGACAAAAAAAGGGTCTCTATTGTTGTCTGGCAATTGTTCTCGTCGCACCTGTTGCATGGTTTACCACTCTTGTTTCATGCCAGAGCTCATTTTTCCCCCCACGTGAACTTGTTCAGTGTCCTAGAGGTCTTTCAGTATGATGGAAGGACGGAGGAATTAACCAGTGGAGGAGGAGATAGCAGGAAAGGGTGACTTTCACACACAGAAATGAATACAGCAGGCCTGTCTTACAGCAAAGGTCTTCTCTGTGTCATAAACTGCTATGGTTTTGTATATTACTTGTGCATCCATGGGAGTCCTGTGGTCAGAATGAAAGCAGAGTGGAGGTTCATAGTGCAGATAAAAGATCTTCAGGGCTGATCGGGGAGGAGAGTTTTGTCCTTAGAATTAGGTTAGATGCAGCTTCTCACACATAATGTCCTGACTGGTCTGTGCCTTCTGCAGAATGGAATGACAGACTTGCCCGAGGAAGGGGATCATGTTGTCCTCTAATGTCTGTGACCCACAGATGATACAGGTCCTCATACTACTACAGTAACCGAGATCATCGAGCTCAACTGGTAGAGGCCTATATATGCACTACAGAAAGGGATCTGGGGGTCATAGTGGACCACAAGCTAAATATGAGTCAACAGTGTAACGCTGTTGCAAAAAAAGCAATCATTCTGGGATGTATTAGTAGGAATGCTGTATTGTAAGCAAGACTCAAGAAATAAGTCTTCTGCTCTACACTGCTCTGATTAGGCCTCACCTAGAGTATTGTCTCCAGTTCTGGGTGCCACATTTCAGGAAGGATGTGGATAAATTGGAGAGAGTCCAGAGAAGAGCAACAAAAATGATTAACAGTCTAGAAAGCATGACCTATGAGGGAAGAGTGAAAAAATTGGGTTTGTTTAGTCTGGAGAAGAGAAGACTGAGAGGGGACATAACAGTTTTCAAGTATATAAAAGGTTGTTACAAGGAGGAGAAAGAAAAAATGTTTTTCTTAACCCCTGAGGATAAGATAAGAAGCAATGGGCTTAAATTGCAGCAAGGGAGGTTCAAGTTCGACATTAGGAAAAACTTCCTAACTGTCAGGGTGGTGAAGACCTGGAATAAACTGTCTAGGGAGGTTGTGGAATCTCCATCATTGGAGATTTTTAAGAGCAGGTTAGACAAACACCTGCCAGGAACGGTCTAGATAATTAGTCCTGTGACGAGTGCAGGGGACTGGACTAAATGACCTCTCGAGGTCCCTTCCAGCTGTACGATTCTATGATTTCTAGAGCTAAAAGACCTGACCTTTATTTACATTAAGGCCCCTTTAGACCTCTCTGGCAGGTAAAGGACCTTTAGAGTGGGTGTAAAGGTTCTTTACAGGGCCCTTATTTCTATCCTCAGTGCTGCATGTTCATGGCATAGCTGATGTCCATGAAATCTGTACTTGTGGAACCCAGTGAGTCAACACAGTGCCACCAACTGCTGTTATGCTGAGCCCCCCTTAAGGTGCATTCAGTTGCATAGATAAATACCTCTGATGGATATTGACTCTCCATGGAGTAAGGTGCCATTCAGCATGAGTAGGGATCAAAATCAGGCCCTCGGTATTTGTTAGCCAGGCATAATGTTCTCTTGATGTTCATGACGGGGACCATCACTTAAAGCCTCAGCAGGATTTCAGACTGAAATATTAATAAAAAAGAACTCATGGCACCAAGGCTGACAGAATTTGTTCTCGGCCTGTGCAAGTGAGAAGAAAAAAAGAAAGACTGAGACAAGAGGTTGAAATCCAATTAACTCTCTGGGAGGAAAAAGATATAAATAGAAAGTCACATGTCAAAGGGGTCCTGAGTTTCAAACGTGAGCTGCATAGATACCAAGGCTGGAAGGGACCATTGAGATCATCAAGCCTGATCTCCTCTATAATACACACTTTAGAACGTCCCCAAAATAATTCCTAGGGCAGATCTTTTAGAAAAAACATCCAGTCTTGATTTAAAATTTGTCAGTGATGGAGAATCCACCACAACCTTTGATAAATTGTTCCAATGGTGAATACTCTCACTGTGAAAAATGTACACCTTATTTCCGGTCTGAATTTGTCTAGTTTCAACTTCCAGCCATTGGATCATGTTATACCTTTCTCTGTCAGACTGAAGAGCCCATTATTAAATTGTTATTATTTATGTAAGCACTTACAGACTGTAATGAAGTCACCCCTTAATATTATCTCTGTTAAACTAAATAGACTGAGCTCCTTGTGTCTATTCCTAGCTCTGCCACAAACTTGTTGTTAGACCTTGGGCAAATCTGCGAACCTCCACTCGCCTATTATGATGGAGGATGTGGTAATAATCACTTGCTTTGCTCAGGGTGTTGAAGCTTAAAGTGTTGCAGGTGTGAAGGGATGGAGGCACAATATAAGTGCATAAATATCAGACCTTGGGGCACAAACACTTGGTTCCAGTTACATTTAAAACAAACATAATAATACCATATACTCTGCTGTGTCAAGCAAAGACAAGGCACAGCAGAAGGAAAGGCTTTATTAGAGAACTGATTTCAGTTCCTAGCCCTGGTGCCAGGTGTATCCTAGCCCTGGCAGAACTTAGAGCAACTTGGGGACTTCTCTGAACTCCACGAACTGATAACAGCTCCCAAGGAGATGTCTGCCAGCTGGGGGTGGTCCAGCCTCCTGACTGCGATGTGGGAGCTGCAGCGGTGGAGATGGAAGGGTCATCTTCGCTGGCTTTAAATCTGTTGGGAACCCTAGGCATAGGAATCCCCAGCAGTGGAGACGCAGCCAGCATATTCTCCTTGGGAGTTACTAGAACAGCACAAAGTGAGCAGGCTGGAAACCAGGATGTGGCTCAAAGAACAAATTAATAAGCAAGAACCCTGAGTTCATCTCCTCAGCACTGAATAGATCCACTGAAATATAACAAGTGGGCTACTGAACAAGAGTAGCTTGTCATGTGTTTGATGAAGTTGGGAGACTCTCCTCAGAGACAGCACAGCACCATGAGACCAAAGCATAAGAAACCAGGAACCCAAAGCACCAACTCATTCCTGGGATGAAGAAACACAGACTGAGTTTTTGAAGTTGGTTGAGGTAACCTTAACTTTTTTGTGCCTGGCTCCCCAGTGCCTCCTTGGCTTAAGATGCCTTTAAGTGAAACTCTTCTGTTTCAAAAAAAGAAAAGGAGGACTTGTGGCACCTTAGAGACTAACCAATTTATTTGAGCATAAGCTTTCGTGAGCTACAGCTCACTTCATCAGATGCATCCGATGAAGTGAGCTGTAGCTCACGAAAGCTTATGCTCAAATAAATTGGTTAGTCTCTAAGGTGCCACAAGTCCTCCTTTTCTTTTTGTGAATACAGACTAACACAGCTGCTACTCTGAAACCTCTTCAGTTTCACTGTTATGGAAATATTGTTCCATTCTATTTTTAGAAAACTTAACATTACATGAAAAAGCCAAAACTCACTGGGCTCAGAGAGTTCCAATGGGCTTTGGAGCTCTGGCAGAAATAGGTATAGGCTTGCCATCCCTGATTGCCAATTACCAATTCAAACTTATTTCTATCTTTTCCTGGTTATGATTTTGGGATCCTGTGTGGATAGATCTGGCTCTCAGACACAACTGGGATGATCCAATTTTAGAAGCATGGATCAGGAAAAATTGTTAAGAAATATAATTTCATTAGTGGTGGGTTTTTCTGGTAACCATAAACAATATGGTTCTTGGAATGATTTTCCTGGGTTCTCCAATTGCAGATCTAAGAGCCAGTAATTGCTGAGATAACCAGTCCCAGTCTGCGAGGAGAAAGGAGGGTGACTGTAA
This sequence comes from Caretta caretta, assembly GCF_965140235.1. Classification (NCBI taxonomy): domain Eukaryota; kingdom Metazoa; phylum Chordata; order Testudines; family Cheloniidae; genus Caretta; species Caretta caretta. Next base: position 20,844,951 of record NC_134212.1, on the reverse strand, counting down.
GCTCCAGGAAAGGGGATGACTTGAACAACAGGAGTAAGGGGATGAAAATGGGCAAAAGGAATAAGCTGAATCTCAGGAAATATTTTCTAATCACTAGATCTACTAGACTGTGCAATAATCTCCCAAGATCTATGGTGGAAGCCCTGTTGCTTAAGGCATTGGAAACAAACTGATCAAAGTATTGGAGAATAGAATGATCCTGCACTGAGTCTGGATGGACTAGATGAACTAATATGTTTTCTTCCCTTTATATATTACCATGATTCCATGTATCTGCAAGTATTCAACACAATCTTTATCCATTTAGCAAAGCACTGTGCTTAGTGTGGCGTCTATCAGTTAGGGTCCGTTAAACCATAGCCTTCTGACCACTAGGGTCCTGGTTAGTTTCTAAGGTTCAGGAATGTGTAGATCTCACACAGACATGGGATTTTAACAGCCTAATGGTGGATTCTGCTAATTCTACACTAGATTCTTACCACCAATGTGCCAGTTTCTGTGTGGTGAAAATACACCAATGGGCACATTCACGAAAAATGAACTGAACACGAGTAACCAAACGAAACTATGTACCTGAATTAAAGCAGTAGATGAGCCTTTCAAACTGCCACATCCCACCTCCACAACATGCACACAACCCAACACATAACCACAACAGGAGCCTAGCCCTGAACGATATCCCCATTGTACTTTAGTGTATGTTGATCAGGGAGAGAAATCTAGAGACACAAACCCACCCAACAAAAGGACCTGCTTCCCATCCTCTCCAGACCATGTCTTGAGATGGACCTCTGTCCTAGTCCTCCCAAATTTTACTTCCATTTTGTCACGAGGTGAGATGGGGTTCTTCAGGAATGCAGGCCCTAAATTATTTAAGGCTCTAGTTACTAAACGTAAGACCTTGAAGTGCATTGATGAAGACTTTGATGAACATATAATGCATAAAATAGGCAGGGCATGCAGGGAGGATTCTGAGTTTGGGGCCCTCGCTCTTGCTCACCAGCTGAATGGCATGTACAGCATGGCAGATATATTTATACTACACCAGTGTACATTTCATTTTCAAATGAGTTTTAGTGGTCGAGCCAAAAACATTTAGAAAACAAAAGCCCAAAGTGTTCAGAAATTCCTCCTCGTGCATCTGAAATCTGTCAGTCACTTCAAGCCATTGCTATAAAAAAAACCCAGTGGATGTAATACTAATGGACAGCTTAATGCCAGCATCACAGACTGCTGATGCCCCTTAATGAACTTAGCTGACCCAAATCAGCAGTGCTCAGGGAACTCCATGTTCTAAAAGGGTGAAGACAGGTGTCAAGACTGCCATAAAATCACTTCATCTTTGGCAGCTCCAGGAAAGGGTATTAGTGAGAGCGCTCCCCTTATTACCCAGCACTGAGCTAATTGGGGACAAGAGATGGGGTCAGAACATGCAGCAAAGAACTGTCCCCTCCCCCCGTCATCGCACCTCTGTTGTCTATAATCACCTTCACCTTTTCAGGAACATACCAGCTCTTGGCATATCAGCTATTCATTGTGGAGTTTCCATCATTGCGTGGGTTGAGCACATCCTACTTGAGATGAGCTGTTCTGAGTGGTATTTGTTACAACTTGAACCTGTTCTCTTTCCAGTCCAATATCCATCAGAAGGAACAACCTTGCCTATGGAAGCACTGTTCTCATCTTCTTTTGCAGAGCTTTGCCTTGCCCCTATTCTCTCTTTCAGACTGACTCACACTTTCTCAAGTCTTAAAACTCCCACAAGCAGTATGTTTTCCTGGAAATGTTATGATTTTGGGAATTTCTATAAATAGACCTGACTCTTGGTCGGGGCCAAGGATGTGAGAGTGCAGATCTGGTTTCATAAAAGCTTGGATCAGGCTGAATTGGGAAGAATGATCTGACTGAATAAGCAATGTTTGTGTAATCAACATGAATCTGGCAGCAATTTTCTTAAGTTCTCCAAATTCAGTGCTCAGCACAAGTAGAGGCTGAAATAACCAGACTTGTCCTGTGAGGAGAAATGCAGAGAGTACTGATTAAGATGAAAGAGGAATAGTTTTGGGGCTTTAATGAGGAACAATGGGATGAATGTGAGCGGAATCACAGGAAAGGTTCCCAAGGGCTGAGACCTGTTAGGTTGTGGAATAGCCTCTTGAGGAAAGTGGTGGGTTGCTTGTTTCCAGAGACAGTTAACACTGAATTGGACAGGGCAATGGAGAATAGACTGTAAGGCATGATTCTGCACTGACAAAAGGTAGTGGAATATATGATGCAATATATCTTCTCTGTATCACATAGCAGACTCTAGAACTTCCTTATGAGCCTTAATCATCTCCCACTGAAGTCAATAGGAGTCTTTCCATGTGCTTCATTGGAGTTGCATCAGGCACTAACTTAGAGGGCGTTTACGTCAATGGCCCTATACCAAAATATCCCTGAATTTTCAGATGTTCTAAGTCCAAATCTCAAATTTTACAGTTTGGGCCCATCTTTATTTTATATCCAACCAAGGAGACATGATTAAACATAGAAATCCCTTGGCTGTGAGTGCTGTACTGATGCTCCTTGTGTAATATGGTAAAAACCTATTAAACAGAGAGATCTGATTACTGTATTACTGTATGATGTCTCTTTAATCAAAAGCTCACTGTTATAGTGATTATTGTTTTGTTTCTGATCTTTATGTGTCAAGGATTTGTAAACCTCTGAAAATGTCCTAATAAATAAATAGTAGGAAAATAATCCCTATTCTGGATCAGAGCCAGGGTCCATCCAGTCCTTTGCCCTGTCTCTACCAGTGGCTACTACCAAGTATTTCCTTTATCATCTGTATATTTGCTGCCTTTCAATTTCATTGCCTGTCCCTTTGTACGATGACAGAGGATAAATAAGAGTGCTTGTTTTTCTATACCATTCATGACTTTATATAATTCTATCATGTCTCCTCTCTAAACGAAATAGCCCCACTCTTTTTCAGCCTCTCCTCAGATAGGTGTCTCATTGCACCTCTGATCATTTTCATTGCCCATTTCTGCTGTAGGGTTCCCAGAACGGAACATAGTATTCCAGTCAGGGAATGCCATTGATTCATGGTAAGAGCCTGACTTCTTCGTTCCTTCTCGCTAACACAGTGATGAATTGGACATGACTGCTGGAGAGAATGGAACCCAGGCAAGTGCCAGCAGGTGCAGCAGCTTAGACCAACTCTGCAGTTAATGGGCTAGGCTTGTATCCACATAGGTTCTCTGGGCCAAATTCAGTCTTGGAGGAATTCCACTAAAGTTGTCAAAGTCGTGCCATATGTGAATTTTGCCTCTGGACCTGGATCACTCTGTAGCCAGCGAGGTGTTTTACATTTTCTTAGGCTTTGCCAAGCATGTCATGCCACGTCCTTGGAGAGATACAGATCTGAAAGAGAAGAATGAAGATTGCCCAGGTGTGGCCACTTGTTTGACGAGACTTTATCTCTTCATTTTCCTGTCTCATGATTTTTGTAGAGCCTGAGCTCTTTTTTTTTAACATGCATGTAGGGGAGTCACGCAGGTATTTCACGCAGGGACGGTAGATGCGTAGCTGTTAGTTATTCAGTGTGGAGTGAGCACAAAAAAGAAAGAAAGGAGATGTAATTACCTGATAATTCTGGGATGCTGAAGTGGATAATGAGGGGTGCTGATGCCATGTATTATATTTATTTATTTTTAGCATGTAAGATACTGCCGGGTTGTCAGCTGTATATGTAAAGACAGCAACTAGCCCAATTTTTCAGTTGCTAGGATCTCTCTTCCCCCCCTCAACTTCCTCTCAACAATGGAAGATTACACCAATCCATATGCTATAGTTTCAGCAGGGAGATCATCCATGAAACCTTCCATCTGCTTCTAAAACCATATTCTGGCTAGCAAGGACCCTTCCCTCTTCTTCCCCCACCTTGCAACCCTTAGCCAGGGGCTATGACTGCATAATTGCAGTCCCTGTGTTCTCCTGAGGGCAGGGACTATATTCTGTTAATTCCCCTTGGGACAGTAACCACCCCTAAGAGGACAGATTTGCTGGATTATAGCCAGCAGAATTTTGCCCAGTATTTTGCTTTGTTAGGGAAAAAGATCCAGGAGGGCTTCTTGCTGTTACTTAAAAAATAAATCAGGCATAATATGTGAGCTGGTCTCAGCTGGTGTAAATCGGCATAGCCCTGTTGAAGTCCATGGACCTATGCCCACTGTCCCCAAATGAGGATCTGGCCCATCTCTTTTAACTGGTTTCAATTTGTTGTGTTTTCACTCTTGAGATTTACAAACTGGATTAAAATAAACATCATCCAGATTTTCAGGAATCAAATATTTTTTTTCTGTCTAGCTGTATATCGACGGCTGCTTTCTATGCTTCTGCATTGCTGGGAGCCCTGGATTTTGCTGCTTTCTGTATCAGTGGAACTGGAGTCAGTGGGCCCATGTTCCTTGGAGGGGCTGTTATTGATGGCACACCATGAAAACAGGCAATATGAGGAGTCAGGCTGGAAGTTCAGCCCCATGGATGGAGTTCAGCCCCATGGATGGAGCAGTGCACAGGATTGAACTAAGGCCATGTCTACACTATCACTTATGTCGACAAAACATATGTTGCTCAGGGACATGAAAAAAAACACCCCCCTGAGTGACATAAATTACGCCAGCATAAGTGGTAGTGTGCACAGCACTACTTAGTTGGGGATTTAGTCAGGGATCGGTCCTGCTTTGAGCAGGGGGTTGGACTAGATGACCTCCTGAGGTCCCTTCCAACCCTGAGATTCTATGAGTCTATGATTCTATGTCGGTGGGAGAGCTTCTCCAGACACCAGATCTACTGCCGCTCATTGGGTGTGTCAACAGGAGAGTCCTCTCCTTTCGACATAGAGTGGCTACACAAGAGATCTTACAGAGACACTGCTGCATCGGTACACCTCTGCCACAAGCTGTCTAGTGTACACACAGCCATAGTTCCACCTGTTCAACTTAATCTGCATTCAGCTTTACTCTTTGTGAGTGAAACACTGCCTTGCTGCCAATTCTCCAAACACACCGACTCCCAATGGTTTCTGTTGGTCGGTCTGATTTGTTTCTCTCAAGGAAGGGGCGGGGAGCTGCTTTCATCATTGATCAGCCCAATCCTGCAGCCCTTCTTCAGGCAAAACCACCACTAAGGGCTAGTCTACACTGGCAACTCAAGACTGGATGGACCCTGGCAGCGCTTTAACGCGGCGTGTGTGGTTGCAGCTGCGCTCTCCCAGCGCTCTAGAAGACCCCACCTCCACAAGGGGCGTAGCTGCCAGTGCTGGGAGTGTGGCTACCAGCTCTGGTGCACCGTCTACACTAGCGCTTTACAGCGCTGCAACTTGCTGCGCTCAAGGGGGTGTTTTTTTCACACCCCTGAGTGAGAAAGTTGCAGTGCTGTAAATTGCCAGGGTAGACAAGCCCTTAGGCAGATGGATTCAGCCTCTTCACTTCTCATCCCCTCATTTCTGCTGCATATAGCCTTTTCCATGGCCATGGAATTTCACACATCATTGGCCTCCTTTATCAGGGCCTGCTTCAAAGCCCATTGATGTCGCTAGAAAGACTCCCGTTGATTTCAATTGGCTTTGGTCAGGTCCTTCTTAAGGGCCAAATCCTGTTCCCAGCAGGCAGCCCAAGTAACCAGGTTGTGCATGGTTTGGGAAGGGGGAAACGGAGGTTACACAAGCTGGGATAAGAGAGGAAAGAATCCTCTTAGACCACAGAGTAAGAGTGCGACTACCCCGTCGATGCTAATGCAACCACAAGCCTTTGGGGTTCCTATGTGCCCACTCCAGAGGGGAGGGGGAAGGAATGACAAGTGGATCTGCCTGCCTGATCTCCACTCCTCCTCAAGCTAAAGATGCATTGATCCCCTTACAACATAGTTCCACTCTCTCTAGAGAGTGAAGACCCCTAGTGTAGGGTGCCATCGTCCAGCCCTTTGGTCCTTCTTCTTCTTATAGATTCATAGATATTAAGGTCAGAAGGGACCATTATGATCATCTAGTCTGACCTCCTGCACAATGCAGGCCACAGAACCTCATCCACCCACTCCTGCAATAAACCTCTCACCTATGTCTGAGCTATTGAAGTCCTCAAATCGTGGTTTAAAGACTTCAAGGAGCAGAGAATCCTCCAGCAAGTGACCCGTGCCCCATGCTACAGAGGAAGGCAAAAAACCTCCAGGGCCTCTTCCAATCTGCCCTAGAGGAAAATTCCTTCCCAACCCCAAATATGGTGATCAGCTGAACCCTGAGCATATGGGCAAGATTCACCAACCAGATACCCAGGAAAGAATTCTCTGTAGTAACTCAAATCCCACCCCATCTAACATCCCATCACAGGCCATTGGGCCTATTTACCATGAATATTTAAAGATCAGTTAATAGCCAAAATCATGTTATCCCATCATACCATCTCCTCCATAAACTTATCGAGTTTAATCTTAAAGCCAGATAGGTCTTTTTCCTCCACTGCTTTCCTTGGAAGACTATTCCAAAACTTCACTCCTCTGATGGTTAGAAATCTTCATCTAATTTCAAGTCTAAACTTCCCGATGACCAGTTTATATCCATTTGTTCTTGTGTCCACATTGGTACTGAGCTTAAATAAATAAATAAATAAATTCTTCTCCCTCTCTGGTATTTATCCCTCTGATATATTTATAGAGAGCAATCATATCTCTCCTCAACCTTCTTTTGGTTAGGCTAAACAAGCCAAGCTTCTTCTTCTTCAGCTGTCCCTCAATGTGAGGATGATGTCTGCCAAGGGGGTTCATTGGTGGGTTTTTAAGTGGCTGAGGAGCCCAATTTGTGCCCTGCAGATTTTCCCACAGAAGTGACAGCTGTAATCTTGGAGGAGACATAGTTGTTGGCTGGACTGTTGTATCCTTTCTTTCCTCCTTCATTGCTTCTGTCTCATAAGCACATCTGTTCTTCTCGAAGTGAGTTGTGGCTTGGTGTATGGCTTGGCGCCACTGTGTTCTGTTCCACGCCAAGTCCTTCCAGTTTGTTGGGTTGATGCCTCCCTTTTTAAGGTGTACTTTCAGTATGTCTTTGAAACACTTCTGCTGCCCTCCGTGAGCCCTTCTTCCCTGACTTAACTGAGAGAAGAGTACTTGCTTCGGGAGGCGAGCGTCAGGCATACGTATACAGTGGCCAGCCCAGCGGAGTTGGTGTTTCATGACCTGCGTGTCTATACTACTGATGTATACTACTGCAGGGAGAACGCTGATGTTAGTGTATCGGTCTTCCCAGCTGACCCTGAGAATCCTCCTGAAGCAGCACTGCTGGAACCACTCCAGCCACTTGAGATGTCGTCTGTAGGTTACCCAGGTCTCACACCCATAGAGAAGGGTGGGAATGGCAACTGCCTTGTAAACCAAGATCTTGGTGCCTGTTTTCAGATCCCAATCATTGAATACTTGTTTGAATAGTCTTCCAAAGGATGTGCCTGCACAGGGGATCCTGTATTCAATTTCTGTGTCAATGCTGGCTGTTTGGGAGAGATGGCTCCCAAGGTATGGAAAGTGGTCCACGTTTTCTAGGGGTTCTCCATTGATGGTGATTTGTGGAGTATGAAGAGTAGTTTGTGCAGGTGAGGGCTGGTGGAGTACCTTGGTTTTCCTGATGTTGAGAGAGAGACCCAGGCTTTGATAGGCATCTGCAAAAGTTTTAGGGTACTTTGCAGGTCGGCCTCTGTGTATGCAAGAATGATGCAGTCATCTGCATACTGAAGTCAGTGATGCCAAGTCTTATGATCTTAGATTTTGTTTGGAAACGTCAGAGATTGAGGAGTTGACCATCCATATGATACTCAATCCCGATTCCATCAGGAAGGTAGTCATGGATGAGAATCAGGATCACTACAAGGTAAATGGAGAAGAGTGTTGGAGCAATGACACAGCCCTGCTTGACACCAGTGCGAATGATGAATAGAGCCGTTGCAAAGAATGGTGGCAGTCATCCCATCATGGAGCAGTCCGATGATGGAAATGAATTTCTGTGGACAGCCAAACCTGCACAGCACCTTCCACAGGGCATCGCGATTGATAGTCAAAGGCTTTGGTTAGATCGATAAATGCCATGAACAGTTCCTGGTGGTGCTCTCTGCACTTCTCCTGAATCTGTCGTGCCACAAGATCATGTCAGTTGTGCCTCAGAATGGTCTGAAGCCACACTGTGATTTGGGGAGGAGTTCCTCGGCAAGGGGGAGTAGGTGGCTTAGTAGGATCGGGGCAAGGATCTTCCCTGCGATGGAGAAGAGGGCAGTATCTCTGTAGTTCCTGCACGAAGATTTGTCCCCTTTCTTAAATATTGTAACAATGTTGGTGTTCTTAAAGTCAGGTGGAATTTCTTCGCAGGTCCAGATTTTGTTGAGGAATTGGCAAAGTTTGGGGAGGGGTTTGCCCCTGTAATATTCTTTGATCAATTAAATGGATGAATGATTTTTTCCATGGAGGGAGGGGTGGCCACATGAGGAGTTATTTCTCATCAAGCAAACCCCAGCCTGCCCCAGCTGTTTTTGATGTTAAGGAAATAAATTTAAATCAGCTCTGTGTGCCGCAGAGATAACCGTGAACTGCCAGCTATTGCCAAGACATTTGTTTATCAAAACCTTCAAGGAGGTGACACTTATTTGTTGTGCGAGCTCGTGCTCCAGTTACCACCTTACAGGGAAAACAACAAACACCTCAGCCGATTGAGGTGAGAATTTGACAGCAGCAAACACAGAATGGCTTGCCACTGTGAAATGGCTGGAGAGTGCACAGATAGGTAGGCACCAATCGTCCATTGCTACATGTCAAAAGAATGTAAAACTTAGACCCTTTTCTGTATTACAGCATTGTCAAAAGGACAAAGCCACTATGAATACTGTGCTCTTCTGTAACGCCTTTGAACCCAAGATGTCAAAGCACTTCACAAATAATCATGAACTGTATCTCAAAATCGGCCCTGCACATATTAAATAGGCCAGCAGCATTATCCTTGTTTTATAATGGGGAAACGGAGGTGCAGAATGGCTAAGTGGTATGCCTAAAGTCACACAAGAAACCTGTGGCAGAGCCAGAAATTTCCTGACCCCTAATCCCCATGCTTTACCGACAAGAACATCTTCTTTTGAGCACTGTTTCCATTGGTGCAGATATACACTGTGATACGAAAGTTACACAGCAGCTGATACCTCCTGGTGATCTTTGAAACCATTCCCTTGGGAAACCATTCTTGCTTTATTTGGGAAATATTTTCTCCTCTCTTGTTCTTTTTGGATTCAAAGATGGGATCTTTATGTCCTTTACATTTTTTTCTGGTAATGTTTGGTCCTTATTTATTAAAGTGTCATTAGAGTCAGAACTTTGTAAATTGGTATCATGGGGTTCCCTTTTTTCCATATTCTCTGCCAATGACCCCAGATTGAATGTTTACTTACAGTCCCCACATATAAACTGGAACAGAAGGACATGCGGACATTCTTCTTGTATTATCATGAAAGCTAGATAGTGTGACGGGGCAAGGCCAGATGGCTATTGGAAAAGTAGTGGGAGATAGATATATTAGCTCCAGGCTAAACAAATCCCTAGTACCAGGATAAGTGAAATGGCAGCTGCTCCAGGTCAATTAAGACACCTGGGGCCAATTAAGAACTTTCCAGAAGGCAGGGAGAAGGCTAGGTTGATTGGGACACCTGAAGCCAATCAGGGGCTGGCTGAAACTAGTTAAAAGCCTCCCAGTTAGTCAGGTGGGTGTGCATGTTGGGAGCTGTGGGAGGAAGTTGTGGTGTTGGAGAGGCTGAGTAGTACACACCATATCAGGCACAAGGAAGGAGGCCCTGAGGTAAGGGTGAAGTGGAGCTTGAGGAAGTGAGGGCTGCTGTGGGGGAAGTAGCCCAGGGAATTGTACATGTCATGTTTCTAAAAGGTCAGCTACCACAGCTGATACTATTAGGGTCCCAGGGCTGGAGCCCGGAGTAGAGGGTGGGCCTGGGCTTCCCCCCCCCCCCACACCTTTGCCCCCTGATTAATCACTGAGACTGGGAGACAACAGAGACTGTGCAAGGAAGGATAACTTCTCCTCATCTCCCTCGCTGGCTTATGATGAAAATGGCTCAGTAGACTGTGAGCCTTGTCTCTAGAGAGAGAAGGGTTATGTGCAGGGTCACGGTGAGCCTCTGAGGCTAGCGAAATCCGCCAGGAAACGCGGGACCCACGGAGGCAAGGACAGAGCTTTGTCGCAATAGTAATAATACAACAAATAACCCTGCACAGACCAAGGCCTACAGGCATAGGTGCTGAAACTAGAGGTGCTGCCTCACCCCCTGGCTTGAAGTAATAATAACAACCCAAATACATTGTTTCCACCTTCAGCACCCCCACCATAAAAATAGTTCCAGCACCACTGCCTACCGTGGTGGTTCTCAACCAGGGGTATGCGTGTCCCTGGGTGTATGCAGAGGTCTCCCAGAGGGTAGTTAGTTGCCTAGTTTTACAACAGGCTACATAAAAAGCACTAGCAAAGTCAGTGCAAACTAAAATTTCATACAGACAATGACTTGCTTATATTGCTCTATATACTATACACTGAAATGTAAGTACAGTAATTTTTCAGTACTAGTGTGGCTGTGACACTTTTGTATTTTTATGTCTTATTTTGTAAGCAAGTAGATTTTAAGTGCGGCGAAACTTGGGGGTACGCAAGACAGATCAGACTTCTGAAAGGCATACAGTAGTCTGGAAAGGTTGAGAGCCACTGGCCTACAGGACAAGCTTTATGATATAAGCAATGCAAAATATAAATCAAAGCCTCTCTCCTCAGAGTGATAACTGAACCCTCTTTCCATGCTGATCTCCCATACCATGGATCAGGATCAGCATGAGAGAGAGAAAAAAATCCACTCAAAAACACAACCATCAGATGGGGACTGTGTTAGTGAAAGGCCTTAAAGGTTGAAGGGGGTTCTTGAGGGGTGGGGAGAAATTCCCACATGGTCCCACCTTGCCATTCATTAGTGCCATTTTGGGGATTTAAGTGGTGATGTGATTATCTAGGAGTTTATGTCAGCACCTTTGAAATACATTAGGTTCATGAAAAAGATGTCTTTCCATGAACCTAACATGCCACAATTGGGCGCTCACATGAAGAAAAACTCTTGAGTCTGAGCTTCAATTTTCCATTTAAGACTGAAATCTTAACCTATTATCACTAGATGGCAAGACTAATCACAGATAGTAGCTCTGGGGCCAAATAGTAAACATAACACCAAAGAAATCCAATGCTGACCTCAATGTTCCAGCTTCTGAAACTCAGCTCGCAGCATAAACAACTTCAGGGAAAACAAATCGTGCAGTGAGGTTATACACTTTGCTCGTCAACATTTTCCCTTTCCACCCACGACTTCCTCCATGGTAAATGGAGGAACCTGCGGTGTATGAGACACTCATAAAAGGATTAATTTGCATAAGACTGCTGCTTCCACAAAGCAGCTAGCAACAGCGTCAGGCCTCATGGTCTGATCAGCCAATGCATACTTGTGCTAGAGACGCTTGTGACCTGATAGACTCATGAACGTTCAGTGAAACTTGTCAAATTAATCTCTGACTTTTCTTAACATCAGTTGTTACTTTTCCTATTTCACCCACAGATTATTAGGGCCATGAAATGCCATAACTCCAAATCACAAAGAACCGTTAGCCAAATTACGGGCCCAGGCAAAATTTTCATTGCTTGTATAAGGAAAGTAGGAATTGACTTTACAGTTTTGAAGTCATCAGCTGCTTTGTTCACCAGCCAGCCTTGCAACAGCTGAATATGGTGACTGTTTTTTGAAAAAGTTGGAAGAAAAGGAACAAACCTAATTTTTTTCAAAGTTTTTCATGGAAATGTGATGTTTGTACAAATGAAATACTGAGAAAAATCATTTTAATTAATTTTTTTTTAAAAAAAGAACTGAAAACTTTCCATTGACATGTTTATTTTGAATATAGGCCCTATTTCATCACAAATATATGTCCAAATGAAAAAAATTTGAATGGAGGTTGGAACTAAAGCTGTTCAGAAAACAGAATTTGCATCCTGGGAAATGTCAACATTTGGAAATTAGTTTCTGTTCTGAATAGGAACAAAAATTCAAAATATTGAACAACTTAATGGAACCAAAAATTCAGAAAGTTTCAAATCACAAATGTCAAAACAAAAAGTGTGAACTTTTTTATCAAAATGAAACTACTCCATCTTAGCCAAGTGCTTTTTGAGACTGTCTCACTGTGACATGCGTGGCCATGTAACTGTTAAATCTTTCGAAAGAGTTCTGCTGTCTGTCGAGTTAGGAAGGCATTTTGTTTTCAGAATTGCTGCAGCATGTTATAGAGGAGTCACTTGGGCCGTAGTCTATTCTGGAGACTTTCTTTTTGTTCTTTCTTATTGTTTCCCTTAAACTAAAACTCATTTTAGTCTGAAAGTGAAGGTTTTGCTCTTTGTGTGCGGAAACAGAACATTCACATTCATTCCCCACCCCTATCCCCTTCTTCCTGATGTGAAATACAAATAGCACCTAGTGGAAAATGTCATGAAGAAAAATCAGAGGAAATAACTGAAAATGTTTTTGAGCAAATAGCCGTGCTTTGTAACTTTGTGTTGCAAGGTTGCCTAGAAACATTGGAAGAGCAGGGACACTTCTATATATATTAGCTAGTTTAAGTGTTTACTCTTGGAACTTGGAATGTAATTCTAGCCAACGTTTACAAATGTGTTGGACCAACTATTTCAAGAAAACCAAACAGAACAAAAAAAAAAAACCCCAAAACCCCCAACCCTTTGTTTCTCTTTTTCCAGCCATGTTGCATGGCTATCCTGATGGAAAGTAGATAGTAGCTTATATAAGAAAATCCAAAATTAATAGTGGATATCCTGAACTTAGAATAGATGCATACATATGGCTCCCATTAAAATCAGTGGAAGCTTTGCCTGTTGTGAAGAAGGGCTGGATGAATGCTGCAAAAATAAATAAAATAAAATAAAATTATGCAGTCTCTGGATTTGTGAAGGAATTCTCTCTGGCTGTGTTTGTGGAGTCATCCTGATTCAGTGCATAAGGCACTGAACTGGGAGTCAGGAGACTTGCTTTTTTATTCTCTATAGGTTCTTATTCTGTCCTTCTCACCATACTGCCTGAGTGCCTTCCAGTATTCTAGTAGTGCATTGTATGATATGATTAACATCTATCATATGTGGTTTGTTCTCTCTTCCATCCTCTCCCAGGGAGAGAATTGTGTGTGCAGTGGAGTGTTCTGTTTTGGTAGGTTGGTTTTTTTTAAACATCCATATATACACATACTCCATGTTTATTTTAAGAAGGGCAGGCCATAGGAGCACACCCCTGTGATGGTCCCTAATTTCTTCAGGAATTCGTTCCACAGTTCAGGACCAGCCCCCAAGAAATCTCTGTCTCCTGCATAGACAGGCTTTACCCTGGTGATAGAAAGTTCCATTGTGCTTGAAGAGAGGAGTTGTAAACTGCAGCTCTCAGTGCAGAGCACTAGGTGATATTTAAGATATACGGATCCCAGGCTATTGAGCACCTTGAGCAAAAGAACCAAGACCTTGAACTTGATTCAGTATAGGGAGCACCGGACAGGAGTGATGTGTTTGCAGTAACCCATGTTGACAAAGGGACGCAGTGCAGCGTTCTGTACTATTTGGAGTTTCTGAAGAGCTGATGGCTTCATGCATTGCTACAGTCCAAACAGACAGAGACAGAGTTGTGTATAAATGAGGCCAGGTCATCAACTGTCAGGATGGGATGGTGTCTCCTACCCAACCAGAGATGTGGATTATCACTTGTTTGAAGGAGGAAGGGAAGATTCCTTCCCTGAATAAGACTTGGTTTCAGTTCTTGCTTCTGTTATCCTAATCAAGGTACTTTGGTTCCTTTTATTTATTCTCTTGTGTATGTGATTGTGTTTAATTGTTTGCAGAAGTAGTATTTCTAGGATACGTAATGTCCTTTCGATCTCACTGCATCATTTTTATTTGGGCCTGGAATTGTTCCAGTTAATAATAATAAATAATCAAATGATCTAATCCTCTTCAGGATGGAATAGAGCTGAATCTTCTTTACCTAGCTCTTAAATTAACACTGGTTTGGGAATTTAGCTCTCTTGAGGGATTACTGGCACATTGTAAGAAATCCAGGGCCATCTGGGAACCTCATCGTTGTTACTATGCTGTACAAAGTAGCCAGATGGCACTTCATAGTAACACCAGGGGTAGAATGCAAATCTTCCTGCTCCAGAAATACAGGATCCTACCACTTGAGCCAAAGATGAATTATAGTTAGCTGTTAGCAGTATAGGTCCTATGACACAGTTAAACATTTCTGAATCTATCATACAGAAGGCAAAGATATATAGAATCATAGAAATGTATGACTAGAAGGGATCTGGGGAGATCTTCAAGTCCAACATTCTCTCCCCTCCCCCACCCCGCACTGAGGCAGGACCAAGTATATTCACTGGCTAGTTTTTTGCAGTATATTTTTGAGAGCTGTGGAAAACATTATCATGCGAACCTCAAAATAAGCAAAGCGTTTCATGTTTTAGATTTATTAACAAAATTGAAACCCAGACAAGTTAGTCAAAAAGTTTGGTAATATCCTTATATAAAATGTATACAGGACCAAAGATGTGCATGGTGCATTACAGGAAAATAAGAGAACTCAACCTCTGGTCTGCTAAGTTTACATGCCCCGTAAGTGGTATCAAACTCATCCTGTGTAGAGGGACAAAATCCACTTTGAATTATGGTATGTGGGGCAGGGAATAAATGTGGCCTATACATTATTCTCAATCCATATAATTAGGTATAATTGCAAGTTCAGTTGGGATACTTTCAATCAAAATTTAGGTGGGATTTGCGGATCTAATATTTTGAAAGTCTCCAGAGTTTTCTTTGGGGTAGATTTTAGAACCCTTACTTACACTTGAGCTAGACCTAAGAGTACTTCCACTGACTCCAATGGGTCTGCTCATGGAGTATGGTATTTCTCAATGCAAGGATGTCAGAATCTAACCCTCTAAAACCGGGGTAGTCAATAGGTGGACCGCGGGTCAAATCCAGACCTCCAGATGCCTTTGAATGGACCACAAAATCTTTTTATTTACTTATTATCATTAGTTATGTTTTAAAATTATTTTCTCTGGAGTTTGGACCTTTGTGACGTTCCCCTTGTGTTATCTGCGAGGTCACTCCAATCCTCAATTCTGGGAGCCAGCCTTACCCTGCTCTGCTGTGAGAACCCCCACTCCTGGGCTGTTCATGCACAGGCTCTGGCATGTAAGCTGCTCCTTGGATTGTGTAACCGAATGACACTAGCCAATATCTCTGGTCCCAGATGCAACCCTAGGAACCTGCGTCTTACAATGTCCAGTTATGCCCGCTGGATGCTGCAAGCTTACATGAGTTCATCAATTTAACAAAGAAATTGATATTTACCAGGCCTGTTATCCCAAGGGAAGTCTCTGATATGCTTCAAACCAAATGCACTGCTTCAGGTAGAATAAACAAACAAATTTATTAACTACAAAGATAGATTTTAAGTGATTATAAGTCAAAGCATAACAAGTCAGATTTGGTCAAATGAAATAAAAGCAAAACACATTCTAACAATTCTAACACGTTCTAAGCTGATCTTAACACTTTCAGTGCCCTTACAAACTTAGATGCATCTCACCACAGACTGGCTGGTTGCCCTTCAGCCAGACTCTCCCCTTTGATCAGCGCTTCAGTCACTTGGTGGTGATCTGTAGATGGAGGTGGAAGAGAGAGAGTTTTTCCTGGGCTTGTTTTAAGCCATGAGGACACATTTTCAGCCTCATAACTATATACATGAAATTACAACCTATAACATTACTATAACAACAATCTTCAGTGCATCATGAGCCTTCCGAAGACACCTGACACGACAAACTTTGCATTAGATACCACACAACCATATTATAAGGATGAACATGGGGGTATAGGGTGTTCCCCCGAGATACAGCGTCACAACCTTGACTGTACCTTGACCCAGAAATTTGGACCTTGACAAAAAATAATTGACTCCCCCTGCTCTAAAGAAAAGCAAAGTTAGGTTTTCTATGTGCTTGCAAATTGATTCCTGTATAATGTAACCTGCTCTGCTCCCTCCAGTGCCATATCTGTTGAAGATAATTAGCATAGAAAGGCCTCATTTTGTAGGGCTGTCAAGCCAATGTTTTTAATCAGCACTTATACTGAAAAATTGTTAGCATGAAAAAGTCAAGCACTGAAACATCTAACCCCTGAAGTGTAAGAAAAAGACCTTAATCAAAATGAATGCTCTTTATCAGAATAGATTTTAGATTAATAGATTTTAAGGCTAGAAGGGACCATTGTGATTTGCTAGTTGGTCCTGCATGACAGAACCTAGGACTTTCCTGTATGAATTCCTGCTTCAGTTCCAAGCATATCTGAAAAAACAACAACTTTCTATCTTAATTTTAACATTTTTAGTGATGGAAACTCCATCACAACCCTTGGTAAATTAACTGCTGGAACAATTACCTTCACTGTTAAAAAATGTGTGACTTATTTCTGGTCTGCAGTTATCTAGCTTTAACTGTCGCCTACTGGATCTTGTTATAGCTTTGTTGTCTAGATTGAAGAGACCTCTATGATCAGATTTCTGTGCCCCTGGGAGGAACTTGATTTAGTCACCACTTAAACTTCTCTTTGATAAGCTAAATAGATTGAGCTCTTTATGTCTCCAAGTAGAAGGCATGTCTTCCAAATCCTTTAATCATTCTCATGGCTTTTCTCTGAATCCTTTCCAGTTTTTCCAACATCCCTCTTGAATTGAGGACATCAGAACTGGACACAGTCTTCTAGTAAAAAGAAAAGGAGTACTTGTGGCACCTTAGAGACTAACCAATTTATTTGAGCATAAGCTTTTGTGAGCTTTCGTGAGCTCACGAAAGCTTATGCTCAAATAAATTGATTAGTCTCTAAGGTGCCACAAGTACTCCTTTTCTTTTTGCAAATACAGACTAACACGGCTGCTACTCTGAAACCAGTCTTCTAGTAGTAGTTACAACAGTGCCTAATACAGAGGTAATATAACCTCTCTACTCCTACTCCAGATTCCCCTCTTTATGCATCCAACAATTGCATTAACAGAATTGCCAACTTCCAGAGATCAAAAATCATGAATCGGACCCCCCAGAATCATGAGATTGGCCCCAAAATCATAACATTTAAAGAAAGATTACGGTATATTGTGTTTTTAGATCAGTCTCTTGTGTTTTGAACTCCACTGCCCATCCCCAGAGTGCGTGCATGTGACAATGAGTGTTACCTACTCTCCCACATGGATTGGATAAGGTGACTTTGGCCTCGGCTGCAGGAGCTCTCACCCCCACATCTGCTCATCTCATGCCCAGCAATTAACCCGATCCCCCAGATTTCCCATCAGTAAGGCTAAGATTTTGTCACAGTTATTTTTAGTAAAAGTCACGGACAGGTCATGGGCAATAAACAAAAATTCACAGAGCCCATGACCTGTCCATGACTTTTCTAAAAATAATCGGGGCAGGGCTAAGTAGGGGGAGGAATAGAGTCCCATTGGCAGGGGAGGGGTGACTGACAGGCCAAGACCCTCGCCATGATGGGGGGCACAGCCCTGGCTCCAGTGGCCGCAGAGGGGGGCGCACAGCCCGGCTGCAGCCCCTCTCCATCGCTCCACCCGCAAGCCGCAGGACAGGGCCTGCAGGGTCCTGGTTCCAGCCATCCAGCCCCAGTTGCAGCAGGGCAGGGGCGCACAGTCCCACCTCCAACCCCGGCTTC
This sequence comes from Caretta caretta, assembly GCF_965140235.1. Lineage (NCBI taxonomy): Eukaryota > Metazoa > Chordata > Testudines > Cheloniidae > Caretta > Caretta caretta. The sequence goes on along the minus strand of NC_134212.1, from coordinate 20,827,067 downwards.
AGCTGCTGACAGCTGAAGTGGAAGAAGTCACGGAGGTCCAGTAAAGTCACGGAATCCGTGACTGCCATGACCTCAGTGACTAAATCATAGCCTTACCCATCAGTTCTCTCCTCTGACCCAACCCCCCTCAATTGAATCCCCCAGGCCCCATCTTCACCACCCCATCTGTTCAGGCCTCCTACCCCATCGACCCTCACTGCCCTCAGTTCACTTCCCAGCATTCACCCCATCTGCTCAGGACCCACCATCAGTACAGCCCCCCACCCTCCTCATTTCAACCCCCTTGCAGATCCCAGCCTCACCTCTGCTCCTTTGGGTTTTTCACCCTCCCCAGGCCTTCAGGGGCTGCAGTGGGGTCCCACTTCCCAGGCTGGCAGGGGAGCAGCTTTCGTGGGAGCTGACAGCTGGAGCCCCAACCAGCCATGCCTAGAGTGGTTGAGAGGATTTCTAAGTAAAATTAAGCCTTATTTTTAGAACTCAGATGTCAGGATTTTTTTTTCATTTGATTCAATTCCTTATTTGAAGGTTGGCCCTCCTCCCTTCTTTATATCTCTTTTGAAGTTTCTCTTCCCTGCTGGTGTGTAGCCACCCTGTCTCTTGTTAGCTTGATAGCTTTGTTATTCTGATATGTAAATGAATTGAATTCTCATTGTCTTTTAAGTACTTTGGAATTAACTGCCTGGTGGAGGAAGCACATTCTTTTGTTTAGGCTGGGGTAACTCCTGTGTGAGTGGAAAGACATTTGTGCCAAAACTGATTAAAAAAAAAAATCCTGACATTTGAGTTTTATCATGAGATCATGAGTGAGGTTTAGTTTTACTCAGAAATTGTGACTCTCATTATCAGTTGGTGGCACCTCTGTACTTCTGGCCACAGAGTTGCACTGGGAGCTCATGTCCAGCTGATTATCCGTCATTTGTAATGTGGTAGTACCCAAAATGGGCGAGGTGTTGTCCCCTGTTATAAAGGAAGCAATCTCTTTCTCCAAGAGCTTGCAATCTAAAATACTCTGGCCACAAGTTACTGTACATTTTCACAGTTGGTGTCTTGTATACTGTTCCCAGTAATGAACCACTAATTTTCTGATATGGATTCCTGTGTACCACACAGTTCCCTGGTTCTAGGGGAAAAAAGTGCTTCAAATAGACCATCAGCTAGAACATATCACAGCCAACAGAACAGACGTGAGCACATGCAATACACATCTGAGAACATTAAAAGGACATTAGGGAAATAGTGAAGAAAAGAAAAACAAGACAGTAGGAGATGTTGAGTTTTTGTGAGTTTCCTCAAATAAAGACTCCAGTTCAATACTACTGAGCACTAAGGTCTGACTACAGCCACTTTTCTGGAATGTATTCCTGTGTTCTGCCCCTCTCCTGAACCTGAGTTACTTTACCATTCACCACATTGTCCAGAATTCATGCTTTCTTCCAAAAGTTCCCATCAACTCACAAGAAAATTCTCCAAAGAAAAATCATCAGCCCCAGAGGAGTCAGAAGGGATAAAACGAATCAAAACCCAAACAAAACAAAATGAAAAAACAGCCCAAGAGAGAATAGAAATTGAATTCCGTAGGGAGAACTCAGGAAAAGTGCTGCGTGTGTTAGCCAGCAAATCTTAAACAATATTAACTTCTTAGCAACAATAATTCTGTTTTGTTTAACTAACAAATGATACTGTAAGCAGATACATGTTTTTGGGGCAGATAAGGTTTTCATTGGACAGTTCTGTTATTGGCTTAGGACTTTGCAATTAACTTGTATTTAGCTATGGGATGAAAATATGACATGTATTTGCGTCTAACTGAGGCGGAGGTTAAATATAAGGCTGTCTGTAATATTCCAGTTCCCTGTTAAATCTAAATCTGAATACACTGAGCCCCATTCTGCCCTCACATATATCTGTGCTAATCCTAATGAAATTGGGAAGTGTGAGAATAACAGAGAGCAAAATATAGCTTCTGTCTACCTCTCAGTAGAAGAGTAACATTTTGCACATATATATTGCCTTTTATCCAAGCACATAAGTGGGTAAGCTTTAATAGCCACTTTGTATAGATGAAGAAACTGAGGTCTTGTATATATGGTGACTTAGTGCACAACAAAGTAGGGTATAAATCTACTGCACTCTGTGCTGCTGTGCTTTAAGTCACCATGTTGACCTTGCTACTGCACACTCGGAGTTCTGTACTGCACTCTGACCGACGGTCCACACAGTCAGCACAGGTTTGTCTCCACAGAGTTGGGAGCGTGCCTCCCAGCCCAGGTTGGCAGACTTGCATTAGCTCTGCTCAAGCTAGTGTTCCAAAAATAGCATGCACATTGTGGCACAAGTGGTGGTTCGGGCTAGCCAAGTGAGTCCAATCCTGTCTAACCCCCTGGGTCTGAGCTCAGGTAGCTATCCTGAGATGCTGCTCATGCCACAACATCCACAATGCTATTTTTAGTGTGAGCTCAAGCAGAAGCAGTGCAAGGCTGCCTACACAGGCTGGGAGGCTCACTCCCAGCTGCAATGTAGACCTACCCTTTCTGTGCAGCAGGCTAGAGCGCTGTAGATTTCCACTCCAGCTTGCCGCACACTAATTCTCTATATAGACATGCCCTGACTCAAAAAAATTAAGTAACTTGCCTGATGTCAAGCAGCAAGTTGTTGTCAAAGACAGGATTAGGAAACAGACCTCCGGAGTCCCAATCCTCTGCTTTAATCAATAGACACCTCTGCTTCTCCATGAGACTCTCAAATGTTACCACGATAGCAGTCTTGTTGAAAATTGTTTGTTCAAAAAGGCCACTGACGAGGGCTGGTTGGGAATTTTTTGACAAAAAAATGTTTTGGTGGACAATGCCAATTCATTGGAACCAAATCTTTTTGTGGGGAAAGGTTGGTTTGGACAAATTTTCAACTTATCAAAACATTTCATTTCAACATTTTTGAAATGAGAAACTCGTTTTCCAGTTAAGAAACCCTTCATTTAGAAATGTAAGCTCATTACAGTTTAAAAAAGAATTTCAAACTGGTCAGAATCAAAATAAAATGTTTCAGTTGACCTGAACCAATTTTTTTGGGCGGGGGCATGGATTTTTGGTTCATGAAAATGTTTGAAAAAAGAAAAGGAGTACTTGTGGCACCTTACCAACTAAAAAATTTATTTGAGCATAAGCTTTCGTGAGCTATTTGTTAGTCTCTAAGGTGCCACAAGTCCTCCTTTTCTTTTTGCGAATACAGACTAACATGGCTGCTACTCTGAAACCTGAAAATTTTTGAGATTTCAACTTCTCATCCTGAATCAGGATAGGAAATTTTTCTGCTATCTTAAAAATTTTTGCAGGACAGGAAAACTATTTCTCTCCCAATTCTACCGTTGATTACTAAGCAACAAAGAAGTTTTAATGAGAACTTGCTCAGTTTACAAACTGTCATTTCTCTCTCTTACTTCCTTTATCTCACTGCTTGGGCTAGTAAAAATCTCTTGATGCAATTCTTTGAGACTCAACTGGCAAATCTTACAATGTATGTTTAATCTGGTCTTTGTAGGACACATCCATTTCTTTTCCCCATGTATCAACTAACGAATAATAATAGCACTATCTTTCTGAAGATCACCCAGACCTTTTACAGAAAGATTCCTTAAAACCCCAATCCCTGAAATTCCTTTCATATAGATGCATTGCTGTACCTTGTATGCAATGAATTGCAAGATCAGACCCTATAAGAACCACAACACAGCTATGGGGTCCAGCAGGTAGGTATTATACATCTTCTGCAGATGGGCAAACTGAGGCACAGAGAAGTTAAGTCATTTGCCCAAGATTACACTGCAGGTCAGTGGCAGAACTGGGACTAGAACCCAGAAGTCTTGGCTCCATTATCCTAATCTAAATACTCAACTCCTTTTCACCTTCTGCTGCAAGTACCCTTAAGCTATTGAATGGTGTATTTTTAAAAAATAGATAAAGATCAAATATGCATAAAACAAACTTAGTGATTTACCAGAGATTGAAGAATCTAAGATACTAATATCAATTAGCTATTTGGGGTCTAACATGAAATGAGATGAAGGTCTCTCCATCCAGTTCCTGGTGGACAGGTGTCCCTTCACAAAACCCACTGTCATATTTGCCTCTTTTGTTGACAACCCCAGCAGGGAAGCCAAAGACTAATGGGCCAAAGAATTCCTCTCTTGCCCCCTTATAGTCACTCCATCTGATGGTTCAGGCATAGTGAAGGAGGAAATGGGGCAAAGCTTCACTGCTACTGCCACTACTAAACCAGCTTTGTGAATCATCACAAGATTTCAGTCTCCAGGGCTTCAAGCCAGAACCTCTCACCAGGGCTAAACTCACTTCCCAGAACACAAATAAAAAACAAACAAAAACACACCCTACCCCTTTGAAAAGAAGGAACAGGCCATTGATCCATGCTCAGCATCTCATATAAGGAGTGGAATTCATTCCTCAGTAATCAGGAAAATTAAATAAAGCTGATGTTGCAGAACATACACATCTAAATATAGTTATTTTAAAAGTCCCTGTTAAATTCCTGGATTAGGTGTACAAGAAGGGCATGTCTTTCATATGAAATCACCTTTCAGCCCAGCAGCATGTCCCTCCATTTAGGGGGAGAGGTATCTGAACGTTGGGGATTTCTTTGGTTTCTTTCTATGTGAATTCAAACACATCACACCCCCAGATTCCACTCTGAGTCACACACTTGAACCCAACAATTTCAAAGCAAAGCTAAATTGAGATTGCCAGAACTGCACATCAGAGTACAAAAACCACATCCCTCACATGATTCCAGCACAGCTCCAGAAGATAGTGGATTTTCATGCAAATCTGGGCAGTGTGACAGGGTCGGGCCAGATGGCTACAGGAGAGTAATAGAAGGCAGATATATTAGCCCCAGGTTAAGTAGGTCCCTTTTCCCTGGGTAAGGTAACAGGGAAGGTTCCAGAACAATCAGGAGACAATTAAGACAGACGGGCTGGTTAGCTCCAGGTGTTCTAATCAAGAAGCTGCTAGAATCAATTAAGGCAGGCTAATCAGGGCACCTGGGTTTAAAAAGGAGCTCACTCCAGTTTGTGGTGCACGTGTAAGGAGCTGGAGCAAGAGGCACTAGGTGCTGAGAGTGAGAACGCATACTGTTGGAGGACTGAGGAGTACAAGCATTATCAGACACCAGGAGGAAGGTCCTATGGTGAGGATAAAGAAGGTGTTGGGAGGAGGCCATGGGGAAGTAGCCCAGGGAGTTGTAGCTGTCTCACAGCTGTTCCAGGAGGCACTCTAGACAGCTGCATTCCACAGGGCCCTGGGCTGGAACCCGGAGTAGAGGGCGGGCCTGGGTTCCCCCCAAACCTCCCAACTCCTGGTCAGACACAGGAGGAGTTGACCTGGACTGTGGGTTCACGAAAACAGCCAAAATGAGGGCTGCCGTGAAGCTCCAAGGCGAGCAAATCAGCCAATAAGCACAAGACCCACCAAGGTAGAGGAGGAACTTTGTCATAGCAGTTTGAGAGATTCATCAGCCTGCATGAATCGTTCACATGACATTGTTCACGTTTTTTGATGAAACTGAGCAAGATGAACTGGAAATCTTTTTAAAACCAAGCAATAAAATTCTATTAAACATTTTGAGTCATTCACAAAGCATATGTGCAGGCTGTATGCTTTCTATATCTCCAACTGGTTTATATTAACCTGACTCACAGGGGGTTTGTGAGGATAACCTAATGTTTGTACAATACAAATGGAAGTGCAATATGTAAAGTTTTATGACTCTGAGCCAGTTCCTTGCTACTCACATTGCATGACCCAAGTAAAGAGTTCTGTGTTTCCCTCTGAAACCTACAAAATTGTCATAATGCAGCAACTTTCACATCTTTAGATATCTCATGTGTCTTCAGCGGATGCAGGAGAAATGCCAGTGCCTGAACTCAACTCTTAACAGTTTCATCTTTCAGATAGGCAAATGAGTTTATTTTCAAAAGGAGCAAAACTTCACTCTTAGAATCATAGAATCATAGAATATCAGGGTTGGAAGGGACCTCAGGAGGTCATCTAGTCCAACCCTCTGCTCAAAGCAGGACCGATCCCCAATTAAATCATCCCAGCCAGGGCTTTGTCAAGCCTGACCTTAAAAACTTCTAAGGAAGGAGATTCCACCACCTCCCTAGGTAATGCATTCCAGTGTTTCACCACCCTCCTAGTGAAAAAGTTTTTCCTAATATCCAACCTAAACCTCCCCCACTGCAACTTGAGACCATTTCTCCTTGTTCTGTCATCTGCTACCACTGAGAACAGTCTAGAGCCATCCTCTTTGGAACCCCCTTTCAGGTAGTTGAAAGCAGCTATCAAAACCCCCCTCATTCTTCTCTTCTGCAGACTAAACATCCCCAGTTCCCTCAGCCTCTCCTCATAACTCGTGTGTTCCAGTCCCCTAATCATTTTTGTTGCCCTCCGCTGAACTCTTTCCAATTTTTCCACATCCTTCTTGTAGTGTGGGGCCCAAAACTGGACACAGTACTCCAGATGAGGCCTCACCAGTGTCGAATAGAGGGGAACGATCACGTCCCTCGATCTGCTCGCTATGCCCCTACTTATACATCCCAAAATGCCATTGGCCTTCTTGGCAACAAGGGCACACTGTTGACTCATATCCAGCTTCTCGTCCACTGTAACCCCTAGGTCCTTTTCTGCAGAACTGCTGCCTAGCCATTTGGTCCCTAGTCTGTAGCTGTGCATTGGATTCTTCCATCCTAAGTGCAGGACTCTGCACTTGTCCTTGTTGAACCTGATCAGATTTCTTTGACACCGATCCTCCAATTTGTCTAGGTCCCTCTGTATCCTATCCCTACCCTCCAGCGTATCTACCTCTCCTCCCAGTTTAGTGTCTTTTGCAAACTTGCTGAGGGTGCAATCCACACCATCCTCCAGATCATTTATGAAGATATTGAACAAAACCGGCCCCAGGACCGACCCTTGGGGCACTCCACTTGACACCGGCTGCCAACTAGACATGGAGCCATTGATCACTACCCGTTGAGCCCGACAATCTAGCCAGCTTTCTATCCACCTTATAGTCCATTCATCCAGCCCATACTTCTTTAACTTGCTGGCAAGAATACTGTGGGAGACCGTGTCAAAAGCTTTGCTAAAGTCAAGTCTTCATTATATTAGGAGAAAAATATCCTCTCAACCTTAGAAAACAGGAGCAGATATTAATAGTGAGCCAAATTCAGCTTATGAAGGGCGGCACAGGTTTAATTTAGGGCAGGATATATGGTTTACTATGTGCAGGCACAAAAGCTTGGATAGAAATTACCGGGGATATTAGTAACCTCTTACTTCAGAGTTTGTTGATTATTGGGAGCGTCAGGAAGAAATTTCCATACCTTGTCTTATTGCATAGTTAGGAAAGGTGCATTATGAAGGTTTTACATTTTTTCCTTGAAGAATCCGGAAGTAATGGTAGGATCGCTGGGTAGGACACACAGGTTGGGAGGAGCAAGCACAAATGAACCAGATGTTTAGTGGATGCCCCTGTGGTGAAATCCTGGCTACATTAAGTCAATGGCATAACTCCTGTCAACTTCAATGGGACCAGAATTTCACTCCCAGGCTCTGGTTATCCTACATCCAACCCATCTTTATTGCTCAGGAAAAGGAAGTAAAGAAACTTTTATGGTTTTCCTGAATTAAAAGAACAAACTGATCCTGCTTGCATGGTTGGTGCTTGTGCTCAGATATTACAGCGATAAGGGTCATATAAATAGGTAGAAAGATAGGCAGATAATTCCAGTCTGGAGAGTCTATTAGGGGAACTGTAATGAAGAAGTCCTAATGTTAAATCCCTATCTCCTTATTTTCAAGCAAAGCTCACATTGCCTTCATTTTGCCAATAGTAATTAGAGGTGGGAAAGACCTATTAGATCATTTTTCTTCCAGTACCAAGTTGTAATCAACAGTGCATTCCGCAGGGTTACATCCAGAGGAGGTTTAGTTTAGTTTTGTTTAGTTATGTTACTAATTGTTTTATTAGGGATAAAATTGTTGGAAAACACAAATTATTTTCTGAACATAAGAATGGCCATGGTCCATCTAGCCCAGTATCCTGACAGTGGCCAGTGCCAGATGCTTCAGAGGGAATCAACAGAACAGGACAATTTACTGAGTGATCCATCCCTGGTCATCCAGTTCCAGCTTCTGGCAATGAGAGTCTTAGGGACACCCAGAGCATGGGGTTGTGTCCCTGAGCATCTTGGCTAATAGTCATTGGTGGACCTGTCCTCCATGAAATTAACTAATTCTTTTTTGAACCCAGTGATACTTTTGGCCTTCCCAACAGCACCTAGCAACAAGTTCTACAGGTTGACTGTGTGTTGTGTGAAGGAGTATTTCCTTATGTTTTTTTTTTTTAAACCTGCTGCCTGTTAATTTCACTGGGTGACCCCTGGTTCTTGTGTTACATGAAGGGGTAAATAACACTTCTTATTCACTTTCTCCACATCGTTCATGATTTTATAGACCTCTGTCGTATCCCCTTAGTCCTCTCTTTTCTAAGCTGAACAGTACCAGTCTATATAATCTTTCCTCGTATAGAAGCTATTCCATAACCCTAATAATTTTTGTTGCCGTTCTCTGTATTTTTTCCAATTCTAATGTCCTTTTTTGAGATGGAGCAACCAGAACTGCATGCAGTATTCAAGATGTGGGCATATCATGGATTTATATAGTGGCATTATGATATTTTCTGTCTTATTATCGCGGTAGTTCTGCAATTTCATCTCTGAGTTCCTTCAGAATTCTTGGGTGAACACCGTCTGGCCCTGGTGACTTATTATCTATCCCTTTCCTAATAGTTCCTAACATTCTCTTAACTTTTTTGACTGCCACTGCACATTGAGCACATATTTTTGTAGAACTATCCACAATAATGCCAAGATCTCTTTCTTGAGTGGTAACAGCTAATTTAGATTCCATCATTTTGTGTGTATAGTTGGGATTATGTTTTCCAGTGTGCAGTACTTTGCATTTATCAACATTGAATTTAACCAGCCATTTTGTTGCCCAATCATCCAGATTTATGAGATCCCTTTGTGACTCTTCACAGTCAGATTTGGTACCGTCTGCAAACTTTGCCACCTCACTGTTTAGCCCTTTTTCCAGATCATGTATGAATATGTTGAACAGCACTAGTCCCAGCACAGACCCTGGGGGGACCCAGCTGTTTGCCTCTCTCCACTGTAAAAAGTGACCATTTATTCCTACCCTTTGTATCCTATTTTTCAACCAGTTACTGATCCATGAAAGGACATTCCCTCTTGTCCCATGACTGCCTACTTTCTTAAGAGCATTTGGTGAGGGATCTGGTCAAAGTCTTTCTGAAAGTCCAAGTACACTATATTCACAGGATCACTCTTGTCCACATATTTGCTAACTGCCTCAATGAATTCTAATAGATTGGTGAGGCATGGTTTCTTTTTACAAAAGTCATGCTGACTCTTCCCCAACGTATCATGTTCATCTATATGTCTGATAATTCTGCTCTTTACTATAGTTTCAACCAATTTGCCTGGCACAGAAGTTAGGCTTACCTACCTGTAATTGCCAAGATTGCCCTCGGAGACTTTTTTAAAAATCAGCGTTACATTAGCTAGCCATCGGTCATATGGTACAGAGACTGATTTAAGCAATAGATTACAAACCACAGTTGGCTGTTCTCAGTGGTAGCACATGACAGATCAAGGAGTAATGGTCTCAAGTTGCAGTGGGGGAGATTTAGGTTGGATATTAGGAAAAAACTTTTTCACTAGGAGGGTGGTGAAGCACTGGAATGGGTTACCTAGGGAGGTGGTGGAATCTCCTTCCTTTGTGGTTTTTAAGGTCAGGATTGACAAAGCCCTGGCTGGGATGATTTAATTGGGGATTGGTCCTGCTTTGAGCAGGGGGTTGGACTAGATGGCCTCCTGAGGTCCCTTCCAACCCTGATATTCTATGATTCTATGATTCTATTTTTTTCAGTAGGATTTGACTTCCAATTTTTAAAGGATACCTTTCTGCCCCTTTTTGCCTCTTTTTAAAGAGCCTTTTTCTCATTTTTGTGTAGTTCCCCTTTTTAAAGTTAAATACAACTGTGGTAAGTTTGTTTGGTATTTCCCCCCCCCTACAAGGATGTTAAATTTATTACATTATGGTTGCTTTTACTGAGCGGTTCAGCTATCTTCACCTCTTGGACTAGATCCTGTGCAGCATTTAGGACTAAATCGAGAATCGCCTCTCCCCTTGTGAGTTCCAGGACCAGCTGCTCCAAGAAGCAGCCATTAGTGGTGTCTAGAAATTTTATCTCTGCATCCTGCCCTGAGGTGACAAGTACCCAGTCAATATGGGGATAGTTGAAATCTCACCGTCTTATTGGGTTTTCTCTTTTCGTAGCCTTTCTAATCTCCCTGAGCATTTCACAGTCACCCTCAATTTTCTGACATATGTATTAAAACAAGTATTAAATAAAAAATGTAAAAGACAAGGGAATACTGCAGAATGAAGATGGTGTAAATGACAACTCATAATTCACAGCCTGTGAGTTACAGGAGGTCTGCATAGGGGCCAGATCATCAGCTGGTATAAATTGCCATTGGCTTCAATGGAGCTATGCTGATTTACACCAGTTTAGGATCCAGCCCAGTTATTTTTATAAACGTTATCAATTTTTTTAAAAAATAGTTAATCCCGTTTGGCCCATAAATGACACAAATTAGGGATCTGCTGCTACTTTCCTTGGGAGCTTATTCCACAGTTGAACAGTTCTCACCATTAGGACATTTTTCTGGATCGTCATCCTACATTTTCTGTTTCAAAACTTCATTCCATTTTTCCCAGTTGGACTCCTTGGACCTCCTTAAACGATTCCTCTCCTTTCTTGGTGTTTTCACCTGCCAGACCCTGGCTAGCTATTATACTCTTCCCCTCATCCATTCGGCCATGCCACTCATACTTACTTCTTTTAATAATTCCTTATAAATCAATCGCTCATTTTTATCCTTTTCTTCTCAACTTTTGACACATTGCTGGCACTGACATGCCCAGCTCTCAATGAGCTATAGAGAGGCTGTGCAGTGCTCCTGATCAATAAAGTTCCAAATCACTTTAGGTGTAGGTTGTTTTTATTAAAACCATGTTGCATTGCAAGCTCCTATCTAATTTACTGTCTACTATCACCCTGTGATCCCTTTTGGCATTAATACTTAACCAATGATTCTCTTATTAAACATCTGTGTTTTATATTATTTTCATCCAGATGTATTACATTGCCTTTTCCTAGGCTGAATTTCATTTATTACATGCTTATATTTGTAACACCTGTTGTATTATTTCTCTGTCCTGGTGTTTGCAATACCTCCCGGGTTAGACCGATCGTCTATGAATTTAATTAGCTTGCTCTTTACTCTTATTCGGGTCATTAATACAGTCCACCAGCAGCAAACTGAAAGGCTGGGCCTGGAGCAGTGTATTCTGCGGGGAAGGATCAGACAAATGAACAGCATTAAGTATTAACAGAGGAATTGTTAAAATCAATACACTGCCTAATTGAGGCAGCACTGCTGATGGGATGTAAAGGCTGGTGAAACTGAGACATGAACGTTTAGTCTCAGGTGGCAGTTTTGCAGATGAGTTTGGATTAAGCTGCAATGTATTCATGGCCCTGCCTGTTAAAGCTGTCAGCAGACAGTGTGAGGAATCCAGCCAAGATGTAACCCAAGAATGGATCAGCATCTCACCATTTCCCTGGGGTAACACAAACAATAATCTAGCAGCATTTCTGAGATAGAAGTAGGGCATTTGAATGACAGAATGTAGCTGATCGTCAAAACATAGTCCTGGATTGAAGATAACTCTAAGGTTCTGGACCAGCATACATGGATGCCCTGAAAGCCCTCTAAATAAGAATGAAAGAAGCAACAGAGCTGAAAAGATCCCTAGCTTGGATCTACTGTATATTTTGGTCCTTTGCCTGTTGATCCCTCTGCATCAGCAGCTGTGGTGTCAATGTTCTGTTGATATTCCATTACGATCAACCAGCTGCTAGAACATGTTTTGCACATTCAGCAGCTTAGCAGGTGTCCTTTGCCCAGTCAGATCTGGAACATTCCTCAGCCTGGCAGGTGCGTTCTACCCAGGTGTTCCTGGTGTATGTAGCAGCAGCACAGTAAGTGCATTCTACCCAGATCTATCTATCAATCTGTCTATCTTTGATTGATCAACCTAAGCATTTATATTGCATTCATCACCATAGACTGAGGGCCCGATTCACCACTCTGTTACTCTAGTTTTACACTTGTAACGCCATTGATTTCATAACTGTAGTAACACAGTGGTTAAGCCCGACTTGAGTGCCTATGTGGAGCATTCAACAAATTCACAATACACTGGGAGTGTTCTTCCTGGAAAACTAGCCAGCTCAGCCTACAGCAGCAGCTGTATTCTTGCTGGATATACCTGGAACATTCAGCAGCACATTTCATTTGTTAAGAAACTCAGAAGTATATGGGATGGAACCTCCACCAGTCATTGAGAGAGAAAGGGTTAATTCACAATTCAGGATAAAATTAAACACTCAGATCTGGGTAGTAATTTTAATGTATGGTATATACGGACATCAAAATTCTGAGAGCAGGCAAATATAACTGGGCTGTCAACAGATTAGCTGGCCCTCAAGGCAAGCTGGGCTGAGCCTTGCCTTTCCAGTTTTCCCTCAGCTGACTGGTAATATGGCAGCATAATGATAATTAATGCCCCCAGCTGTGAAAGGGTCAGGACAAGACTATATGAACTGAGTGGACAATGCAGTTAGAGAACAGAGACTCAGAAGAGAGGCATAAGAAGAGTTTCCTCTCTGGGAAAGGCCTAAAGGAAGTTGGATTGGAAGAGACTGCCAAGGAACAGGTTCCTTCTGTGGGTGAAACCCTAAGATAGGGCCTCTCTGGGAGATCTTTGAGGTAAACTGCCAGTGTCCCTGGGGAAGGGAGGCAGTAAGGGAGTCCTACTGAACAAAAACAGCAGAGGCAGAATGCTGCAGGACCCAGGAGTGGAGGCAACGCAGAAGAATTTAGATTGGCTGAGAGGGGCAGAAGACTTATTAGTTTGAAGCTATTGCAAAAGGGCAGGGCTTGAACTTAATGTGACTTGGTCGGTCACATGGAAGACACGGCCAGTCATGGAAAACCCAGACAATCTATTGTGGGGCCAAGGAAGTGGCTATGGCAGTGGGGTGCTAGAAGTGAAGTCCCCAGCAATTCTATGGCCTCATGCTAGGAGGTGCTACGGTGAAAAGAGCAACAGCCCACAGGGGCCAGACATTCTGCCCCTGTAATTTGCTTTAGGTCATCTCAGTGAGTGAGAGAACTGGTGTGGTGCAAAAGAATTCTGATGCCAAGGGGTTAAAACAAAGGGGGCAGCTTGGGTAGCCAGTACTCTTCCTCAGACCCCCTCCTTAATGACTAGTGAGATGAGACTTTCCCTCCTGTTTCAATCTACTTTAATCTACATGGCTAGGGAACATGTTTTCATGGGGTCACAGCTTTAATTGATGATGATAGTAATTATAACATATGATGAATCCTTCCCACACCATCAAATGTTGCTTAGGGCATGAACAAGTTTCTGGCATCCCTGGCTATCCAGAGCTTCTCTTTGCATGGCTTGAAACTATTAACATTTCTTCCCCCTCTCCTCTAAAAAAACCCCTCTGAAACCAGTGAAGTTTCTCTATGAAAAAGGAGAAACTTCCACCCCTCAAAGGAGATGGCACCTATGAGAGAGAGTAATGGTGGCCCATTGAAGAGTAGGGGCCTGCAGTGGTAATGCAAAGAGGGAAGCAAATCAGGGATGTATTTCAGGGCTGTGAAGATGTAGCTGGTGCTCCTGGTCAGTCTATTGGTGCAAGGCTGTAGGTAAGAAGGTGACTGTAGCTTGTTGGAGAGTCAAATGTGGGAAGTGAATGATTTGATTCTAGGGTTGTGCATTGGGAAGGTGTTGCAGGGAGCTAGGGGTGCTCAGTAGAGGGTCATCGTGTGGAATGGAGGAGTTGGGAATATTGGTAATTGGGGGATGGAGGTTTTCTGAAGGAAGTTGAGTTTTTGGGATGGCATAAGGGCTGGAGATGATTGAAAGTGCAGAAGGTGGTTGACTGTTGTAACCACTCATTTTTCCCCCCCAAAATGGATTGCTCTTTGCTTACTAAGGGCTTGTCTACACTTACCAGAGGATCGATGCTGCAGCAATCGATGCACCAGCAGTCGATTTAGCAGGTCTAGTGAAGACCCGCTAAATCGACCGCCGATCACTCTCCTGTTGACTCCTGTACTCCACCTGATCGAGAAGAGTAAGGGGAGTCAACGGGAGAGTGTCTCCCATCAATATTGCATAGTGTGGACTCTTCTGTAAATAGATCTAAGCTACGTCGATTTGAGTTACGCTATTCCCGTAACTCAAATGGCTTAGTTTAGATCGACTTTTCCCTTTAGTGTAGAAAAGGACTCAGAGCCCCCAGAAGTTTTAGTTACACTTACAGGACACTTCAGTGGCAGAACTAGACTGCTGCTGGCTTATGCTGTGAGGATCTCTGCGAACATCTGGGTACTTCTGAACATCTGAGGACCTGTCCCACTGCTCATCAGTAGGAGCAACACCCTGCCTCTACTACAGATTCAGCACTACAGGATAGCTACTTGCCTGGACTAAGATCTTACAGATGTGGGACTTGAATCAGCTGATGATATGATAGGGACCTTGAGAATCAGTGTGGTTACTGCATCTCTCTTGGTCTCCATTAACATCTCCTTTCCACCTCTTCATCCCCCAGATACCTGAGAAGAAATGAAAATGTTTCGCATGTCATCTTTCTCCCACTCTCCTTACTGGTTACTTGTAGGGATGGGAAGAGATCCCAAAATCTCCAGTCTGTTTGCTTAGAGTTGTTTGTGCTGCCTCAAATGTTGCAATTTGCAGTCTCTCAGTAAAAACAGCTATTATGTTAGAGGACTGGAGAGTAGCAAAAGGTGTATCTATCTTTGAAACAGGTGCTTGGGGTGCTCGTACCAGTGAGTCTTATCTCACTGCCAGGTAAATTGGTGGATGAAGTATGAAACCACTATATGCACATGTCATGAAAGCCACTGGCTTCCGTAAATACATCATGCCTCTTTAATCTATCTGAATTCTGTGATCATGTCAATGAAACAGTGTCTAAAGGAGAACCAGCTGACCTTATGGGCCCAACACACTATTTAATCCAGTTTCACAGTGATGTAATTCCATTAAAACAAAAGTTCATGTGAACACTCTTTCTATGGTAGTGTGGTCCCATGGATTTGGCACTGGTCTGAGACACTGGAGATCTGGGCACTATTCCTTACTATTCCTGACACAAGTGACCTGGGGCAAATCACTTAATGTCTCTCTGCTTTAGTTTCTCAATCAGTAAAATGTGGCCAACAACCTCTATCAACTTCTATTAAGCATTTGAAGAGAGAGATTTGAAACACGCTATGTAAGTGCTAAATATTATCTGTAGTTGTTAGTGTTTGTTTAATGATTCTTTAGTGCAGAAACAAATTGGTCTCTCCCTTCCTCCACCCTTCTCAGAATTTCTATAGCCTGAATATATCATCCATTTTATAGGGAGCTAAATCAAGATGCAGGGATAATATTTTGGGACATGGATGTTCCTGGTTATGTTTGCAGATCTAAACCATGTTCATATGGGCAGCAGCAAGGTGAGATTGGCACTGCACTCCATGAAGTACATGTGTCTATTCAATGAGGCTCATTTAGTACAAAGACTTGATACTTGTCAAGTTGAATTAAAAAGCTGGAGTGTAAATCTGACAAGCTTCAGAGCAGTGTCCTTGAATTCAAAAAGAGTACAGCACTAACCTCCTTCTTTCCCCTCTCCACCTTTCATAACCAGAAAATGTTAAATGAATTGTAGAGGCTTTTACTGTTGAGGATTGAGACACTTTAAATTTAGTCCCTGTGACGTTCCCCTCCAGTGTTATCTGGACTGATGATCTGCTAGGTCACTCCAGTCCTTGACTCTGGGAGCCAGCCTTACCCTGCTCTGCTGTGAGAACCCCCACTCCTGGGCTGTTCACGCACAGCCTCTGGCATGTAAGCTGCTCCTCAGATTGTGCAACCGAATGACACTAGCAAATATCTCTGGTCCCAGATGCAACTCTAGGAACCTGCGTCTTGCAGTGTTCAGTTATGCCTGCTGGTCGCTGCAAGCTTATATGAGTTCATCAATTTAACAAAGAAATTGATATGAACCAGGTTTGTTATCCCAAGGGGAGTCTCTGACACGCTTCAAACCAAATGCACTGCTTCAGGTAGAATAAACAAACAGATTTATTAACTACAAAGATAAATTTTAAGTGATTATAAGTCAAAGCATAACAAGTTAGATTTGGTCAAACGAAATAAAAGCAAAACGCATTATAAGCTGATCTTAACACTTTTGATACCCTTACAAACTTAGATGCTTCTCACCACTGGCTGGCTGGTTGCCCTTCAGCCAGGCTCTCCCCTTTGATCAGCGCTTCAGTCGCTTGGTGTGGTGTCTGTAGATGTAGGTGGAAGAGAGAGGAAGAGCCTGGCAAACGTCTCTCCTTTTTATCATGTTCTTTCTTGCCTCTTGGCTTTGCCCCCCCACTTCAGAGTCAGGTGAGCATTACCTCATTGCAGTTCCAAACTGACCAAAGGAAGGGGGGTGACTCACTCGAAAGTCCAACAGATCCTTTGTTGTTGCCTAGGCCAGTGTCCTTTGTTCCTGTGAAAGGCTGGGCTGGGTTTGTCCCATACATGCCCTCATGAGGTGTGAACTGCCCCTCTGCTCTTGGAGAGTTTTTGTCTGGGCTTATTTTAAGCCATGAGGACACATTTTCCGCCTCATAACTATATACGTGAAATTACAACCTATATACATGAAATTACAACCTATAACGTTACTATAACATTACCATAGCAACAATGCTCAGTACATCATGAGCTTTCTGGAGACACCCAACATGACAAACTTTGCATTAGATACCACACAATTATATTATAAGGATGAACATGGGGGTGTAGAGTGTTCCCACAAGGTACAGAACGTCACAGTCCCATTAACTTGTATTCATTTACAGGCCACTTGGACACAATCTCTAGCTCTCCTGAGTCCTATCATGTACCACAACCAAGACAATACACTTGGAGAATCATGTGTAAAAAATAAACCAAAAAAACCCCAATCTCCATCTGAATAAGTGGTTTTTTTCTCTCTGAACCTGGCTGCAAAAAGCTGCTTGCAGCTTGAACCGTTCTACTGAACTTATTGTACCTGTCAACATTGCCTCTGAATTGCAAGTGAGGAGCCATCTTTTCACACATGTATTTACTGGAGCTGAGAGAAACAACTGGCCTGTGCTTGAGATAGGCAGGCAGCTATAAAAACCTGAGACCGGGGGAGCCCTTAAATTCAAGACAGGAAATAAATGCATATTGCACAGTGAAGGAATTTTCTATTCCTTCACAAACAGCGAGAGTGACACCATGTTGTCTGCACTCCTAGTGAACCCTGCTGCTGTGAAGCATGGGCAAGGTTCGGGTCACATCTCTTCAGGATCAGTACCACATTATCAGTGGTCCCTTAGACGTGCTGTGGGCTTGATTGTGATCTCACATTGGGGTGACTTTGAATGTTTTTTTTATGGAGTTGCTCCTGATTTCCATTGCGGTCAGTCTGGCCCTGGAGCTCCCTATACCATTAGCAGTAGCTGTGCTCTGTACTGGCTGTGTTGTTTATAAGTTAAATGTGTTTAATCTTCATACTAACAGCTCCCTTCTCTCTCCACATCTGGGTCAGATCGCAGCTAGCCTTGGATGGGTGCATTTTGGAAAGTGGGAGGAGGGAATAAGGCATTTTCCACCTTTACCTATACCGGGGTGTATCAGGCATAATCCCAGTCCTTCATTCCTAGTCTAGGAATGAATGTACAGTCATGATGGTGAATTCAGTGAACGGGACAAGGAGGAGCCTGGTGAATAGAGCTGCACCTGTGAGGCTAAGTATCAGGGGCAGTTCAGGCCTGCATTGCCCCAGCTCTGACAGAATTTCTGCCTGCCTTGAGCACAATGCCACTGGGAGCATTGGTCGGTGCACAGTCACCACTTGACCCATCAGCTGGAGAGGTAACTTAAATCCACGCTCTCATCTTAGGACTCTGGGAAAGTTCTGTCACTTCTGATTCCATATCACTCTACAATCTCCCTGCTGAAACCCCAGTCCAGTCTTCCGTCAGCTCTTGCTTTGAGGACTGCAGCAGCCTCCTCTCCGCTCCATCCGAAGTGCTGCAGCTAAAGTGACCTTCCTCTCCCACTGCTCTGACCATATCACTCTTCCTCCCACTAATCCTTTCTCTGGATCCATCTCTGTTTCTGCATCAAGTTCAGGCACCTTGTCCTCACCTTCAAAGCTCTGCATTCTATGGTGCCATCTCAGCTCCTGTTTCCTCCTAGCGTTGTGCCTGTGTCACGCTGACAGGCCCCGGTTGTTGGCAGGCAGGATTGAATCTGGGACCTCTGGAGCTTAGTGCAGGAGCCTCTGTTGCATGAGCTAAAAACCATATGGCCCTTAGCTAAGGCTGTAGAGCAGACTTATCTCTCTCTCTTTCTCTCTCCCACTAGATGGGACAGAACACCACACCCAGGAGGTGTGTGGGTTACATATGCACTCGTATATATGCACACATGATCTGTGCTCTTCCTAAGTCTATCTCCTTAAGTCCCTTTGTCTTTGTGTGTCTTGCTTTTTACACAACAAATAATTTGAAGAAACCACAAGGGCAGGGCTGCGTTCTTAATAACTGTTTGCTCAATATATGCAAGGCCTAGTTACATACAGACTGCTGCTTTGGCAAGTTTCTGGTAGTTTCTAAAAGCACAGAACACAGTGAGCACTACTTGAGGGCTCAGAAACTATTTAAAGGGGTACTAACTTATTCCTATACAGTAAAATCTTCTTCCAATCTCAACTGCAAGCTCTTTCCCCTCCATCAGCTCCCTCCTTAAAGTTTACTTCTTTCAGTAAGTCTTCCCTTGATCGTCTTCTCTCTTATGCCGAGCATGTCACCCAAGTAAGGAGCATGTGTTTTTGCCCCTTTTTAGTGGCTGGCCCACAGAAGAGGTCTGTGAGTCTGCTACAACTACCAAGTTGGAGATTTACCCCTTTAGCTCAAGTGGTAGAGCTTCATGCCTTTAACACGGAAGGTCCCGCATGCCAGCTGTGCTGCTGTTGGTTATATGTTCTCCAGTTCTTCTGCTACCCATATGTATCTGTGATAGAGAGGAACCCAAACATAAACTGGAATCCAAATTCCTCAGAGTTTGGAGAAGTTTGGATCTGAACTTGGTAGCTCAGGTCCATGTCTAGTTTGTGTTTGTCTGAATTGTACTTAAGCACATTGGGGAGCATGGAGATTACCAGGCTAGATCAAACCAATAGTCCATCTAGTTTAGGATCCTATCTATGACAGTGGCCAATAGCCACTGCTTGTACTGGTCCACAGTTGGCCATTTAGAAAGCTGTTTGAGTCATATACAGCTGAAAAGTATCATGTCACTTACTTGATCTTCCAGTAGTGGACAAATAAGACCCTACATAATTCTAGTGCAGGAAAGAGGAGAGACAGATTTATGAGCTAGTTAGCAGGAAGGGGGAAGCCCATTATAATTTAATTAAACTAACATCAACTGCAAATCTCATGACCAAACATTTTGAAATTGGCAGAACACAAGAAAATAGCAGAAGTATGTAGGGCAGATTCTGCCTTCATTTTCATGTGACTGAGTGTAATCCATGAAACACTGCCAAATTACAGTATGTCTGACTTTCTGCCATCATGGGTTCAATAAGGAAATGATCCAAAGAAAAGAGACTGGTGCATCATAAGCAACTCATTGTTATGACTCTTTGATATACAGGGCACTGCTAAAAATGTGTTTGGGTTTTGAGACTATTAGATCCAGGCAGTCAGTAATTTTTAAGAATTAGGTAGTTATAGTCCTGGGGAAACAGCTAGACTGATGTCAGTGGGAGAAGCACAAGTGAAAGTGAGAAGAATGTAGCCATGTGTTTCTCATCTGTGATCTGTGGGCACCACCTCCATGGAGGAGAGAGGGTACTTGGTGCTCTATAAAGCCCTTAATTTTAGCCCTGCACAGTGACAAGTGCATCCTTGGCACTTAAATTATGGGATAGATTTTGTCTTTAGGCCGAACCCTGGGCAAGGGGTGAGGCATGAGCTGCACCACCAAGAGTCACCCTTGGAGGCTGGGTGGGTCAGGTCCTCAACTGGTGTTAATGTAGCTCCATTTACTTCAATGGAGGTAGGCCTTGTGAATGAGGGTCACACTGCTGATCACAGTTCCTTCTCTGCTTCCTTCTTGCTCCCAGAGATTAGTTGGCCTGTACCAGGGACAATTCATTACCCTCCCCACAGGCAGCAGAATTGGCAGAGGAGGAGGGGCTAGCACACCTCTCACTAGCATGAAAATATTTATATACATGGAGGATGAGAGCAGGACTTGGAGGGATCGGAGGGGTCACCACAGCATGCAGGCTTAGGATGGGGAGTGGGCCCTGGAGGGGCTGGAGTGGGCCTGGGAGCAGATAGGAACTCTCAGGATCCTCCATCCCAGCCTGGAGTCAGTTCCCCTCCCCCTGAGACTGAGTGTCACTACCTCCTCTCACTCCCCTTCCTATCCCTCCAGCCCCTTTCCATTCCAAAGGAGCTTCTATCCCCCTCAACTCTCCCCACATCCCACGACACTGGCTCTGCTACTCCGACCAGTAAATGTGAATGGGGGTGGGGGCCATGGAGCCAAAATCTATCGATTCCTCAACAGTCTGCTGTGGAGAGGAAACAGTTGGGCATTGCTTACTCCTGCGCACCTGGATCCAAGGTCCAAGTAATCTATGTGTGGAGATTTCACTTTCTCATATCCTTGTGTATGGATGGAGTCACAATCTAGCCCTAATAAAACTATTGTTCAAATCATTCCTGATCGCTCGCTTCTTCCATGATGCTTACAAGAAGTACAGTGATAATGAATAAGAACACAAAATGTCCCAGCCAAGCTGAAACCTTCCTCTGGGTTTCCCAGTGCATTCTGACAGGTTTCAGGGTGGTAGCTGTGTTAGTCTATGCCAGCAAAAACAACGAGGAGGACTTGTGGCACCTTAGAGACTAACCAATTTATTTGGGCATGAGCTTTCGTGGACTGAAACCCACTTCATCAGATGCATGGATTGGAAAATACAGTAGGAAGATACATATAACAGTACATGAAAAGATGGGAGTTGCCTTACCAAGTGGGGGGTCGAGACAATTCAATTAAAGTGGGCTGTTATCAACAGGACGAAAAATCACTTTTGTAGTGGTAATCAGGGTGGCTCATTTCAAACAGTTGACAAGAAGGTATGAGTAACAGTAGGGGGGAATTAGCAAGGGGAAATTAGTTTTTAGTTCTTGTAGTGACCCATCCACTCCCAGTCTTTATTCAGGCCTCATTTGATGGTGTCCAGTTTGCAAATTAATTCCAGTTCTGCAGTTTCTCGTTGGAGTCTGTTTTTGAAGTTTTTTGTTGAAGAATTGCCACTTTGAAGTCTGTTATTGAGTGTCCAGGGAGGCTGAAGTGTTCTCCAACTGGTTTTTGAATGTTATAATTCTTGACATCTGATTTGTGTCCATTTACTCTTTTGTGTAGAGACTGTCCGGTTTGGCCAATGTACATGGCAGAGGGGCATTGCTGGCAAATGATGGCATATATCATATTGGTAGATGTGCAGGGGAATGAGCCCCTGATGGTGTGGCTGATGTGGTTAGGTCCTATGATGGTATCCCTTGAATAGATAGGTGGACAGAGTTGGCACTGGGGTTTGTTGTAGGGATAGGTTCCTGGTTTAGAGGTTTTGTTATGTGGTGTGTAGTTGCTGGTGAGTATTTGCTTTAGGTTGGGGGGCTGTCTGTAAGCGAGGACTGGCCTGTCTCCCAAGGTCTGTGAGAGTGAGGGATCATCCTTCTGGATAGGCTGTAGATCCTTGATGATGAGCTGGAGAGGTTTCAACTGCTGAAGACAGGTACAATTGGACATATTGCTTACTACCATGGGTAGCTTCCAGTTAATTAAGCACTACCCCCATAGTTAATGCTTGCATGATATGGACTTCTGTCTGCCTCCTAAACTGTGAGCACTGTAGGGTAGGGATTGTCTTAATCTGATATTGCCAACTGCCAGATGTTGAACTAGACCGAGCCTGTCACCAACTCATTTCACAAAGAAGCTATCAGTTGGTAACAGCTTCTAGCTATTACAGACCTGCGCGGGTTTCCAGCTGGTGATCTTGAGGTAAAAGGCTTCATGTCCCATAATAGTCTCCCAAGTCATCAAATCTTCCAGTGTTGTAAATTATTGTATTTTAATTATTATTTATAGAACATAATGACTTCAACTGGTACAGAATCTCACGTAAAAGATATTACACAAAAGCTAAATTCTTGGCTCATTAGCCTAAATTTAAGGCTAAACCAGGTACAGTACGGTTAACAAATGAAAGGCTAAATCCCAAACCCAGTTTTCAGAAATTCCTTACGTGGGCAAAACTCCTTTTTTAGGTTGGATATCTTGCCTCAACAAGGAGTGACTAAAAACGGAGTCCGGAGTTTAGGATTGGAAGTGGTATATGGATATTCTGGTAATTTGACATTTTTAGCTCAAGCAAATTGTTCCTTTGTGTGAGTTTAGGACTCAAACAATTTGAATGTCTACCTTTCATAGAGCTATCTCCCTTCTAATCTGATCCTCTATTCTTTTGGGATGAAAGGAAGGATAGTCCAGTGATTAGGACACTAGCCTAAGACATGAGAGATCAGGGTTCACTCCCCTTCTCCACCACAGACTTCCTATGTGACATTAGGTGAGTCACTTCGCCTCCCTGTGCCTCAGTTTGCCAAACATAAAATGGGGATAAAGGTACTTCCCTACCTCACATTGGACTTGTAAGGGTAAATATATTAAAGATTGTGAGTTGCTCAGATACTGCAGCAATGGGGTCCATATAAGTACCATAGATAGATTTCCTCTGCACAGAATCCCACAAAAGCTGATTGGACCCTTCCTGCAGCTTGAGATCTGTTTCAGGGAATTCTAATAGAGCAGGGGTGAGGAACCTATGGCCCATGGCAAGTCTCAAGCCCCGAGCCTTGGCGCCGCCACGTGGGGTTGAAGCCATGAGCGCTGGCTCACCCCACTGTGGGGGGAAGCTAGGGTTGCTAGGCCATTAAAAGTCCGGTCAGCTCTGCGCAGCTCCCGGTAGCGACCAGCATGGAGCATGGGCGATCAGGGAAGCTCTGCACGCTCCCCCTGCCCCCGGCAGGGGTCGGCAACTCCCATTGGCTGGAAACTGCAGCCAGTGGAAGCTGCAGGGGTCTTGCCTGCGGGCACGGGCAGTGCGCACTGCTCAGAGTCCCCTGGCCCCTCTGCCTAGGGGCTGACAGGCCAGCTGCTTCTGGGAGCTGCGTGGAGCCAGGGCAGGCAGGGAGCCTGCCTTAGCGTTGCTGCATTGCCGACTGGGAGCCGCCTGGGGTAAGCACCACCTGGCTGGAGCCCACTCCCTGAACCTCCTGTCCCAGGTCGAACCCCCTCCCAGACCCCGTACCTTCACCTGCACCTCTGCCCCAGCCCAGAACCCCCTCCTCCACCCCAAACTCTTCATCCGCAGAGCCTGCACCCCAAGACAGAGCCCTCATCCCCTCCCACACCTCAACCCCCAGCCTGGAACCCCCTCCTCCACCTCAAACCCCTCATCCCCAGCCCCACCCCAGAGCCTAGCGGAAGCCCTGAGCCTCCCCCCACCCACACCCCCCGTAGGGCTGTGTGTGGCCCCAAACTGATTTTTTTTCTGTGGGTCAATGGCCCATGATAGAGAAGGTTCCTCACCCCTGTAATAGAGGAACATGGCTCCTGTTATTAACATCTTGATTCCAAAGTCTGGAACCTAGAGCAGCAGTGAAGGTTATAAAGATACACATGTCCACTGACATTTTCTATAGGTGGCACTTGTGTCTCAGTTACTGAAAAGTTTGGCTTGACAGATTTAAATACCATCATAAGGCTTCCCTGACACTTCCGTTGTAGATTTACACCAGCTGTGTATCTGGCCCCTTTTGTTTGCACCATGTTGGTTTACAAATATCCTCATGTAAGATATCGTTAAAAGTAGATGTACTTCCCTTTGATGCTCAGAATTTAGGTGTAACTCAACCCAGAAAACAGCCTTCTTCTAGAGGGTTAATAAGTCATTTTTATGTGTATTTACACATCAATGGAAATTTCAAAAAGCCAGAAACATGGAAACGTATAAAGCAAGCTGGTGTTAAAAACCACCTAGCTTCAGAACAGAGGACATTTTATTTCCCCCTTGTCCTGGAGGGATTAAAAGGACCTAGCAATAATTGCGTTTGCATATTTCTGTTGGCTTCTCATGACCTTCACGATCAGCTTGACTTGTGCTGAGTCATTTAAAAAATAAAATCTCCGATAATTTTCCAAAATGATATATTTAATGACAAGCCTTGTAAGAACAAACTTTATCACAGAGACAAGCTGGGTGAGGTAATACCTTTTATTGGACTGTGTGTTGGGGGGAAGAGACAAGCTTTTGTGCTTACCCAGAGCTGCTCTTCAGGGCTGTGTCAGCTTGTCTCTTTCACCAACAGAAGTTGGTCCAATAAAAGATTTAACCTCACCCACCTTGTCTCTCTAACATTATGGGATCAACACAGCTACAACATTGCAAACTTTACCCTGATTTACAGAACACCTTCACAACTGCATGGAACTATACAGTAAAGAATGCTTCTTCTTAAAAGTGTAGTTACACCTGTCTTTAACAAAAGTGTTTAGTGTATGTCTACACTACGAAATTTGGTCGATTTTATAGAAGTCGATTTTTAGAATTCGATTTTATACAGTCGATTGCATATGTCCACACTAAGCACATTAAGTCAGCAGAGTGCGTCCTCACTACCTTGGCTAGCATCGACTTACAGAGCGGTGCACTGTGGATAGCTATCCCACAGTTTCCGCAGTCTCTGCTGCCCTTTGGAATTCTCGGTTAAGCTCCCCATGCCTGATGGGGCAAAAACTTGTCGCAGGTGGTTTTGGGTAAATGTCATCAGGTCCCCCTCCCTCCCTCGGTGAAAGCAATGGCAGACCATCGTTTTGTGCCTTTTTTCTGAGGTCCCGTCTGCCGGCCCCGCTCAGCTCGCTGCCTGCCTGGATGATCGGAACCCCAGGCAGGCAGCGGGCTGAGCGGGGCTGGTGGACGGAGCCCCAGACCGGCAGCGGGCTGAGCGGCTCAGCCTGCTGCTGGTCTGGGGCTCCATCCACCGGCTCCTGCCAGCCGGGGTCCCGGCTGCCGGCCTTGCTCAGCCCGCTGCTGGTCTGGGGTTCCATCCGCCAGCCCCTCTCAGCCCGCTGCCATGCTTGTCATACCACGGCAAGCATGGAGCCTGCTCAGCTCACCGTCACAATACCTCTCCTGGCTGCTGCTGGCAGATGCTGTACTGCATTGCTACACAGCAGTAGCTCCTTGCCTTCGTGACAGACGGTGCAGTAGGACTGTCAGCCACCATACATCTCCTGGGTGCTCCTGGCAGACCTCGATGAGATCGATCGGGGCGCCTGGACAGACATGGCTATCCTCCTCTTAGAGTACCGAATGGGAGTGACTCCAGATCATTCTCTTCTTTTAAGTTTTGTCTCATGGAGATTCAGTCCTGCCTGGAATATCATGTGAGCTGGAGGCTTCTGCCTCAGGCTGCTCTCCCAGCCGGCAGCACCGCGCGGTCGCACCTACCCCAGCCTGCCCCTTGCTCCCATGGCTCATGAAGCCTGGTCTGTAGTAAGGAGCAGTTCAACTTGTGGAATGACAAATCTAGAACAAAGGATTGCACTCTATGGGCCACGTTAAGATTATTTCAGAGTCCTAGATAGCATTTAGTCCCTATAAAAGGCTTCATGAAAATTTTCCCCCGCCCCTAACAAAAATGTTAATTTATGAGAGCAGCTGAAAGGGTAAGGAACCCGGTACTATAACTTGGAGAGAGCTTCCATATTATTTAACTCATACTTGATATAATTCAAAGTAAAATTTCACAGCATGGTCCGTTCTAAGACTAAAAATGCAGGAAGTGAGTCAGAAAAAGGAACAGTGACCTGTTTCAAACTGGGGACCTTTCATGTGTTAGGTGAAGATGATAAGCACTACACTACGGAAATCCAACTTGACTGTATCCCTCGCGTGGTCCCTATTATACTTTATGTAAAGTGTGGTTGTGTATTATGAATAGTTTGGTGTGTCATGGGGCTTCTCTTTTTTTGCCACAGACTTTGCCGAATGTACAGGAACGTTTTCTCTAGCTACAGAAGCTACATAATGCAATGTCTATATCTATGGCCTTCCCGCTCACGAAGCGGTCATGCCCCTGCCCAAGGCTGACACAGCATGGAGTGCATGTGACACAGTGACCTGGCTTGGGCAGGATCGCAAGTGAGGCATGATACTTTTGCTGTTAAGCAAACACAGCAATTCTTTCCTGGCCTCTGACACTGAATGCCTCCATGCATTAAGCTGTGCCCTATCAGTGCAGGAGGACTGCATGAGCTCAGAAAATATGTCATTGCAAGTGCAGTTTTTTTGCCTTCTAATCTGCGATAACCACAGGAGGGAGATGATGGGGGAGCGTAGAAACATTCTGGGGGGACTGCGTGGTCACCTGTGCTGCTGAGTTCACCACGCTGGCCAAACAGGAAATGAAATTCAAAAGTTCCCCGGGCTTTTCCTGTGTACCTGGCTAGTGCATCTGAGTTGAAAGTGCTGTCCAGAGTGGTCACAATGGAGCACTCTGGGGTAGCCTCCGGAGGCCAATACCGTAGAATTGTGTCCACCCTACCCCCAATTTGACCCAGCGATGTCGATTTCAGCGCTAATCCCCTCGTCGGGGAGGAGTACAGAAATTGATTTTAAGAGTCCTTTAAGTCAACAAAAATGGCTTGTCATGTGGATGGGTACAGGGTTAAATCGATCTAAAGCTGCTAAATTCTACCTAAACTCATAGTGTAGACCAGGGCTTAAATCATTCATTTTAAATAGCCCACTTCAGCTCTACAGGACAAAGGACAGGTGTTTCAATTTATGTGTAGTACTTAAAGGGAAGAGAACTCCATCCTCTCTCAATCGAGCAATTACCATATGCTCTGGAGCATGAGGTTTGAGTACCCTTATCCCTTTCTTTTGTGCATAGGATGTGCTCACCCTAGGACATAGCTGTTGTAAGTACTGATGCTAATTAAATGGAGCAAAAGTAGGTAAAAGTAACACATGTGTCAGATCACAAGAGGGAGATGAAGGAAGGAGATTGCAGGGGCTGCTGGGAGCTGTTCCATTTATATATGTCCTTCAATAAAGAACCCAGTTTTATCTCACTAGAGTTCACTCACTGCCGATAAATTCATTGTTGAGTCTCCTTCTCATAAATACATAAGAGGGGAACTACAAGGCTCAGGAGATTGGATTGACCTCCAGCTCACGAGTTCAAAAGCAGCCCAGGTCAATAGTAGCTAAGGGTACGTCAACACTTGGCGCCGGGGGTCTGATTCCCAGCTCAAGGAGACGTACTTCCGCTAGCTCTGGGGTGGGTTTGTACTTCAGGTGGATTCGTGCTCGGGGCAGCTAGCCCACGCTGCTGCTGGCTGTGCCGCCTGTATTCCCACAGCTACGTTACTGTTTTTAGCATGCAAGGTTATTGAGAGCGAGTGCAAGTATGTCTTCCCAAGCTGGCAATCACGCCCCCAGCTCCGAGTGTAGACATAGCCTGGAAGTCATCACCTCCTGGAGAAGGACTCTACCAGTTAATCACGGATGTGTACGACACTGCCCTCTGAAGCTTTAGTGGCCTGGGGAAATGACCACAGTGGTGGGGTCTCAGGTCAGTTCCCTGTGGCACACCATAAAACCCACCTCTGTAACTGAAATCCTTATTGGCAGCCTTAGCAAAGAGGCCAATGGAGTCCTCTTTCCTTTTTAGAAGCTGTCCCTCCAGAGTCAGTTTGATGTGTTGGCAGGAAGGGCAGTATGGTGAAGCTTAGGCTGCTACTGCAATCCTTGCTGGAACTAACTATTCTCTTTAGAAATACTGTACAGGACTTCACATTTGACTCCAGTGCTTAAAGCCATTAGCAAATAATAATGATAAAAAAGGCACCAAAAAACAATCAATGTTTCACCTCTCCTATTAATAACATGAATTGACTTCCTTGAATGATAGCACATGTTCTCCCCTTCCTGATCCCTTTCCAGGCATATTTTAAGGAAATTAAAGAGATTCCTATCAAACTGATGGCAAAATCCAATGTCTTATCAGGCTTCCAGTTGTTGGGAGTATTGTTTTCCCTGAAAGATTAATATTTACAAGATTTACTTAAAAAGAAAAGGAGTACTTGTGGCACCTTAGAGACTAACCAATTTATTTGAGCATAAGCTTTCGTGAGCTACAGCTCAAGCTGTAGCTGGTTAGTCTCTGGTTAGTCTCTAAGGTGCCACAAGTACTCCTTTTCTTTTTGCGAATACAGACTAACATGGGTGTTACTCTGAAACCTGTCAAGATTTACTTAGTTATCTTTGTTCCTTTGGTGACCATTAAAGATCCCAGTTCCAAATGCAATGAATGAACCTTTCTTTATTTGTCCTCCATGAATTGTTTGTCTTTTGCCTCATCGGGCTCGAAATCAAGGAATCAACTGTGGGGTTGGTTTTTTTACAGCCTCTGCATATGAGGAGGGCTCTAGGTGGGTGTCGCTATAGTTTTGGTATCGGTGTCCATGCCTGACATTTCTGGTACTGTAGATGTACTTGAGAATATATGTATATTTGTATATATGTAATATACGTATATTTATTAGAAACAATATTAAAAATCTACTTTTAAAAAAAAATAGGTGTGTTTAGTACTAATATGCTTAAAAAGGAGAAATAATGGTGATGTGCCAAATCTTACTCACAATCTCCAAATGTGCCCACTAAAATGATTAGCAGTGAAATGGTTAACAATGTAGCATAATTCGGGGAGTTGCCATTAGTTAATACTTCAGAGTTAATACTTCAGTTGAGCGGGAATTTACTGTTTCATACCCGTCTTGCTGTTCAGACTCTCCATCAGCAGTTTCCCATCATGGTTCAGTTCATGTTCAGAGGTGTTTCTTTGCAGCTACAAAAGCTAGCTGTTTTTTTTTTTTAGATGAAAGTTTAAATACGTCAGAAAGGGATTCATGCAGGGAAGTGTTCATTCAGTGTAACACAGGGCTTAGTCCAACCCCCTGCTTCTAGGATTATAAAAGCCCTCCTTCATTTCTCAGGACGAGTGAGCTCTGAAGTCACACATTAAGCAGCTCTCACATGAGCTAAGGAATAGAGATATTCTTATATTCACAGGCGTATTTCTTAGGCACGCCCATAAAGAACTATACCAGGGATGAATGTGTCCTATTTTACAAATCATTTTTATTCTAAATTTATCCCTGATGTGACTCCATCAAATACAATAGGGATACAGCAGCGACTAGTATGGCCTTGAGTGATAGCAGTTTTAACCCATCTGATTTTTTTCCTTAGCATAGATTGATAATGATACCACCTCCCTTCCCTTGAAGTGGTACCATCCAATTGTCAGCTTAGCACAGTCTCCCCTGAAACTGAAGTCTCTTCTGGCTCAGTACACAAAATCTGTCCCAAACTATTTTCTATTAGTACTCCTCCAACCCCTGCTCACCTTACATCCCCACTCTTCCCATTTATTGAGATTTTCTTGACCAAAACTGCAAGGAAGGGGATTACTGTATATTCCGATCTGCTCACAAGCTGCAGCTTGGAATGAGCCCGGCTGGTTGCTCTTTGTATGAACAGACACCTTTATCAAAACCACAGGCCTCATGAGGAAGCCCACTAGAGGATGTGATTGGTTAATAGAGAAAGGATGATTTATAATTTTGGCATAGCCAAGGTTTCTTTCCCTCCCCCTTCGGAGAAAATGGAAGACTCCATTGCACTTTCCATAGGGGTGTGTGGGTTATTTGACTACTTCACAATCCGCTGTCTCATTCTGAAGCTGCAGATTTGATGTGTTTTTATAGTAAATTCATACACGCAGTCACAGATGTCTCTGATGTGATAAGAACTGTGGCCAGTGACTGTTCTAGCTTCAGAGCCTCTCAGGATTCTCACCCATGTTGCAGATAAGATGTCATTTTCTTATCAATTATGAAACACTAACAGCAACCGTACATATAAATAATACGTCACCAACATCAGTTCTGACAGACCTGTCAAGAAATGGTCTAGATAATACTTAGTCCTGCTAGGAGTGCAGGAGAGAGGACCAGGGGCAGATTTACTGCGAAACATACCGTGCCCAGCCCACGCTGCTTCCCACAGCTCCCATTAGCCAGGAACAGCGAACCACAGCCACCGAGAGCTGCGATAGGCCATACCTGCGCACACCGCAGGTAAACAAAGCATCTCTGGTCCACCAGCGGCCAATTCTGTGGAGCCACAACCCAGAGTTTGAAAACCCCTGGACTAGATGACCTCTCAAGGTCCCTTCCAGTACTATGATTCTATGTGCCAGCGACATCCCCCTTATAAGACTAGTTCAGTATTTCATTTTCCCATCCTCCATCCTTCGTCCTCTTTAGAAAACCTATTGCTTTTTGTAATAAGAAGGGTTTCCTCTTTAAAATACAGTTGGTGCAGAGTTTAAAGGTACAATATCATGTTTAAATAATTAATAATTATATATTACTAAAATCAATGTCCTTACATATGTTACAAAGAACACTTAATTTATTTTTAACTATTTATGCTCTTTGTTTGCTTTCTGCCTCTCTTCCCACTTGGGCAATGAAAATAGACTAGTCACATTCACTTTCTGTTTCTCGTCAATTTCTCTCTCATAGGTCCTCAGGTACTAACATCTTGTTGTAATGTTTGATTGCAACTGCTGCAGGGGAAGGTTTACTCTTTGTTAAGTTTTTGTTGGAAATTTAAAAAACATTAACCCATTTCTATTCGTCTTAAGTTTTGTAAAAGCTTGTTTTTAGAAATTGTATATGGCCAAATTTGACATAAGTGTCCCTTTAAAACCTCAAGAATCATAGGCACAGAAGCAAACAGATCCATGCCTGCTAGGTCAATAACCTTCACCATTAAGACTAGTAATCATCAGAACTTGAAATACTATCAGGTGAAGTTGTTCAGGTAATTGATCTGCTTGATGTTTTCTTAAACCAGCATTTTGCAAGCCAGGGGTGTGGTTATATTTCTGTTGCAAATTGCCTTCAGGGGAATGGAACTTGACTGCAAGAATATGATTCATTGGCAGGTTGTTGGTGACATGAAGGTTTTTATTGTTCTAAAACTTTAGTTTCATGTTTCTCCTGTTAGATAAGCTGCAACCATAAACTACACTGTGACCTACAAATAAAGTGTGATGTAAGAATTAAACTTATTATTTGACTGGCAAACTGGGAACCCTTTTTCATGTTAAAGGTTTGAATGTATTTTAACAAAACCAAGTCTTGATCTACATTTTAGAAAGCACTGTGCTCCAAAAGATTAAAAAACAAAACAAAACCTGGCAGAACGCTGCAATTAATATCTGTCTCTGCACAGCACCTGTGGCACAAAGACTAAGGCTTATGACTTTAATGGAGTTATTTCAGATTTACACTGTGATGGCTGAGACCGGTCTCTGGCCCAGAGATTCTAAATATGTGTCCACAAGTTCAGTGAGTTTGATGGACTCAGCTCAATCTCAGTCCCAGTTGAGCATTGTATGCGTAACAAGGGTCAAGTAAGCACCATTATTCAGGATCAGCATAAATGTGAATGAACTCCGAGCTAAACAGGAAATTGCTTTATTGTCATTTTAGTTGACAAATTGAATGATACAGACATGTAGCCCCGCTTGTTTAACTAGGTCTAGATAAGAGTTTAGAAATGGTTGCCATTCTAATCATTATAGCAGGTTAAGAAGATAACATAATCCATTGATGACTCCCAGCAGCGTGAATGATTTACAGTGATTCTTATGGACACCCACTGTGTTGTGCACCGGCTTGGGTAAAGATCACAATGGCAATTGCACACACCCCCTTGGGGCATAGGCTGACCATGAGCTGGTGTCAGAAACAATTTCTCTAGTAGAGGCCACACTTAGGGTGTGTCTTCACTGCTAATGGTAGGCTTTTTAAAGCATGATAACTAACAGGTCTTAACTATCCTGCTGTAAAGTCCAGAGGGAGGCAACATACCATCGGTTTTCCATGAGGTAAACTAGGAGAGGTCATCCACCAGCAGGGGGTATAGCGTGGGCCATCCTAGTGGGTGCCCACCCCTCCCCTAAGAGCCAGAGGGACCTGCCAGGGGGCGAGGTGGGAAGTCCCAGCGGTGCTTACCTGGGGTGGCTCCCAGGAAGCATCTGGCAGGTACCTCTGGCTCCTAGGGGCGGGGGAGCGTAGGTAGGGGGAAGCAGGGGGAGCGGTTGCTCCCCCCACTGATCACATCAAAAGTGGCTCCTTAGGCACCGACTCCATGGGTGCTCCTGGGCTGGAGCACCCACAGGGAAAATTTGGCGGGTGCAGAGCACCCACTGGCAGCTCCCTGCCCTGCGCCCGGCCCCAGCTCACCTCCGCTCCGCCTCCTCATCCACTCCTGAACGCACTGCCCCGCTCTGCTTCTCCACCCCCACCCCCGGCTTCCCATGAATCAGCTGTTTGTGCGGGAAGCCGGGGAGGGCTGAGAAGCAAGCGGTGGCTTCGCACTCAGGCCCAGGGAGGCGGAGGTGAGCTGGGGCGGGGAGCGGTCCCCTGCGCCCCACCCCGGGTTACCTGCTGCGGTGCAGGCGGCCCTCCTCACACCCCCCAGCCCCAGCTCTCCTCCGCTCCGCCTCCACCTCCCCGGGCCTGAGCGCGAAGCTGCCACCTACATCTCAGTCCTCCCAGGCTTCCCGCGCAAACAGCTGATTCGCGGGAAACCGGGGGAGGGAGGTGCGGAGAAGCAGAGCGGGGAGGCGCGTTCAGGGGAGGAGGCGGAGGTGGAGCAGAGGTGAGCTGGGGCCGGGCGCGGGACGGGGAGCTGCCAGTGGGTGCTCTGCACCCACCAAATTTTCCCTGTGGGTGCTCGAGCCCCGGAGCATCCACGGAGTTGGTGCCTAAGGCGCCACTTTTGGCCGGTTGTTAAATTTAGAAGCCCTTTTACAACTGGTTGTCTGAGGGACAACTGGTTCTAAAAGGGCTTCTAAATTTAACAACCGGTTCCAGCGAACCGGTGCGAACCAGCTCCAGCTCACCACTGGCCTTAGATGCAGGACATGGGGCCAGGGGCAATATTGGTCAATTCTGCTAAAGGTTTTACAGATGGTGGGACAGGACAATTTGGTGGTTCATTCCATAGGAACTTGAAGCTCAGTGAGAAGCATTTCAGTAAAGCTGATGGTTCTTTACTTTAATATTGCCTCTTAGTGAATTAATTCAAAGATTACAGTGACCTGGGGCACAACTGAAGATACGTGCTCACATTCGCAGGATGAACTTCCCTATAACAAGATTTACACCATATTTAAAGGGAAGATGTCTTGCGTACCTCGCACCTTTACAAGGCCAGAGCAACATAAAAAGGCCTTAAAGGGGGTGGAAACAGTCGCCTGTGGATACTCCCTGTGAAGGACATAGCTGGCATCAAACCTCCAGCATGGGAGCCATGCCTAGAATGCAGTGCACTAGGACAGTTTTCTGCTTCCTTGGGCCTATAGTGCACCTGGGAAGCAGAGAATAATTTAGAGCAGCCCTAAGGATGTTCTAGTTTACACCAGCCACAGACCAGGCCTTCTGCATGAGCTCACAATACTGGGAGCACAAAGGTGGCTTTAAAGCCAACTTGAACCCTGCTTCCTATCCCTACCAGAAGTGCAGGAATGGAATAATTAGGAATCAAGTTCCTAGTGATGATTTTTCATGGTGGTTTCGTTCATACAACCAAAATATACATTTCAAGTCTTTATTCTGTAGAAGAAACCCCTACATCCAGGATCTCTAACTCTAGTGGAAAGATTTCCCTTTCTTAAGGCCTGTGGAGGAAACTGTCTTTTCTCAGGCATCAATCTGCCTAAAATAAACCTGGTTCTTATGGTGTACGTCAGCCAAACCCTGGGTGGTGGAAGAAGACTGATTCAGTTACAGGAAGATGAGCAAGTGCTTAAAAAAACCCACTGTGCATTTCAAGAGAATGGCCCCATTCAAATGGCTACCGGAGGCACTTTGCCCCCGGCTCCAAATAAGATCTGCCTCTTGTTGTTATCTGGATCCTGTTTCATTCCAAAGAAGCTTTAACTGCTTTTCTCTTCATTTGCTGAACTCCAGTGCCAGGTGGCTGGGCTTTTCCCCTCATTGTGGGCCGGGGCCGGGGGGCAAGAAGGCCATAATACTGACTTCAGTGGTTGTCTTTCATGCTGCAACATTTTCAGCCTAATCTCTCTTTTTGGCAGCAGCCAGAGTCAGATGCTTAAACCTCACATGGAGGCTGATTCCTTGTAATATGGGATTATACCTGTCTGGCTCACGTACTCACACGCAAGCCAGGGTAGCACAGGCAGAGCAAAGACAAACAAACAAAAAAAATCCTTTCACCTTCTGCAATGTCCTCTTGTGCCTTGGCCCCTTTAACTCCATAAAGGGTGTTAACTCGTGTAGCACATACAAAATAATTGGTGATCATGTTCTTCCCTTGTACCAAAGAGCGATGGTCTGTGTTTACCAGAGACAGGTACAAAGGTTGAGATGCTCCAAGATGCTGCGGGTACAGCTTAGCATCTGCTGTGCATTCCCAAATTCCAGCGTGTTGCCTCAGAGCTGAGATACCTTGTCTGCTTGCATTGAAAACGGTTATATTGGAATATTACTGAGGTCAGCTGCAAAGTTAAACAACGGCAGTAAGTTTAGGACAATAGTCATAGGCATAGGGCAGATCTGTGCTGTGGAGGGGAAAGATTCGAGGAATTGACCTCTTATGTTGTGCTGCAGCTATGGAACCACCTTGAAGACAGTTTAAAAAGCACAGAATCTGAGAATGAGCTAGCAGCAAATCCAGATTTAAGTTCCACCGAGTTGTTTGTCTGCAGTTTAGCTACAAAGAGCATCTTGTTACATACAGATATTCTGTGTGGCTCTGCCTAGCATGAATAGTCCATTTGAACACTCTACCTCCAAAATTAGGGGATGCCAGCAGTCAATTTAAGTCTATCTTTGTATTTCATTGCACTCCTGGGGACCGATTCTTTCTCCCCTCCTCTGGGCCTTGTGTTATTTATCCCTGTGCAAAGGCTACCACTGGCATGAGTGAATGGAGACTTCTGACTGAATAACTGCTTTACACCTACTGTGTGTAGGTGTAAAGCATTACATTAGCTGAGGTGCGCATGTGGAACTGCTATGTAATAACCCAGGAATACTGATATGTAATCTTAGGAATATTGCATGTGACCTGTTCAATGAATAGTCGCTATATAGCTGTGTTGGGTTAGTGGGCTTTCATGGAAGAATATATTAATTTAGGTTAAAAGAGGGCTGTTGGAAAAACATGCAGGAAGGCAACACAATCCCTCTATATAAGTTGCCACCCAATAAATACTTGGGGGCAATAACAAGACAATGGCCAAGCTATTAGTAATGAAGATGCTACTTCCAGGCTCCAAAATTACACTGCTGTTTTGGGAACCTAGAGATCAAAGGGACACCAAACAGTTAAAAAGACTCTCTCTCGAGAGAAGAAGAACTTGTCAGTGAGCTGTTTGTAGGGCAAACAGACTGACCCAGATACAAATCCTGCAACAATATCTGAAGCAGCTGGGGCCTCCCCAATTTTCCAGGGGATGGTATAAGGGAAGACAGGCCCATATAGATTGTTTATTATTCTACGATCTTTCTCTCTGAAATGGTGTAGATCCAAATACACAATACTTTGCTTTAAGAAGACAGTCTGGTCACTGGATAATGCAAGTCTCAAATCCCAAGAAGTAGAACTGCAGGTACTGACCCTAACTTAGGCCTGCTGAGGAAATCTCAGTTGATACACAGTGACTGCAGCCCAATGCCTGGTCTGAGAGTGGGAGAATCATGTGATTCCTCCCCAGGAGAGGTGTCTGTCAGTGTAGGAAATTGGCCCCAAATGTTAACAGAGCAACCTGGGGCACCATTAAAAAGCAAATGTCTACTTCAGTATGATATAAATATTTTTGTTGCTGTCTATGTGCCAAAGGTAGGAAACGCTGAGGGAAAGTCAATACCATGGTACAGTATTTGCTTACTGTTTAATAGTGTTATGCTGAAAGGTATTAATGAATGACAGCAGGTGCACCTTAGATCCATATATATCCTCAGACCTCATTAGAGCCAGTGGGTGTGCCAAGAATTCTCTTCCAGGCTCAACAAAAAGAGCAATCAGTTCCCTTGATGTAGTAAAAAGGGATACTAAACTGCTTGGCAGCTCAGAGCTAAGTTGTGTGGACCCTGGGTTTCTCAGGTTGCAAACATGGGCGAGGACACTGATTGCACACAGTGTGTGGTGGAGACAGAGAAAGCCAGCAGAAGCGGTTGTGAATGTGACCCTGAGGAAAAGCAGAGACTCAGAGGTTCTTGGGCACAGAACTTGCTGGACTGGTAGAGATTTCTGAGCTCATCCAGTCCATCTCCCCATTAGCATAGACTTGATCTCCATTGTACCTTTTATTAGTTGGTTTTCCAGACTACTTTCAAATGCCCCACTACCACCCTTGCCTAGGGAGACTATTCCTCAGGCCAATAGAGCCCACTGTCAGGAAGTTTAAACTGATAAGCAGTGTAAAGTTTTCCCTTCCTAATTACTATTACTATTACTAATTATACTGCCCGTAAATGGCATAGGTGCCGATTCCGTGGGTGCGCCGGGGCTGGAGCACCCACAGGGAAAAATTGGTGGGTGCTCTGCACCCACTGGCAGCCAAGCTCCCTACCCCGCCCTCCCGCCCCAGCTCACCGCCACCTCCTCCCCTGAGCACACCACATCCCCGCTTCTCCTCCCAGTGCTTGCCACCATGAAACAGCTATTTTGCAGCATAACAAGCTCCAGGAGAGAGGGGGGAGGAGCGGGAATGTGGGGCGCTCAGGGGAGGAGGCGGGGCTGGGTGGGGATTTGGGGAAGGTGTCCAGTGGGGCAGGGAGGGGCCGGAGTTGGGGCAGGGACTTTGGGGAAGGGGTTGGAATGGGGGCGGGGCTGGTGGGGGGGGTCGAGCACCCACCAGTGCCAGAAGAAGTTGGCACCTATTTGTATCTTTGGTGTTGACACCTTTAAAACAAACAGACCATTATCATGTTTCCTTCTTAGCCAAGCGATACCACACATATTTAAAGGCCTATTCCTCCACTCCTTATGAAAATGCATCCGATGAAGTGAGCTGTAGCTCACGAAAGCTCATGCTCAAATAAATTGGTTAGTCTCTAAGGTGCCACAAGTTCTCCTTTTCTTTTTATAGATGTCAATGGGAGTTTTCCCTGGGTAAGGAATGCAGGATCAGGGTCTGACATTTTTAGGGTCTGATCCAAAGTCCGTTGAAGACAATGGAAAGACTCCTGTGGGCTTTGGTGGACTTTGGATCTGGCCCTTAATTATCCCTTATAAGTCTATCTAGGGAGGCCATTCCTAATTTTGTGGAGCACTGTATCTGTCAGGTAGGGACTTAGCATCAGCTGTGGCTTTTGTCCAGTGAAAATGAGAGAAGACAGGAGGAGGTTGTGGACACAGGAGGACACCAGTTGGGACGGGGGTGGGAGCAGTTCCTCTGTGTGGAATGAGACAGACAGGGGTAGGCCCATGCAGGTAGATGTGGGCTCAAGTAGGTAGGGGTGGGGTTTCACGCAAATGGGCTGATACAGGTAGAAGCGGGCACACACAGGTGGGGCCAGTGCAGGTGGGGGCAGGCTTATGTTGTTCGTGGTGGGGATATCCTGTATTTTGGAGATAAACCAGTAGCTACCTTAAGTCAGTACCTTCCTCAGTCCTTCATGTGGTTCAGAGACTCATAGATTTCAAGGCAGAAGGGACCACTGTCTGACCCCCTGTATAACACCAGCCATAGAACTTCCCCAAATAATTCCTAGAGCAGATCTGATAGAAATACATCCAATCTTGCATGGGTGGTGCATATAATAGGCTGGGGAAGGCTGTGCCTCCCCAAACAGCCCTGCGTGGCCCTGTCCACGCTCTGCCCCAAGCCCCCTCCTGCTGCTTGTTGGCCTCAGCCCAGAGAGGCTGCACCTCCTCTGGGAAGCCAGCTGGGGCTAGGGCAGCTGGGACTTGGAGTGGCTGGGGCCACCTGGTGCTCCAGGGCTAGGGCTAGGGCTAGGGCTGGGACTGGGGCGGGTGGGGGGGCCTGCGCACTGCCCACCCGGCGCTGTGAACCTGGAGGCACGACGGTGACCCTGTCCTGGGGTGGGGGATTGGCGGCCGTGTGTGGGTGTTCTGGGCTTCAAGGGGGCAGGGGTGGGAGGTGCGGGCCCTCAGGTGGAAGGGGTGGCCCAGGCCGGGGACTAGCCTCCCCGAGCCCATGATTCACCCACCGCCCATGCAATATTGATTTAAAAATTGTCAGTGATGGAGAGAATCCACCACTACCATTGGTAAATTCTTCTAATGGTTAATTACCCCGACTGTTAAAAATGAATGCCTCATTTCCAGTCTGAATTTGTCTAACTTCAACTTCCAGCCATATGGAATAGAAGGCACACAGCTGCAACAGTTAGGCAGGGTAAAAACTTCTAATAAATACATGAAAAAATAAACAAGCAGCTCTTCTTGCTATTGTGGTGGATACAGACAGCTCAATTCATCTAATGAAACCCCTGTGGAATGCGATTTTTCTATTTGTGGACAACAGACAGTTTTTATATAGCAGTATTAACTGGGCTTTTTCTGAGAAGCTGTGACCTTTAATCTCATTATGTATGGAACTGTGTATGTAAATGTGACCTATACATTTGTTACCAAGACACCATTTGAAGCAAACGTCCTAGGGCCTTCCAAGTTGGCAAGGATGGTAATTTCTGAGTCATCCCTACACAGAATATTTTCACATTGTAAAGACATTTTAGGCTGTTAAGAGAACATTAGCCATCTTATCTGACCAATGCAATCAGACTCCTTCAATTGGTTTCAGAATGAATATCAAAGGGAGAGGCTGGACACACACATTTCAGATCTGAATGTAAACTTTTTGAAGTTAATAGGGATGCAGTTCAGCTCATTATAAAGATGGGGACCTATAAAATTGAGGTCCAAATGAATCCACAGGTTGCGATAGCAAGGTAAATTCTCACCATGTTCTTACAAGCTTCATATTTAACATATGTAGCATATGTTATTTGTGTAAATAAACATCTCGGAGAAGACCAACTCTGTTTTGCTTGAAAGCTTGTCTCTCTCATCAACAGAAGTTGGTCCAATAAAAGATATTACCTCACACACCTTGTCTCTCTAATATCTGGGACCGGCACAGTTACAACTACATTACATATGTAGCATCTAACTAACTACATAGATATGGTTTGCATCTTCATATTTGTTGCTGCCCTCATCTCTCCCCTTCCTTGTCTGTTGTCATCATTTCTTATGTGCAGTTCTAACTTAGGACCCAGTTCTGCAAACATGTACTCCCAAACGTGTAGCTCTCACTAATGTGAATAGTCCCACTGATGTCACTGAGAATAGCCACGACAGTATGGCTTGAGCCCGTAGCTTGTCAAACCTTTAAAGTAGAGACCATCTGTGATATCCTGGCCTCACTCAACTCTGTGGGAGTTTTGCAGCTGTGCCAGGATTTCACCCCAGCTTGTTTAGTTTCTTTAAAATCTCATTCATAATTAATTAGATAATTAATTAGATTATATTAGATAATAACCTGCTAAAACACAGCTATCCAATATTGGCCCTTTCAAAGATCCCAAAAGAATGACAAGAGAGACACTGAGCAAATTCAAAAATGTTTGCTTAACTTTTTTCTCAGTATTGTACAGGGTGTATTTCTGAATTTCCACTGGGACCAGAGGTCTGATTCCAGTACCACTAGGGTCAGTGGGGTGGTTTCCATTGACTGGAGACCAGGATTGGAAGATGGAATGCCAAAATATAGTGAGAGAAGCCGTGGTTCAGGTACATCCAACTTGGTCAGAAGCAAGAGTTACTGAAGATCTTGCAGAAAGCCTGAGGCATACCCAGCTGGTAAATTAATGACAGGCCAGTCCTCACTTACAGACAGCCCCCCAACCTAAAGCAAATACTCACCAGCAACTACACACCACACAACAAAAACACCAACCCAGGAACGAAACCCTGCAACAAACCCCAGTGCCAACTCTGTCCACCTATCTATTCAAGGGATACCATCATAGGACCTAACCACATCAGCCACACCATCAGGGGCTCATTCACCTGCACATCTACCAATGTGATATATGCCATCATTTGCCAGCAATGCCCCTCTGCCATATACATTGGCCAAACAAGACAGTCTCTATGAAAAAGAATAAATGGACACAAATATGACATCAGGAATTATAACATTCAAAAACCAATAGGAGAACACTTCAACCTCTCTGGTCATTCAATAACAGACCTAAAAGTGGCAATTCTTCAACAAAAAAACTTCAAAAACAGACTCCAACGAGAAACTGCAGAATTAATTTGCAAACTGGACACCATCACATTAGACCATTACATTAGGCCTGAATAAAGACTGGGAGTAGTTGGGTCATTACAAAACCTAAACCTAATTTCCCCCTACTGTTACTCACATCTTCTTGCAACTGTTTGAAATGGGCCACTCTAATTACCACTACAGAAGTTATTTTTCCTCCCTTGGTATCCTACTGTTAATTGAATTGTCTTGTTAGATTGACCTCACACT
This sequence comes from Caretta caretta, assembly GCF_965140235.1. Classification (NCBI taxonomy): domain Eukaryota; kingdom Metazoa; phylum Chordata; order Testudines; family Cheloniidae; genus Caretta; species Caretta caretta. The sequence goes on along the minus strand of NC_134212.1, from coordinate 20,785,927 downwards.
TAGTAAGGCAACTCACATCTTTTCATGAATTTGTACCTGCCCCTGTATTTTCCATTCCATGCATCTGATGAAGTGGGTTCTAGCCCACGAAAGCTTATGCCCAAATAAATTTGTTAGTCTCTAAGGTGCCACAAGGACTCCTCATTGTTTTTACTTCACTAGCAAAGTATTAGATCACCCTAAATGATATACCTTCCTCAATACAAATAATCAACAACAATAATAGTATTATGTTCTTCTTGGAGAAAATTAAAATTAATCCATTCTTTCATATTCTTAGCACAATGAAATCTTCAGATAGAAGGTGCTAGCAGTGCAATTTATTATTAGATGTAATTAGCCTCTTTGCCAACAATGCCACCATTAATAATTCAATTAATGAGATTTCAGTCCACGATAAGTGAGGCCAGCACTTTAAGGGGGACTGTGTTAGGCCCAGAAGGGTAGTTTTTGAGTGTTTAACAACAGCTAATAGAAATGTTTTCATGTTTGTTTGTTTTTAAAACATTGTTTGGAAAAATAATTCACCTCAGAAAAATGGATGGACAGACGGATGGATGGATGTAGGGTCTGATCCTGTGTCCACTGAAGTCAGTGGCAAAATTCCTATTTACATCAGTGGGATTTACTCCATAAAATTTCCACTGCAGTGCTGAAAAGCAACACACAACAGCAGCAGGTTATGATTAGTGCCTGAGAATTAGAAAGTGAAACTAACACTTACAGCTGTTTACAGAGCAGGAGAAGGCTGTTATCAACAAAATCATGTGATTCCCAGCAAATGACCTGTGATAGACTTCTAGGTAGAGAAAGCAAAAGAAAACTTTTGTTGTGTAAGATATACAAATTTTATTAAAGCTCACGTTAAAATTATATAATATACAGGTTGAGGAAAGAGTGTTTACATCTGGGTATAGTGCTTAGATTATCCACAAATACAAAGTTTGTTTTTAAAGTCGTAAGATACATATAATGCATAATCAGTTTTAACCCAAATTTAGGTGAATGAATTTAAGAATACAGGTTTCAGAGTGGTAGCCGTGATAGTCTGTATCAGCAAAAACAATGAGGAGTCCTTGTGGTACCTTAGAGGCTAACAAATTTATTTGGGCATAAGCTTTTGTGGCCATGACAGCTTATGCCCAATTAAATTTGTTAGTCTCTAGGGTGCCACAAGGACTCCTTGTTGTTTTTTTTAAGAATACAGTTTAGATATTTAGCATCCAAGTATCTGGGTACATTACTAATGAAAAAAGTAATACAGAGAATTGGTGGCGGAAAGCAAAATATATCAGTGAGTGAAGATTGTCCCTCAGTAATTGAGAATTTAGAATACGTTGTCCATTTAGAAAAAACAGTCCATCAGGAAAGTATTTGAGTTCCTTTCCTGACTGCAAAAAGAAAAGGAGTACTAGTGGCACCTTAGAGACTAACCAATTTATTTGAGCATAAGCTTTCGTGAGCTACGCGCTTCTCATCGGCACTCCAGCTCATTCCTCCCAGTATTGCCAATGTCCGGTGATGTATTCTGTGTAGATGTCCCTTGACCACCTGATGGCATCTGACACCATAAGTTGCCGCGTCAGCCAAGTGTAGCATTAACAGACTCCACATTCTCTCAGCACTTGCTCGTTACCGGGCTCCCATGTGCCCAGGGCTCCAACGATCAGCGTGTGAGTTTGAACCTCATAGCCCCTCGCTCTCAAGGTGTCGGCCAGAGAGGCGTATTTCTCCAGCTTTGGAGATCAGGCATGGCAGAAAGCCGGGGTCCTGTTTTCCAAGAGCGCTTAAGTATCTCAAATTTCCTTCTTCCTTCCTTTTTCCTACATTCATTTGGGAGTTGCTGAAATGTAAACATAGAGGTCAAATGAATAACAATTCAGTCATTAACTGCACTAAACTTGTAAACACAAATGATCATTAGAAACATAAGTCTCAGTTTAAACCATTAAAGGTTTTTTTCACCTTTTTTCCCCCTAGTGAAAGATACCAGCTCCACAATCTTGCAGAGTGAGGCCCTGTATTAATTCAGACTCTCATCGAATACAAAGAGATGTCAGTGAGGAAATTCAACTTTACTTCATTGGGAGTGAGATCAGGCCCCTACAGAACAGGTACAGTGAAGTCAGCTGAGATGCAGGTTTCCTCTCCACTGCCCCACAAGTGTAACTTGGACAGAGTAGGGTGGACTTCGGTTTTCACACTGGTTTTTTAGAAGGGTAACTTGATTGACTTTATTGGAGTTATTCCATATTTGAACCAGAATAACTGAGAACAGAAGTCAAGTATCAGGGGGTAGCCGTGATAGTCTGTATCCACAAAAACAACAAGGAGTCCGGTGGCACCTTAAAGACTAACAGATATATTTGAGCATAAGCTTTCGTGGATAAAAACCTCACTTCTTCAGATGCATGGAATGAAAGTTACAGATGCAGACATAAATATACTGACACATGAAGAGAAGGGCGTTACCTCACAAGTGGAGAACCAGTGCTGACAGGGCCAATTCAATCAGGGTGGATGTAGTCCACTCCCAACAATAGATGAGGAGGTGTCTATTCCAGGAGAGGCAAAGCTGCTTCTGTAATGAGCCAGCCACTCCCAGTCCCTATTCAAGCCCAAATTAATGGCGTTAAATTTGCAAATGAATTTTAGTTCTGCTGTTTCTCTTTGAAGTCTGCTTCTGAAGTTTTTTTGTTCAAGTATAGCTACTTTCAAATCTGTTGTTGTTTTTGAGAACAGAAGTGTACCCAGCCACTATAGGAGCGTGCAAACAACTCAGTCTCCATGCCTCATCTTGTCCTTAGCCATCCTATGGCAACTCCCAATAGGAGGTCAATTCCGATCTATTAATACGTGGTATAGTCTAAATGAACTATAATGTTGCTAAAATAAATTACTACACTACCAGTGAAACCACAGTCATTTTCTTTTATCAATTTGATTGCCCAATATAGTAGAACTTCAGAGCTGTGAACATCTCAGGAATGGAGGTTGTTCGTAACTCTGAAATGTTCGTAACTCTGAACAAAACATTATGGTTGTTCTTTCAAAGTTTACAACTGAACATTGACTTAATACAGCTTTGAAACTTTACTATGCAGAAGAAAAATGCTCCTTTTAGCCATCTTAATTTAAATGAAACAAGCACAGAAACAGGTTTCAGAGTGGCAGTCGTGTTAGTCTGTATCAGCAAAAAGAATGAGGAGTACTTGTGGCACCTTAGAGACTAACAAATTTATTAGGGCATAAGCTTTCGTGGGCTAAAACCCACTTCATCGGATGCATGCAGTAGAAAATACAGAGGAAGATATATATATAGAGAGAGATTATATAGACAGAGAACATGAAAAAATGGGTGTTGCCATACCAACTCTAATGAGACTCATCAATTAAGGAGGGCTATTATCAACAGGAGGAAAAAAAATCTTTTGTAGTGATAATCAGGATGGCCCATTTCAAACAGTTGACAAGGAGGTGTGAGTGACAGTAGGGGGAAAAATTAGCATGGGGAAATAGATTTTAGTTTGTGTAATGACTCATTCACTCCCACTCTTTATTCAAGCCTATTTTAATGGTGTCCAGTTTGCAAATTAATTCCAGTTCTGCAGTTTCTCATTGGAGTCAGTTTTTGAAGTTTTTTTGTTGAAGGATTGCGACTTGGATATTGGATATTAGGAAAAACTTTTTCACTAGGAGGGTGGTGAAACAGTGGAATGCGTTACCTAGGGAGGTGGTAGAATCTCCTTCCTTAGAGGTTTTTAAGGTCAGGCTTGACAGAGCCCTGGCTGGGATGATTTAGTTGGGGATTGGTCCTGCTTTGAGCAGGGGGTTGGACTAGATGACTTCCTGAGGTCCCTTCCAACCCTGATATTCTATGATTCTATGACTTTTAGGTCTGTAATTGAGTGTCCAGGGAGGTTGAAATGTTCTCTGACTGATTTTTGAATGTGTCAAATCTTTTATTTTTTTAAACTGTCCCTTTATTTTTTAATAGTTTACATTTAACACAGTACTGTATGGTATTTGCTTTTCTCTCTCTCTCTCTCTCTCTCTTCTACTGCTGTCTGCGTACTTCCGGTTCCAAATGTGGTGTGTGGTTGACTGGTCAGTTCGTCAATTCTGGCGTTCGTAACTCTGAGGTTCCACTGTAGTAGACTCTTCCTATAGGATTTGAGTGGGTTTCATTAAAAAAATCCATGCTATTTTCTTTAATTTTTTGTTTCCTTTCCACTGTCCAACCTATTGCATTTAATCTTTCTTCAGGATAGGTATTCTGAACACTTGTTCTAACAAACATATGTTCCCCCATTAACTCTAATGGATTCCTCATTTTAAAGTTGGTTTGTGTAATATTTCAACCTGGAAATTAATGTGCAATTTATTAGACATCTGGGAGAGCACCAATTTGCTACTTAATCAAGTCCATGTTCTCATCCCTAAACACATGTGCACTATATGCGTGAAAGACACCAGGAAAATCTGGCAGACAACTGACCTAATTGAGAACAGAGTCTTTAGCTGAAGGCATAAACCTATACAATAGGCCCGTATTGCCAAATGGTTTTGCACAGAGATTGGGAGGACATTTCATGCACAGCAGGAAATGGAACAGCTTCTATATCTAGCTTCATCATTTCAGCCATTTAAAACTAGACTGGGTAAAACGCTAGCAAATATACCATGGGGAATAATCTTGCATTGGCAAGATGATGGCTTGCATCACTTAAGTGGTCTTCTTGAACTCTTTCTTTCTTGAGTCTACTATTCTAGACAAAACAGTTTATTCATGGAGTTTCATCTTTCAGTCTGAACGTCCCGGATTTGAAATGTTTACATCGGACTTAAAATGAGACTGGCTAATTAAAAAGCACACCTCACAACCAAACGTCTTTGTTACCCTGTGTTTTTAACAACACACCTGATTATGAATAGTGGAGGAATTTTAAAAATCCAGCATACTTTTCTTTTTCATGCCTGGTTTATTTTTTTGTATTTCTCTCAGTTTGCACAATGAAAAATAATCAAATCAATGATGTCAGTTTTACATTAATAGTCATTTTCATTTAGAGCGTCTTAAAGATGCAACTTTGGCTTTCAGACACTGCAAAGGAATGATTATTTATTTTAAAAACCTAGTCTTTTTTAGATTTTTTTTTTTTGGTAAGCTGTGGAAGGATCTTAGATTTTATAAAAGCCTATTTTACAAAATGTAAAATTAGAGTAAATCTAAGCTGCCAACATCTCTTTAATGTCACAGTAGTTTACAGAGAGCATTAGCAGTAAGCTCAATGCAGGTTGAAAGAAGAGGCTATGTTGCTTCAGTTTCCCTTGAATTTTTTTCATCAGCCTGGTGACTACTTGATGACACATTCTTCTGGGTCACATGTTCATGAAAGATGGGCTATATGGGGACACACAGCATGGAAAGTATTCTAACCAGGGATCAGTTATGTTGATGAGCTCCACACGTGTTGTATATTTGTATATTTCTCACATGCATTTTATTAATAGCATGAGACAGAGGGAAAGAAAGAACCAGTGATTATTCTTTATCCAAACAAAAAATAAAGTAGTTTTTCCTCCTTATAATGTCATACCTACAAACGGCTTAGTATCTCACATGGCAGCTTGGATATAGCACGATGCCATTAGCAAATGCAGTGAAGAGCAAATGAAAGTCATAGAGCACAGATCTCCAAGCCTACCTAATGGTGTCTAACGGTAGCAAGGAAGAAGTGAGGCCAACAGGTGTGAGAAGCCAGAATTCATAATTTGATAACGAATCGGAGGAAATGGGCACAGACAACTATTCTAAAAGCCTCTTTAGATACCTCATTTTTTTAGGACTAATCTCAAGAACAAGCAAAACAAGATGCCACCTGGGGACCCATGACCCAGTGCAAGCTTTGCAATTCCTGGGCCAGCCTTATCCTGCTTTGGCCCTGTCTACCACCAGAGGGAAAGAGATCTCCCCACCCAGGTTACCAACTTCCTCACCACCATTGGAGCAGGAGAATTATCTCTGATAAGGAGATTGGGGGAGTAAATGCCTCTGGTAAGGAGATTGGGGGAGTAAATGCTCTGCTACAAGGTTACCTATATAATCACCCATATCATCGTTCATCATCATCAGGTCTTCTACCACCTGAGCTAAAGAAGTAGCTCGTAGCAGTAGAAAGCCAAAAGTATAGCTAAATTCAAAAAATAATTAGATGGAGGATAGGCCCATCAATGGCTATTAGCCAAGATGGTCAGGGATGCAACCCCATGCTCTGGGTGTCTGTAAACCTCTGATTGCTAGAAGCTGGGACTGGACAACAGGGGATGGATCACTCGATGAATTGCCCCGTTCTGTTCACTTCCTCTGAAGCATTTGGCTCTGGTAACTGACAAAAGACAGGATACTGGGCTAGATGGACCATTGGTCTGACCCGGTGTGGCCATCCTTATGTTATTTTCTTATACTCTTCCTGGAGTGAGGGACAGAAGCAGAAGGTGGGAGGGAACACCACACAACACGCCATTGTGTTACCTTGACTTCCACAGGCTTCCCAGCAGCTGGAATGGATCAGAAAACTTCCACAATAGTTTCATCAGTTTTGATTTTTTCCCAGAGTCGAAGAAAAATACACACATGGAAAGGGCTTTTATTTGGTACAACTTTCCTATTTTAACTCTGGAAGTATCACTCACTAGAGATGAGTCTGAACTAGATCCAAAGTCTCCAAGTGTTCAGATCCAAGGTTTTGGTTCAGGGTCAACGCTAGTATTCACAGTGTCAGGTTATATGAGGTTACGTTCTTTTAACATGCTCTTCAGGTTGTAATTCATAACATTGTGAGTTAAGATGAAGAATGCTACCAGTTGTGGTTAGTAACCAGCAGGGCAAATTAAAAATGAATGATCATTAATAATGCAGGATCTTTGGATTCCATCTACTCCTGAAATCTATTTCCTCAACAATATTACAGCCTCACAGGCTTTCAATTCAAGATAAATTATAGCTTTTCATAAATTCTTTCCTGAAGCCATCATAGAAAGGGCAGATGTCTCCGGCACTGGTCATGTCTAATTCAGATGGGAAATTCAGGTCAACCACACCATTTCAGTGTTTAGACAAGGGAATGAGTATGGTCCAGTGGATAGAGCAGGCAAGTAGGAGTCAGACTAGGATCCATGAGTTCTGTTCCCAACTCTGCCACTAATTTGAATTATGACTTTGGTAAGGCACTTAATATCTTGAGGGCTTCAATTTAACCATTTGTGAAATGGGTATAACAATATATTCTTTTCAGGGACATTGCAGAGCTTAGTTAATGGTTGGATGAAAGGTGCCCTGAGTGGAAGGATTAGTATTATTAAACAGGCGGTATACTGAAAGGCTTTCTCTCAAAAAAAAACAATTTACCACACATAAACCTCAAAGCTTCAAATCTTAGAGATTGGAGGATGGAAATAAATGAGAAAGACATCTTTTTTCAGTGCCAAACACACTATGTCAATAGAAATAATGCATTTACATTTGTACTGGATGCAGGGAATTCAGCGGGGTCCTGTGCCTAGCTAAGGCTCCTAGGTGATACAGGAATACAACTAATAAATAATAATAATGAAATGAAACATGCTAGGCCAGTGGGATTTTTCACCATGTTTAGGAGGATGATTTACCTCCTCAGCTGAGAAAATAAAGACCTTGGCTAAGAATATTTAGTAAGTCTTCCAAACTGACATGATTTAGTTGTAAGGAAGAAATCAGTTGTAAATTTCACACATTTCTTTTCTCTTCTGACAGAGTAAATTCCCTGCATTCATTCCCTGTAATCCCCCTGCTGCTGTTACTTACAGTGGGTTGGAAATGTCATGGTACCATTGAAGTAAGGAACTTTTCTCCAAGGCACTTTGCTAACTTAATTAGATTAAGTTAATTAATTAACTTAATTGTTATTTCCTTCTCCCTAATATTCTCTTAGGCCCTTCTATCAGAAATCTTTCAGGTGCATCAGTCCGAGGGCTGCCAAGGTCCTGCTGATCACTGAGGCCAAAAACTACTTAATGTAGTAGGTTGCCCAAGCAGTTTGCAAAGCAGCTCGAAATCCCTGTGGCTAATATAAGAGGTCAAATGGTGCCGTTAGATGCATGCGTGCATGGCTCCCATTGACATTAACAGGAAACATTCATGTGTAGCCAAAGACCACATGTGTCCTAAGGTCATTACCATCTGAAGAGACACTCACATCCATGACTATTCCTTTCACTCCCTAATAGTCAGTAGAGTTGCGTCAAAACTGGCAGAAAGGAGCATCTTCTTTTCAAAAGGGCAGCAGGAGAGCTCAATACTAGCAGCTTCAACCAGCTGGCTTGTCTTAAACCATCAGCATCATCTACAAGGTTTTTGTTGTTCTTGAACAAACTGGCAACTGCCCACCATTCTGAGCCCTGCAGCCAATTCATATATTAAACAGTCACTGAATGAACATTGTGCTGCCATAGGCAACTGCCTCTATGATTGGGCAGCTGTGATTCTGGCTAATGATATTATCCTATGAAATCTGAGGTTGTAAGATCCTGCAATCTATGAAACTAGATCAAATACCCAAAGATTATGGACCCCTTAAAACATATGCTATGGGGATCTATATTCGTGCTTCTTGGAAAAATTACTGTAGGGAACAATCTTGCACTGATCAAGAGAAAAATGGACTAGAAGAAGGATAGGCCATAGGATTTTCATTCCAGAGACCAGGGTACTAAACCTGGCTCTGCCATAGATAGCCTGTTTGACCTTGGTAAACCACTTAGGCCTCTATTAGATATTTCATACTAGGCACCCAATATCAGTGACCACTTTTGAAAATGTTGACCAGACTGTAGATACAGCCTGCATTTCCTCCACTTCTGAAATGCAGCCACCTCTGGGCAGAAACGTGGCTGCTGTTTAACAACAAATGATGAAGCTCTACAGCAGTTTATGATAGCAAGTGAAAAATACACATATGCAATTGAAACTGCAGAATGCACTAAATGTATAAAAGTTACTGGAACTGTAATTTAATCAGAAGGCGGGGGGCTATGCATCGTCACTCTTCAGAAGAGCACAGAGTGACCTTTAATGACCACAAACCGCTGATCCAAAAGACAATGTGGAACTTAGAATGCAAAGGTCTCAGTTCTACGATATCCAAACATTTCTATAGCAGCCATCATCAGATTGTAAAGCCGCCCTTCCTGCTGTAATTCCCAGATGAGGGAAGGAGCAGAATTGCTGCCATTGATTCCCCATGTATATCTCCCAAGCAGTGCAGCTATCCCTTTGGGCTCAGAAGGGTGCAAACTGAATCTTCATGTGTCAGTAGATTTGAATTTAGCCCTATTTAGCCTATTATACAGTTATATTGCAGTAGCACCTAAAGGCCCCATACTTCTGGGCACTGTACAAACATAGAACATAACATCCCCTGCCTAAAGATCTCAAACCTCTTTGATTACCCATTTGCAAAATATGATGGACATGGTTAAATGCAGAGCAGCTGCTGAGCGTGCATGCCAAGTGGTAAGTAGCCCTCTTAAGAAGAAGGATTATCTTATATTTAAGGTATAGGACTAAAAGCCATGAGGCTGTGGTTTCATTCCTGGTGGTCCAAGCAAGTCCGTTCACTTGCCAGTTTTCCCATCAGAAAAATGGGCATAATAATACCTCCTTACCAGAGCAAAGTGTTGCAAAGCTTAATAATTCAATATGGTTTGTATTTTTGTAAATATCTTCAGTATCTTTGGGGAAAGTGCAAAGTTGTATTAGTCTATTCATATGTGACAGGTGAACCCTCCCTGCAGGGAGGCTAGCCCGCTTACCCCACCCCTTCCGTCCAATGCCCTGCCCGCCCTCCCGCATGCCAAAGCCCCAATGCCCCACCCCCTCATGACTGGAAGAGCCCTGAGACACACACCCCTGCAGCCAGAGGAGCCATGGCTCACCCACCCATGCCACACTGATTGGCCCCCCCAGCACCAGGCTGAGCTGCTGGCTCTCGACCCTGGTACTAGGCCGAGCCGCAGGCCCTCTCAAGTGCCAGGCTGGCCCCAGTGCCCGGCCAAGCCACCAGCCCCCCTACCCAAGTGCTGCACCAGCCTAAGCACCCGGCTGAGCTGTCGGCTCCCCCAAGCACCGGGCCGGGCTGCTGGGCCTAGTGCCGTCTCTGGCCACCTGTGGGCCCGAGCCGACATGGGCAGGGCCACAGCCTGGGTCAGGGTGGCTTAGCTTGACCTGGTCTTTAATACCTGCCACCCAAGAATCTATTCAAAACGTCACAAAGGAAAAAAATTGTAGAGGGCCAACTTCAGATCTTGAGGTCAAGAAGTTTTTCATAAACAAAGGCTAAAGGGGCAAACTTTCAATAGGTCTCTAAAATGTTACCATGTGACTTTTGCGCTTCAATAGTGCCTTTTACCTGATATTGCAAGGCAAGCTATAAAGGGAGATAAGGATTATCTTTTCTTTTACTGCTTGAGAAACTGAGGCACAGAGAGGCTAAGTGATTTACGCAATGTCACCCAGCCATCAGTAGCAGCGCATAGAATAGAACCTCATGTGTCTTTCCTCATAGTCCGTTTGTCCTTAGTAATGAGTCAATCCTCCTTCCCCGGTGCTTTCTTTCCATTTTCTTCATAATGTGCATGCAAAGGCAGAATTTTTAATGCAAAAATAGCTGTACCATTTTTAGAGGCACATTGAAAATTTGATCCAGTGCCCATTGAAATCACCTTACTATACACCTCTTAATGTGGGAATGGAGGTTGATGGCTAGGCAATATGTCAGTGCTGGTTGCATTATAAAAATAACTAAAATTCCAGTCTTTGATGACATCTACAAATTGTTCCAGCTTTGTTCCTCTGTTTATGGAACCCTCACTAAAAACAATCTCACTTTCATAATGTTGAGTACAGTTCAAAGTCTGTATTATAGGCATATATTTTGTCTAAAATATTGTCAGTGGCAGACATGTGATTCTAAAAATATATCTAACTCCTCTAAAGAGGTTTCATTTTTCCTATTGGTCTCATCCTTCTTCAAGCATCAGTAGGAAGCATTGTAAGTTACTACCCTCAGAAAAGAAAGCATGCCTATGATATATATCGTCGCATTTGAAGTTAGTTTGCAATCTTGATAGCAATCTGCACTGATTTTGCTGAACATAACTTTACCTTTACCAAATCCCACAAACAAATGTTGCATGACCCGGCAGACTGAACAGTGTTAAGTCTGAAGTATTGTGTCCAGTCTGGGCACCACATTTCAGCAAAGATGTGGACAAACTCTAGAAAATCCAGAGAAGAGCAACAAATATGATTAAAGGTCTAGAAAACATGACCTGTGAGGGAAGATTGAAAACACTGGGTTTGTTTAGTCTGGAAAAGAGAAGACTGAGGAGGGACATGATAACAGTTTTCAGGTACATGAAAGGTTATTACATGGAGAAGGAAGAAAAATTGTTCTCATTAATCCCTGAGGATAGGACAAAAAGCAATGGGCTTAAATTGCAGCAAGGGTGATTTAGGTTGGACATTAGGAAAACTTCCTCTCAGGGTAGTTAAACACTTGAATAAATTGCCAAGGGAGGTTGTGGAATCTCTCCATCATTGGAGATTTTTAAGAGCAGGTTAGACAAACACCTGTCAGGGATGGTCTAGATAATTAGTCCTGCCATGAGTGCAGGTCAGTGGACTAGATGACCTCTCTAGGTCCCTTCCAGTCCTACGATTCTATGATTCTAAGTGTTCAGGGTTAGAGCAATAAGGCTGCAGCATGTCAACAGAGTAAGCATGTAGACTGATGGGCAACAAGGTCAAGATAAACTGTAGTAACTATGAAGGCTATTTATACCTCTGCATTTGGAGAGGGCACATTCAAATTCATGATGAAAACATATTGGCACTGTAGTATCCTCAGCCAAGCAGCACTCTCCAAGCTTCAGGAACAAAGCATCTCTACAATTTTCCTAGAAATGTTCCTAGCCTGAGGTTGTCAGAACATTCATTCAAAACAATTTGATGGATTTTTTTTTGAATGTAGCAAAAACAGCGAATTAAACTAAACCAAAGCACATCTTGTCTACCTCATCTAATTACTGTCCAACCTCCACCTAGACTGCAAAACTCCATGCAATAACGCTTTGCACTTACATATACTGTCTTCCATTCATAGACTTAAAAGTACTTTATAAATATTAATGGGAGCAGGAAAGAAGCATTAAGTCATATACAAAAGGTCAGACTAGATCAGACTAGAACGGTGGGGCGCACCCCCTTAGGGGGGCATGAAGGACATTCAGGGGGCTGTGGTGGGCGAGGGCCAGCCCCTAAGGGGAGAGGGGAAGTAATGCCACCCAGCTCCGGCCCATCCCCAGCTCTGCTTTGGCCCTGCCCCCAGCCATGGCTCCAGCTCCCAGCCCCACTTCTGCTCCTGGCTGCGGCTCCATCCCTGGCCTCGCTTTCAGCCCCAGACCCACCCCCAACTGCAGCCCCAGCCTTAGCTCCTTTACCCCATCCATGTCTCTCCTCCTCCCCCCCCCCCGGGAGCCACACCCCATTCCCAGCCCTGGCTCCTGGTGGACCCTCAAAAATTTGGGGACCATTGGTCAAGATGATCTGATGGTCCCTACTAGCCTAAAACTCTGTGACTCTAAGGATATGTCTGCACTGCAATAAAAGATCCATGGCACAGCCCCAGCTGGCCTGGATCAGCTGTGAAGGGGTTGGTCTCAGAGCCTGGGCTCCAGCCCAAGCCCAAATGTTTCCACTGCTTTAGCTCTACAGCACAAACCCCCTGATCCTGAGCCAGATGACCACATTCAGCCAAGGCATAACTGACTTCAGGGGAGTAACAGCAGGGGCATTTGCTCCATTGCCCTCAGATTATATTTGGGGAAACTGAGGCTCAGAGAAGTTAAGTTATTTGACCTAGTTTGCACAGGGAATCTGTGCAACAATCAGAAATAGAGTCCAGATCTTCTGAATCCTAGCCCTATGAGTTGGCCACAAGCCCGTCTGGCCCTTGATGGATATATGCCCGTCTGGATTTGGCATTTTGAACTTTGTGCATTTTTTAAAATTAGAGTTCTTGTGCTCTTAAAAACAGAGTAGCTAGTCACTTCAGTTCTGTGTGTTTCACTTCAGAGGGGTTCTTGGCTGCCTTGTTGCTCCCAGGAAGTTACGTGAAATATTTGGTTAAGGGTGGGGTATAACACTGCTGCCAATATGTGCCCAGAAGCTGTTATGGCTTGTTAGTAAGATTCCTATAATTCTTAACTGATTTCTCTATGGCTTCCAGAGTAGATTAGCTATCACTGAACCAACATAAGGTGTCAATGAGCCTTCTGTTCTGGAATTCATTTCTGATGAAAATGCACTTGTAAAGGGTGAAATATATTCCTCCTACAGGCAGCCTGAGTGATCAGGCGGTGCGTGGGAGAAGTGCGGGTGAGCTGGGAGGGGTGAACCTACACCTATTCCTGGGGACAAGCTAAGCCCAGATCCTCTGCATAGGGTACTGGAACCAATGTGTGTGCATAAACATGGGTCTTGTGGCACCTGCCCATGCCTGTTGTTGCCTTTGCAACAGTCTATTCATGGTTGACATGGAGACCCTTTCAGCAGCATCCAGGGGATATTCAGACATCCTTGTGTAGCAGCTCTGCTTACATTTGCACTGCCGGGTTCCAATGCTGGGCTTAAGTGTTGTGAGGGCCACTGAAAGACCCTCCGCATCAGAAATGAATTTCAGTCAAAGGTAATATTTATCTGCTGATATTGACAAACCAATCTCAGTTCGTCTAAACAATACAAATACGTTGAGTCTGATTCGCATTTTCAACATTTGCACTTTCCACAAAGTGCCCACCTAGCTGCTACCTCTGGCCAGTTTGTGAGTTCCTCAAGTATGAAGGAGCTCTCTGGTGCCAACAGAGCCAGCATTCTGTGTAACAATCTCACCCAAGCAGGGCATAGGGGGCAAGTGGGGGGGAAGAAATGGCATGGCAAGGGCATAGAGTTACACTGGCATAAACCCTATCTTACATAAGAACGTAAGAAAGGCCATACTGGGTCAGACCAAAGGTCCATCCAGCCCAGTATCCTGTCTACCAACAGTGGCCAATGCCAGATGCCCCAGAGGGAGTGAACCTAACAGGTAATGATCTAGGGATCTCTCTCCTGCCATCCATCTCCACCCTCTGCCAAACAGAGGCTAGGGACACCATTCCTTATTCATCCTGGCTTATAGCCATTAATGGACTTAACTTCCATGAATTTATCCAGTTCTCTTTTAAACCCTGTTATAGTCCTAGCCTTCACAACCTCCTCAGGCAAGGAGTTCCACAGGTTGACTGTGCGCTGAGTGAAGAAGAACTTCCTTTTATTTGTTTTAAACCTGCTACCCATTAATTTCATTTGGTGGCCCCTAGTTCTTATATTATGGGAACAAGTAAATAACTTTTCCTTATTCACTTTCTCCACACCACTCATGCTTTTATATACTTCTATCATATCCCCCCTTAGTCTCCTCTTTTCCAAGCTGAAAAGTCCTAGCCTCTTTAATCTCTCCTCATATGGGACCCCGTTCCAAACCCCTAATCATTTTAGTTGCCCTTTTCTGAACCTTTTCTAATGCCAGTATATCTTTTTTGAGATGAGGGGACCACATCTGTACACAGTATTCAAGATGTGGGCGTACCATGGATTTATATAAGGGCAATAAGATATTCTCTGTCTTATTCTCTATCCCTTTTTTAATAATTCCTAATATCCCATGTGGTTTTTTGACTGCTGCTGCACACTGCATGGATGTCTTCAGAGAACTATCCACAATGACTCCAAGATCTTTCTCCTGATTATTATAGCTAAATTTGCCCCCATCATATTGTATGTATAGTTGGGGTTATTTTTTGCAATGTGCATTACTTTACATTTATCCACATTAAATTTCATTTGCCATTTTGTTGCCCAATCACTTAGTTTTGTGAGATCTTTTTGAAGTTCTTCACAGTCAGCTTTGGTCTTAACTATCTTAGGCAGTTTAGTATCATCTGCAAACTTTGCCACCTCACTGTTTACCCCTTTCTCCAGATCTTTTATGAATGAGTTGAATAGAATTGGTCCTAGGACTGACCCTTGGGGAACACCACTAGTTACCCCTCTCCATTCTGAAAATTTACCATTTATTCCTACGTTTTATTCCCTGTCTTTTAACCAGTTCTCAATCCATGAAAGGATCTTCCCTCTTATCCTATGACAACTTAATTTACTTAAGAGCCTTTGCTGAGGGACCTTGTCAAAGGCTTTCTGGAAGTCTAAGTACACTATGTCCACTGGATTCCCCTTGTCCACATGTTTGTTGACCCCCTCAAAGAACTATAATAGATTAGTAAGACACGATCTCCCTTTACAGAAACCATGTTGCCTTTTGCGCAACAATTTATGTTCTTCTATCTGTCTGACAATTTTATTCTTTACTATTGTTTCAACTAATTTGCCTGGTACTGACGTTAGACTTACCAATCTGAAATTGCCAGGATCACCTCTAGAACCCTTCTTAAAAATTGGCATTACATTAGCTATCTTCCAGTCATTGGGTACAGTAGCTGATTTAAAGGACAGGTTACAAACCATAGTTAATAGTTCCGCAATTTCACATTTGAGTTCTTTCAGAACTCTTGGATGAATGCCATCTGGTCCTGGTGACTTGTTACCGTTAAGTTTCTCAATTAATTCCAAAACCTCCTCTAGTGACACTTCAATCTGTGACAATTCCTCAGATTTGTCACCTACAAAAGACGACTCATGTTTGGGAATCTCCCTAACACCCTCAGCCGTGAAGACTGAAGCAAAGAATTCATTTAGTTTCTCCGCAATTACTTTATCATCTTTAAGTGTTCCTTTTGTATCTCAATCATCCAGGGGCCCCACTTGTTGTTTAGCAGGCTTCCTGCTTCTGATGTACTTAAAAAACATTTTGTTATTACCTTTTGAGTTTCTGGCTAGCTGTTCTTCCAACTCCTTTTTGGCTTTTCTTATTACATTTTTACATTTAATTTGGTGGTGTTTATGCTCTTTTCTATTTACCTCACTAGGATTTGACTTCCACTTTTTAAAAGATGCCTTTTTATCTCTTACTGCTTCTTTGACGTGGTTGTTAAGCCACGGTGGCTCTTTTTTAGTTCTTTTACTGTGTTTTTTTAATTTGGGGTGCACATTTAAGTTGAGCCTCTATTATGGTGTCTTTGAAAAGTGTCCATGCAGCTTACAGGGGTTTCACTCTAGTCACTGTACCTCTTAATTTCTGTTTAACTAACCTCCTCATTTTTGCATAGTTACTCTTTCTGAAATTAAATGCCACAGTGGCATTAAACCCTATCTGACCAACCCGAGAAACAGGCCCCATATATATAGTAAAAATGAAATGGGTGTTACACTCAGCTACTGATAAACTTATCAGCAAAGCCAACAGATAACCCATACCCCCAGGAACACACAAAAATCAAAGAAGGAAAGAGCATCTGAGCAGCATCAACCATCTCCCCAAAGTCTCCCTGTCCTGGAAATCAATTTTCAAGTTTAATGACATCTAATAAATTGCCCTCTGTAACATTAAATCGAGGTTTATTTATAATTATTTGTATTACAGGGGTGCCCGGATGTCCCAGTCAAGATTGGGGCCCCACTGTGTTAGGAACTGGGCAGACATGGGCCAAGAGACAGGCCTTGCCCCTTAGAGCTTACAGTCTAAAGAGACAAGACAGACTGTGATGGGGTGTCTTAACCCTACACTGGGACAGAAGGGGTTAAGGAACAGTTCCGGGCCCACCTAAGGAGCCTGCTCCAGCTGGAGGAGGAGCTTAAAAGAGACCCAGAGACACAGGGTAGGTAGGAGAGGCTTGTTTTGGGACTGCCTTAGTAAGGCTGAAGTAGGTGTTCTGGCTGCAGGGGAGAGGGCTGCACATAGCAGCCTCCCCAGGCCCTAGAGGAGGGAATCTCTTTCCTTAGAAGTTTTTAAGGTCAGGCTTGACAAAGCCCTGGCTGGGATGATTTAATTGGGGATGGGTCCTGCTTTTGAGCAGGGGGTTGGACTAGATGACCTCCTGAGGTCCTTTCCAACTCTGATATTCTATGATTCTATGATTCTATGACTAGCCTTTCCCTAGCAGTAGGGAACCCTTCTCATGGATCATCTGTGAGGCTTTGATCATGCCATGGAATAAAGTGGTAGGAAGAGGCCCAGGGAGGCAGTCTCAAAGCACTCTGGGGTGTTTGCTATCACTGCCTTTTGTAGGGCCCTGGGCTGGAGCCCTGTGAAGGAGCAAGGCCTGGACTCGCCTACTAAGCACTCTCTTGTGAAGGGGGAACAAACCTCTCGTCCTGAAGATAAGGGGGAATAGCGACATTGAAAGCCATGAGACAAGGGTGCGTAACCCCCAGGGGCCTGGAGGTTGTCTGAAGACCCTTTTCTGTTGTTGGAATGTTGGACTACATACATTTTGTTGGACATGGTTACCCCATAATGGGGGTGGACTCGACTGGTGACCTGGCTGGAGGGCTGAATTGCTACCTACTGGAAGGGGGACATACCACAGTGTTTGAGTGATGTCCCCCAAGGGACACTGGAGCCAGGGGAGAGCTGGGACCCAGTGACCTGACCTCTAGGCTGCACCGCTGGCAAGCTCAACCCTGTCACACAGACAAAGGGCAGGGGGAAAGGATGAAACATGCAGAATGAGCAATGTGATGGCCTTAAGTGGCATGGTAATGCCACAATGTTTGTGTTTAAAATATTTTGGGGTGAGCTTTGAGGTGTAATTGCTGTTGGAATAGGCCAGGAGGAAGTTATTGCCCCCTGCAACAGGGAAGCAGGGAGAGAACTCTCCTTCAGACAGGTGTGTCAGAGGCCCACTGCCTGGTGGGGTTACTCCTCGGGTGATGCTGCCACCACACCATCCTTGCTCAGGGCTGAGTTTATAGGCACGCTGTAGCTCTGAACTCTCGTAGCTCAGAATTGACTTGTCACATTTGCCTTGAGCTCCTGCTCTGGCCTTGCACCACGCATGGAGCATGTCAATGGATTTTGTTCTGCTAAAGTTAGAGGTTGGGATGTATGTGAGTTTTAAACAGGGCTTATAAAAGAAAGCTTACTTTGACCTTCACTGTGGAGAGATTAGCACCGTTCCATAACTAAATACTGCACCTTGTTCTAAATATCCCAAGGCAATTTCTGTTTACAGCAGGGCAAAATGTGCTGAGCTGGAAGATCCTACTAGTAATAAAGCCAGTGCTGTCCTGTCATGGGGCCATGGGGATTCCCCACCAATCATTTCTTTATTATGTGGACTTCTGCCCTGCTCATAGAGGGTGCAGAACATCTTTCATAGAATCATAGAATATAAGGGTTGGAAGGGACCCCAGAAGGTCATCTAGTCCAACCCCCTGCTCGAAGCAGGACCAATTCCCAGTTAAATCATCCCAGCCAGGGCTTTGTCAAGCCTGACCTTAAAAACCTCTAAGGAAGGAGATTCTACCACCTCCCTAGGTAACGCATTCCAGTGTTTCACCACCCTCTTAGTGAAAAAGTTTTTCCTAATATCCAATCTAAACCTCCCCCACTGCAGCTTGAGACCGTTACTCCTCGTTCTGTCATCTGATACCATTGAGAACAGTCTAGAGCCATCCTCTTTGGAACCTCCTTTCAGGTAGTTGAAAGCAGCTATCAAATCCCCCCTCATTCTTCTCTTCTGCAGGCTAAACAATCCCAGCTCCCTCAGCCTCTCCTCATAACTCATGTGTTCCAGACCCCTAATCATTTTCGTTGCCCTTCGCTGGACTCTATCTTTGTGTGCTGCTACTGGAAGAGATGACGTGGGCTGTGGCAATTTGCTGTGTAAAATTGCCTTGTGTGTGTCTGAAACTAGAGAATGAGGAGTCTGTTACTACTTTGCCCTTACCTTTGGTTTCTCCCATCTCATTAAAGTCAGAGAAATGCTTTCAAACTGCTTCCCTGTGGCTAGACCATATAGATATATAGACCAGGCTAGATTCTTCCTGGTCTATATGTGGTTGCACACTGCAGGGTGGGGAGAAATAAGAAGCTTCTTTCCATTTGCACTGCCTGTGCAAGGAGCGGGTAGATTTGCAGCCCCTGATACTTCCTTTCTCCCCTGAGAGCATGTGGTGCCACAAAGGGGACAGGGAGAGGAGAGGAGGAGGCAGGGATATGGCCCTGTCTCCTCACATATATTGACCCCTAATCTGAAACCCCAAAGGGAGTTTAACAGTCATGTAGCTGTTCTGTGCTTAGGAGCTGTACATACTTGACATATGGGATTTTCATAAACACAGCATTGACTTATTTTGCTCCCACTGACTTTAATGGGGCCACAGTTGGGCCAGCGCGGGGCACTTTGGAAGCCCAAACACACAATGTCTGTAAGATTAAGTACTTGTGGTAACAATACCATTGTAAACTTACACAGAACAGAGCTTTTTATCCTGAAGGATCCCCAAACACTTTACAAACACAGGGCCCCATCTTGCAAACACTTCATACTGATCTTAGTGCTTCCTACAATGAGCAGGCCCATTGCAGACAATGGCATGACTCAAGTTAAAACATGTTTGTAGGATCAGACCCCAAAATACCAGCATTTAGTGTTTCTTGAAAGTATTCCTATACAAGTACTGATCTGCCTTAATGCTACTTGTCTACGGATTTAGACAGCTGATGCTTACATGGACTCTAACCTGGGAATTTTTCTTAGGATATAGACAGATGACAAAGAAGAAGAAAATAACAAACCCCACAACCAAAAAACTGAACCTCCCCCACTAAAAATCACTCTAATCTTATGCCCAATCTTTAGAGAGTTTAAATTCCCAGAAGATAAAAGGATGGTCATTTGGCTGTCTCAATTCACTGACTTTTCCGGTGTTTCCTGTTTCTCCTACTAACGTGGATTTCACTGATCACAGACTGCATGTTTTTTGGTCCAGACCAGAATACTACCAATATTCCTGCTTCATCCATCTATACCCGATTCACAGCTCAGCGTTTGGCCAGACTAAACAGGCTCACGTGTTGTGCTAGGTGCACTACAAGATCAGTTTCATCCAATCCCCATCACAAAGTAACCCAATCTTTGCTCCCAATTACTCCCCTGCACTCCTATGGACATCATGATCTAGATCCTCAGCTGCTGTAAATTGATGTAACTCCATCAGAGTCAATGGAGCTACATTGACTCACACAGCTGTGGATCTGGCACCAGGTGTTTTACTGCAGTGACAACAAAGGGGAAGGTGTACAAATTACCTGAATTACCAAAAGCAATTTAATTGCTAGATGAATAACCTGTAGCAATCCAGCAACAACTAAAAAAAATGACCAGATGAAGAAGAATGAAGACCAAAAATCTCTATGGCATTGTCATTGCTATTTCCAAGTCAAGGACAACCCATACATGCACAAAATCTATCCTAGTATGCCACGAAAGGCAATGCTGGGGGGAGAGAGTCATGCCCACATGCTTTGCTTTTCTAAAACATTAATCTTATCAAAGGTCACTTAGTAGCCAGGGCCAGAGTCTCTGCAGGCTAGCTGGAGAGTTGGGATGACACACAGATTCTTAAATCTCAGGATTTCCGAAATTAAACAAATTAGGTAGATTTCACTGCAGCCACTTCTAGAATCCAGGGAAAGTTGATCAGTCTTTTAAGGCATTTGCCATCCACACTAAAGAACCCATAAAAATAACCTCTGAACTCTCTTCCTCTTTTGTAGTTGCTTGATTCTGCTGGGTAGCACACTGGATGCAGCCTTGCGTGCCCTAATTAAGCCTGATTCTGCTCGCACATACTCTGGTGCAACGCCACTGACTTAATCAGTATAAATTAATCTAGAACTGGGCCCCTAATTCTACTTCTAACATGCCATTTTTTTTCAAGAAGTATCAAAGCATCATGAACAAGTTTTCTGCTAGCAGAGCAATTTGTAAAATTAAAGACGCCAAAAAGCACCTGTATAGAAGTTTGTTAATAGCATCAGCATTTAGTTTTTGGACCTTTTTATTTAAATTAAGAAATATAAGATGTCTCTTTTGAGTAATATTCTCCTCCTGTCTATCAAGAGTTCAATGCAGGTCAATACAGCATAATTTGAGAATCAGTGGGCCCAATCTGAAAGCCTTTACTCAGGTGAGTAACAGCAGGGAGTAACAGGATCAAGCCCATAAGCCGTCATTCAGATCTTAGGGGAGAATTTACCCCTAGCAAATGTGTAGATGTTACTCAATGAATTTTGCCTCTTTTCTTATTCATTAAGTTCCAAGAGGTAGCTAGCAACTTTCTCAAATTTATTCCTTATTCAGAATTATGTAAAGAAAGGGATTTACCCAATAATTTTTGGTCTGTAGATCATTTGTAAGCAGTTCATTGCTAGTATTCAGTATTCAAGCTAATCATCTATTTATATGGTCTCCCAACCCACAGTGAATCTATCCTCACAACTCCCCTGTGAGGTAGGGAAAGAATACTATCCACATGTGATTAAGCAACTTGTCCAAGTTCACAGAGAATCATAGAAGATTAGGGTTGGAAGAGACCTCAGGAGATCATCTAGTCCAACTCCATGCTCAAAGCAGGACCAGCCCCAACTAAATCATCCCAGCCAGGGCTTTGTCAAGCTGGGCCTTAAAAATCCCTAAGGTAACGCATTCCAGTGCTTCACCACCCTCCTAGTGAAATAGTTTTTCCTAATATCCAACCTAGACCTCCCCCACTGCAACTTGAGACCATTGCTCTTTGTTCTGTCAATCTGCCACCACAGAGAACAGCCTAGCTCCATCCTCTTTGGAACCGACCCCCTTCAGGTAACTGAAGGCTGCTATCAAATCCCCCCTCACTCTTCTCTTCCGCAGACTAAATAAGCCCAGTTCCCTCAGCCTCTCCTCATAAGTCCAGTGGCGTAGCTGCGGGGAGCGGGGCAGCGGCCGCTCCCGCACTGAGCACAAGTGGCGCCTTGTCGATGTCTTGGCGCCTTTTAAATTTTCCTCTGTTGCGGGAACAGGGGGAGCGATCCAAAAAGAAGGCGCCACCCGCTGCGGCGCTTTTACTCATCCGGTGGCGCTCCGGGTCTTCGGCAGTGGGACCTTCACTCGCTCCGGGTCTTCGGCGGCACCTCGGCGGTGGGACCTTCAGTGCCGAAGACACCCGGAGTGAGCGAGGGCCGGCCGCCGGAGCGCCGCCTGGTGAGTAAAAGCGTCGCAGCGGGTGGCGCCTTCTTTTTGGATCGCTCCCCCTGTTCCCTCCACCTGGCTACGCGGCTGCATAAGCCTTATGCTCCAGCCCCCTAATCATTTTCGTTGCCCTCCACTGGACTCTGTCCAATTTGTCCACATCCTTTCGGGGGCGGGGGAGAACGGCAAAACTGGACGCAATACTCCAGATGTGGCCTCACCAGTGCCGAACAGAGGGGAATAATCACTACCCTTGATCTGCTGGCAACGCTCCTACTAATGCAGCCCAATATGCTGTTAGCCTTCTTGGCAACAAGGGCACACTGCTGACTCATATCCAGCTTCTCATCCACTGTAACCCCCAGGTCTTTTTCTGCAGAACGGCCACTTATCCCCAGCCTGTAGCGGTACATGGGATTCTTTCGTCCTAAGTGCAGGACTCTGCACTTGTCCTTGCTGAACCTCATCAGATTTCTTTTGGCCCAATCCTCCAATTTGTCTAGGTCACTCTGGACCCTATCCCTACCCTCCAGCATATTGACCTCTCCCCCCAGCTTAGTGTCAGCCGCGAACTTGCTGAGGGTGCAATCCATCCCCTCATCCAGATCATTACTGAAGATGTTGAACAAAGGTCAGTAGCAGAGCCAGGAATTGTATATCTGTCTCTTCAATGACAGTCCAGTGCCTTACCCATCAAACAATTCTTCCTCTTAAATCCTCCTCCTCCTTCCAGCTGCATTGCTTAGCTTTGTTTGGACCCCCAGGACTCATGGTACTGTTTCTATTCACAGAATGGATGAGCCTATTGTCTCATTAATGGAAAGTGAAGAAAAAGCCTCATGATGCACAAAACTGTTCTTTATTTTTTATTTACTTCTTTAACTTCACTTATGCAACTGACTTCTCATTTCCTCTCCATTACTGTGCAGATCTCTCTTTCTAGCTGAACACCCAGCCCCCAAGCAAGTTACTTCCTCCTGGCAAACCTCAGTTATTTTTTTTCTTTCTAGCTTGTTGCAATTTTTTTTTTTAAATTACAGTGTCGAATCATGGTGCATAACAACAAATGGCATCTTGCTGAGTTAGACAGTATTGTTCTCAGCTGCACTGTAGTTTTCCTGCTGATCATGAAGCAATGCAGGTTGCACAATGATTCACATGCACATTTGATGATTCAGCCAAGTTTACAAGGGTTGGAGCAAGAACTTGCCATGGAAATGTACAGAGTTTCTAAGTATCTTACAAACTTCACCAG
Organism: Caretta caretta; assembly: GCF_965140235.1. Classification (NCBI taxonomy): domain Eukaryota; kingdom Metazoa; phylum Chordata; order Testudines; family Cheloniidae; genus Caretta; species Caretta caretta. The sequence continues at coordinate 20,762,400 of NC_134212.1, read as the reverse complement.
CGGAACTTGCAAAATCCCAAAACTTCCCCCTAAGCCAGTTTTGTAGAACAAAACAACTACGAGTCAGTCTGAGAACCTTTGCTCTAACTTTTCCCATTCGCCCCCTGGCTATTGCATGTACCTTCGTATAACCATTCGCAGAGTGTTGGTAGTGGGCAAGAATCCATGGTTTTCTGTAAGGATGAAAGAATCAGGAATTCACTAGTTAAGTGAACTAGGCAAGTACAAAGAAGATCCAGGCACATTGTGGATTGTTAAAAATGTATTCAACGAATTAGCACACAGTCTGACAGTTTTTGTGAAATGTGCACATTAGGAATATGAGTAGGAGCAAATACGGTTGTTATGTTTTCAAATAATGACCTGCTCTTTTATTTATTTTATTTAATTTATTTATTTATTACAAATAAATAAATAAAATGTTCTTCAAATTATCTGAAATGAGGCACGGTTTTGACTTAGGGGATAAGAGAGAAGTTTGTCTGACAAATGTCAAATTTGTAAGAAGAAGGCTTATATCTCCAGAACTATTAAAATAATGATCAACACAAATGCAGGACTCATTGCAAATTAAAGTTTTGCGAGTGTATGGACTGAGTAAAAGTTGATGGCACAGAAGACACATGAAGACCAATTTCTGGGGTCATTACTCAAGCAAAATCCCCAATGGTGCCTCTAAGGTAGGTTTTCAGCCCAGCGCAATCAGATGAAATGCCCACTCCTGCGCTCAGCAAAGTCAACAGGAATTTTGCCATTGACTTTAGCTGACACGGGATCATGCCCTTAGTCGTCTTTATGTAGAACCTCATAGTATACATATCAGAATGAATCCCGCATGTTTGTAAAGCCACGGAATGGGGATGCAAAGTTTGTCAAAGCCAGAAGAAAGTGCCTTAAATATATGCTACGCCAGAAGGTAGAACACTGCATGCAGTTGAATTAATTTAACTTGTAAACAAGCTGTGGCTAGAAGCATGCAACCAGCCAGGGCCAGCTCATCTAGAGAGGAGAGACCACCAGAGCTGCTGAGACAAGCCCCATTAAAGAAGACAGTCAACATGGCTTACATAACTCACTCAAATTCCAGTAAAAAGTCCTGATCCTGTAAGCAGCTCCTTTTACTGACATGGACTCATAGGACTTTGCAGAGAGACGGGGTGTGCCCAGGGGTCCATCCCCGTGAGGCTGCTTGTAGGATCGTGGACTAAATGCTGATAATTTTGTATTGATTAGGACAATGATCACTCATCTAAAACAACAAGCTCGGATCCTGATTGAAGTCTGTTAGTATGACCGTAATAATTCAAATACTAATTAATAGGTTAGGACAAGAATACAATAGATAATTCCAAGACATGCATGCTCGAGAACTATTTTAAATGGACTCTCTTAGTTCACGATTTTGTATACAGAATGCAGAATGGATTGAAAATTCTCCCAAGACCATATAGGAAAGTTTTGAGAGACTGAGCCGAAAGATCCAGCAAAAATTTTAAAAGATATTGAAGACTAGAAAACATACAGCACAAATCAACGTAGACACATTAAAGACAGGAAGGCTGCACAGCCCTGTGCATCATGTAAAATGAGTGCAGCTCATCATGCTGAATTGTTCATGCTCAGAGCATCTACACTCAGTCCTACAAAGTAAACTCTTTGCAAAGCTTCATAATGCAGCCGAGTCAGTTAAAAGCTGGTTATAAACAAGGAAGCTTATTTAGCTGTCAAAGCAATTTTCAGCTACACTAAAACAGAATATGATGATAAAATTCTGCAGTGACTTATGCCCTTTGCTAGCCATTGAAGCCAATGGAGTTGCATGGGTGTGAATCCGTGCGGAATGTGGCCCAGCAATTTGCAATGTGTGTGGAACACATGCCTGGACAGCATAATCACCCCATCCCCATCTCAAATCATGTTATAAATTACTAAATGGTTGCATAAATTGCACTGTTTCTGCAGTTGCGGATGTCAAAGTTCTGCCCAGACCGATGACATCTTTGTTTCCAAAGTAATCAATGCCCTTCAGTGTGTGTGGGGTGGGGGGGGGGGGGAAGAGGGGGGAGCAGAAGGCAATTCAGAAAAGCATACAAAAGTGTAACAGGAGAAGATAAATCCATGGTGCAAACAAATTAGATGGTAGGTTGGGCATATTAACAAATGTGTATTGCTCCTTCATGGGGAATATATCTATCTCACTTGTGGTTCCACCGCTTGGGATAGTGCAATCACCGCAATCTTTTGCCAATAAAATCTATTCAGCATCACATGCCTTCACATGTACTCCACATAGTAATAGATAGTTCATAATAAATGCCTTTACTCAGCGCAGTGGCCCAGAGTGGCCTCCACTGGGGCACTGTTGTGACTCATGTGTCACTAACAGGTGTTTCCAAGCCTCATCCTCAGCATAGGAAGTAGAGGAAGGACTGGGAAGTTACAGATTCAAACTAAAATTAATCAAAATAACTGTCACGCTTTCCAAAACAAGATGTGTGTGAGATGGCGAGAAGGGGGGGGGGGCAGGGAGGGGCATTCTGGAGATATTCTCAGATTTTATTTTGTCCTTGAAACAGCAAAATCACTGTTAAATCACTTAATTCACTAATTAAAAATCTTGGGTAAATCTTGACTTCAGTGGGGCCAGGATTTCTCTTACACCTTTTTTTTTAAACCATGTCCCTTATTTTTCCCCACTGATTTCCTTTATCTTTTCCTGTTCTACATGTTTCCTGCCAGAAAACTCTAATTTGAACTTTCAGTTGTCTTTACCTTTCTTTTTATAACTTAATTGTTTTTGTATCTCTCTCTTTCTCACTCCCCCGTTCAGTTCTCTGTCCAAATCTCTCCCCAAGGTTATCTCTTCTCCCTTTATCTGCCCAGTTCTTTTGGGATAGGACCCAGGGCATGTGGCCATTTCAATCTCCAAACGTGAGTATCGAGTGTCTTGAAGAATGAGTGGGTGACAGTGGAAATGTGCTGGTGTCACCCTTTGAATGCAAGTGACAGACATAAAACAGCATATAGAGACCAGGGTGGGGAACAGAATTAGCCCCTTGATGTTTGTAAAAATTGATACCTAATGTGTCTATAAAATCAGTTTAATATAAGCTGAGACCACAAACACTAGTACAGGGATCAGCAACCTTTGGCCTGCGGCCCGCCAGGGTAAGCTCCCTGGCAGCCCGGGCCGGTTTGTTTACCTGCCGCGTCCACAGGTTCTGCTGATCGCAGCTCCCACTGGCCGCAGTTTGCCACTCCACGCCAATGGGGGTTGCGGGAAGCGGCGGCCAGCACATCCCTCAGCCCGCACCGCTTCCTGCAGCCTCCGTTGGCCAGGAGCGGCGAACCACGGGTAGTGGGAGCTGCAATCGGCTGAACCTGTGGATGCGGCAGGTAAACAAACCGGCCCGGCCCACCAGGGGGCTTACCCTGGTCGGCCGTGGGCCAAAGGTTGCTGATCCCTGCACTAGCATGTATCAATCATAATTGTATTATTATTGCAGGGCATCTCTGTAGGGCAGAGTTACGGCTGTTTGGGTGCCCTAACTGCTCTTCCATACCTTAACATGCTTGGATTTCCCTTAAATTTTGTCTTAACTAACAATTTATGGTTTATAATCAAGGGGGTAGCTGTGTTAGTCTGGATCTGTAAAAGTGGGCTGCTTTTGGTTTATAATGTGTATTTTGGGGATAAATACAATATCCCTGTAAAGTTTTAATCTTAAATTATGGGTATGTACCCTCAAATTTAACTCCCATTCTATTGTAGTTTTGTCTTGGAATAAAGAGAGAAGAGAACAGGTCCTAACTATGTAAATATGAATGCTAATGGAAAGACATAGCTACATTATTCTCCAGTGAGAATATTCTTGGGTATATGTTTATCCCACTTTAGATACTTGCTAGTTGGATTCCCTATAATTTTGTTTTAAAGTAGATAGAGACCCCAATAAATTACCTTGTTTGGAACAACTCCAGACACAGGGGAAGCTTGGATTCTCAGCCACCATCTGAGATGCCATTGGCTGCTATCTCTGTAGTAGGCAGAACAAGATCCCAGGTCCAGAGGGCTCATTAATGCCCATGAAATATATTTGTACTTTCTTCTATGTTCCTCCTTAGGGACTTCTGTTGGTCACACACAGTTGGGATGTGAGGCGTTTGTGCCAGTGAGAATTACCAGCAATATACTTCACTCTTCCTGGTTAGAAACTACAGTACAAATTGGCAGCAAGAATCCATGTTTTCTGGCAGTGCCCAAAATAGCTGCTTCTAACATTTACGTGATTAGAGCCCATTCTATTCTATGTCTCTGTGTATTTCTAGTCACCCATCACTATGGTATCCAGATACCATGGGTGGCTATTAAGGGCCTGCTGTGCCAGTTCCCCAATGATTATAATAAGAATATTAAGCTAAGTGGTCGGAAATGCTCTTTTGCTGGCCATCTTGACTTGTAATCTTTGTGTTCTTTGCCTCTGATCTTGGATTTTACAATAGAATGCTTTAGTTAATTTTTTTAAAAAGGGGTGGGGGAATAGGAGCAGTTTTGCAATATCCGGACTCCGGGGGTAATGTAGAAAACTTCTACTTTAGAGAACCATAAGTGACAATAATGTCATTCCTATCTTTATTGCTAATATTTGTTCTTCTTTTGACAATAACCTTCTCAGTAGAACTGTGTGAAAGGCTCATCTCAGATGCACTTGAAATCAGCTATGGTTTGAATCTGACCTCCATTCATGAGCAAGCAGTGGTTCATTAGACATTTTGTGTACCTGCAAACACTCCATCAAAGTATTGTTTTGGGGGGTTTTGTTAATTTTTTGTTTTTGCTTTATCTGGATATCCACAAACTGATGCTGACATATCTGATGCTGTGTCTCGAGGTTAATTGGGGTTCAGTGGGGCAAGTCAAGTGACATTGTTGCATACCAGTGCATCTTATCATACCAAGAAATATATTAAAATGAACTAATATACACTTAAGAAATAATAACCCACTTGCACTCTATGCCAGTCTGTTCACTTATAATAGATATTCACCAGCTGTCAATACCATTTCTCATTTAGGATAAATAGTTTATCTTGTGTGTGATTTGTTGTGCCCCGAGGCTGGGTTTCATCTCCTGATTTCATGGTGCACTTTGGTACCAATGATGAATAGGGATAGAGAAAGAGAGACAGTCTCCAACGTTTGCCACTGGCTGGCTGGTTGTAGACATGGTTCATCACAAGCAGCAACACCACAAGAAGTATCAGCCATATTAAAACTGTGCTGAGCAGAGAGGGAGATTATGGGACAAGACCAAGAGCCTGATCCTGCAAGCCATATTCATGTGAGTGGTCTGTACTCTAGAAATGGTCCCACAGAAGTCAATAGGACTTTCTGAGTAAGAAGTGTTTGCATAAGTAGGGACTGCAGGACTGTGCCTCTACTGTTATTAAGATACAAAACTAAATGTAAAATTTTAAAATCAAAATAAGTACTAAAGCAATTCTTGTGTAACCCTGAATGTATTGTTTTCTCCTCTCAAAACAAAATTTGTAATGTGCCTTAACTTGTATAAACAATTGGACTGTTTCAAAATCAATGATCTATCCAGTGCTGGCTTCCATCCCTTCATGTCTTGTTTTGTTTCCTCAGTTCCCTTCCCATTCTTTGGGATTGTGTTCCTAATTTTCCTCTTTTCTTCTTAACAGTGAAACTAGGCTTGTGGCCTAGGCACACTTTCTTGTACATGTGGATTCAAAATATTTCTTTATAGAATATCAGGGTTGGAAGGGACCTCAGGAGGTCATCTAGTCCAACTCCTTGTTCAAAGCAGGACCAATCCCCAATTTTACCCCAGATCCCTAAATGGCCCCTGCAAGGATTGAACTCACAACCCTGGGTTTGGCAGGCCTATGCTCAAACCACTGAGCTATCCCTCCCCCCACAGACCACAAGAAAGGCACCATGGATCATTGATGACTCCCAAACTACAGCGTGAGACCCACTAGCTAAACGCAACTCACTGAATAAAATATCCCCTTTATGTTTGTCCTTTCCATTAGACCTGTTTACGTGGTTTTGCTGAGTTTGGTTTGAGAGGTATCAAAAACCACTAATGGAAAGTCAGTATACGTGAAGGAATTCACATTGGCCTTGTTTCAGGAAAGCATGTACGCACATGCTTAAGTCAATTATGAAAACATGTATGGGAAACACATCTGGGTGCTCCCTTTCCATTGGAAGAATGGGAGCATTCTTGTGCTTTAAGGATTAAACTAATCTCTGTCCATAGGGCAAGCACAAGGCCTATGCATCCTGTAAGCCTTCAAATAGGACTCAGGTCTCACTAAATTGTTCCACATACCTAATACTGTCTGTCTAGATGCAGGTAAATTTTACCCTAACATAATAAATAAATACAGTTTAAAGTACAACATTAGTTCTGATTCATGATCTTTATTAGACTTCAAATAAACACGTCACGTTGGAGTTGAAGTAACACTGACATAAATATATTGTGGAACTGTGAAAAACCACAAAAATAGTGGGGAAAAATAGACAACAAATGGTCATTCAAGTCTAGGAAGAGAATGAAACTTCTCCACTAGTTCTTCTGGGTTTCCTGCTGGAAGATTATTCTTTTCACAAACAGCTGTCTGCATGTCAGTGAGTGGCCTGCTCTTCTCTTAGGATCTAATGTACTGACATAAAACGGAAGAAAAAACTCAGTTCTGAGGCTTCTGTTTCCCTCCAAGTCTATTCGCTGTAGTTCTTCCCTGGTGTGACAGGCCACCCTCACCCCTACCTGGCTGGAGTATTTATTTCTCCTGTGGAGTCTTCTATCGTTTCAT